>NC_071992.2:80254800-80562200 GCF_028885655.2 Pongo abelii | reverse complement strand
GCTCCCAGGAGTAAGGGATTGCAAACAAACAAAAAATCAGTTTTAGGAGTCTGGATGTGTAGGTTCAGAAGAGAGGGGTGGCCCTTGGTGGGCAGGCAGGAAGAGGAAACCAGAGGGTAAATCAAGAAGCCACGGCAGAAGCACAGTCACCCTGATGAGAAACACACAAGGGGGTTTGCAAGGGCAACTTTCACACAAGGTCTCCAAGCTAAGAGTATTTGTCCCAAGGAGTATGCGGTGATTCACAGGAGTGAAGACATAATAGAACTGCTGTTTACATTTGTTTTTATCTCATTCTTTGAAAATCTAATGCTCTACTGACTGGGATATCTGGGTCACTATCTCATTCTTTAAAAAAATTATTCTTTTGGGAACATTCATTCTATTGTATAGAGTGAAGCATTTCCCAATTCTAGGATTGCAAATAAAAGCCAATGAAGATTAAAAAATATATATGTATCCTTATGTATGTCCTATGATGTATATATTACTACAGCATAACTCATATATAGTTTACATATAAGTAAAGATATGTGTATAGGAGGCAGGTGCATGCTCAATAGTCTTTACTGAAGGAGTGCTACATCTCATGCCTAGGCACAAGGAGATTAGCACACCGGCTAATCCAGCTTTGTATAGGTGTGCAGAGTTGGGTCAAACATCCAACTGAGCTGAATCTGCAGGTGATAGGCTGCTCAGTACTGAGAGGTGAGCAGAACAACAAGGTCAAAGACTGGCAAAATCTGAGAATCTTGCAGTATTTTGTAGTCCCTTTGTTCCTTCCTCCCTCCCTTCCCAGTTATTTGGTCTTGATGGAATCTAGTGCTTTATTCCTTAAACAATTTTTTTTCTATAAGAATTTTTTTTGAATTAGGGTCTCACTGTGTTGCCCAAGCTGGAGTTCAGTGGTATGATCATAGCTCACTGCAGCCTGAATCTCCTGGGCTCAAGCAATCCTCCCATTCCAGCCTCCCATGCAGCTGGGGCTACAGGCACATGCCACCATGACTGCCTAGTTTTTAAACTTTTTGTAGCCATGGGGTCTCACAATGTTGCCCAAGCTGGTCTTGAACATCTGGGCTCATGTGATCCTCCTGCCTCAGCCTCCCAAAGTGTTGAGATTATAGGATGAGCCACTGGGACTGGCATATAAGAACTTTTTTTTTTTGAGATGGAGTCTTGCTCTGTGCCCAGGCTCGAGTGCAGTGGTGCAATCTCGGCTCACTGCAACTTCCTCCTCCCAGGTTCAAGTGATTCTCCTGCCTCATCCTCCCTACTAGCTGGGATTACAGGTGTGTACCACCATACCCAGCTAATTTTTTGTATTTTTAGTAGAGACAAGGTTTCACCATGTTGGCCAGGCTGGTCTCAAATTCCTGACCTCAAGTGATTCACCTGCCTTGGCCTTCTGAAGTGCTGGGATTACAGGTGTGAGCCACTGCACCTGGCCAAGAACTTTT
This sequence comes from Pongo abelii, assembly GCF_028885655.2. NCBI lineage: Eukaryota > Metazoa > Chordata > Mammalia > Primates > Hominidae > Pongo > Pongo abelii. The sequence continues at coordinate 80,560,740 of NC_071992.2, read as the reverse complement.
AACAATTAAATTTGAACAATTTATCACTTCTAAACTTGATAATATGATATTTTATTCTTTTGGATTTCAGCAACCTAACACAAATATATGAACCTCTCAGACGTCTTTTATTTCAGAAACTGCATACTAAACTCTTTCTGAGTTAATTATTAGAGCAAAATAAATTGTTAAAACATACCTATTCTAATCACAACTAGCAATGATTGTTTTTAACTTACTTTTATTATAATTATTGTCACAAATGCTACTGTAATTTAGAATTTTAGTGAATTGAGCTCTGAGTTGACAACTTTTTATCTTTTCCTTATCCATCTTTATGACCAGTGTTTGCAACCCAGAGAATAGTATCATTATGTCAATCAGAGACTGGAACCTCAGGATAAAGGCTGGGTAAGGCTCAGGGAGATGAAACTAGCATTTATCCATAGCCCATGAGAATAAATTGGCCACTCAGCTTTTAGCTGAATATAGTAGCACTGAGTCATGCTACATTCCATATTTACTGAGTACCTCTTATGTGCCAGGTGCTAAGCCAGCTGACGCAAAAGTGGAAGTTGAGGGGAAGATATAAGTAATTATAAGTTATGTTTTTAGATCTTAAGAAGCTGATAATGTAGTTGGGGTGATAAATCCTACACACGTGTAAGGTTAACTAACACAACAATATATACCTGCCAAATGTGTACTGCAGATAACACAACTTTAAGAGCTCAGAGAGAACATATGGTTTTTTCCTTTTATTTTCTCTATCCTTTAATCTCCCTGAACTTTTTCAAATCTGTGTAAATAGATTTAGCTCATTTGATGAGGATGATGATTATGCTTATTCCAAAGGACAAATAACTGTAGACAAATCTAATGATCAGATTTGGTTTCTTTCATGTATTCATCCCATCATCCATCCAATATTCACAAAACGCTTATTATGTATCAGGCAACATGCTAAGTAATAGAATTACAAAAGTGTTCTCAATTCATACTCGCTAATGGAAAGTCTACTTTGACTACAAAGCCATTTCAAGTGAGTGACTCTGGCGGGGCTGGTGGTGGTGGTGATGGCGGGGCGGGGGGGGGTTGGATTATAATCCTGAAAGACACAATCTTGAATACTGTAATCCAGGATGTTGAACTCTCGAGAGATCAAAATCCTTAAAATGTAAGATCCCTAAAGTAATAATCCTAAAAGATTAAAATCCCAAATGTTGAAATCCTGAAAGCCGAATTCCGGCAAAGGAATTCATTCATCTTTGTTTGTAGGGCTGATAATGTTAGTTGCATCATGTTAGGTGGAACAACTACCTTATTATTGTCTTTATTCACATTTGGCAGAAAATTCAAATGAATGGACTGACCACGCAACATAGCAATGATTAAAACTTCACCTGCATTGACATTTATTTTAGCTGATGAAATTCCAGGAGCTTTTAATTAAAACCACATTTTCCTAAAGGAGGTATTGAAGTTACCAACCAGTTCAAAAATAATGAATTTGCACAATAGTGTAAGAAAATATGCAGTGGTTTTGCTCTTTGATCACCAGTATTGTTTCCACCAAATCTGTGATCTGTACATGAGTACGTGCAGAATAGATTTCCATGTACACAAAACAACATAGAAACAGCACAGAAGACAAAAAAATTTAATGAGTAATGCTCTTGTTGGTGTATATCGAGTCATGGAAGGATTTCAAAAAGAGCAGCACTAAATAGAAAGTGATTGTGAACATATTCTCCGTGGAAAGTGATGCGATAAAAGAAAAAACAGCTATTCATCATGATGCAAGACTTTAAAATATAGTTAATGATCGTGAAAGTTGGCCAGCTTTTGTAGACTACCTCCATCCATTGCTCATAATCTATCCCGTAATGCACTTTTTCATATGTCAGATTTTCTTTTTAGTTATTTTGTTTTGGTCTTTTTCTTATTTTAGTTTTTCCCCTACTATTTTAAATTGTCTGCATCATTTTTTACAATTTGCTCTGCTATATATTTTATCTTCATATCATTTCCAACACTGGAGGTACAAGTTGTGTAAAGATTTTTAAAGAGTTCTTATTAATTTTATGCATTTTTTGCAAATTTGACTCCTCACAAGTGCATTATCACAACACTGACTGTGTGTAAGCATTGGGTGTATTTGTAAAAACATTGAAACTTCCTCAATAAATAAAGAGCTGTTCTTTTTGTACATCTGCATTTATGAAAAAATTTCTCGAGATCTTGGCTCTTTGAGTGACTGCATATGCAGTGGTGACCTATTGCAGTGTTTGATCACTGTCATTGAGAGACTTAGGTTGTCCATTGTGGTATTTTAGATGACGGCAAATATAAAGCTGGGTGCACACAATTATCAATCATCATGATATGCATTTATGTATTTTGCCTTTTTACCTATTTCTTCATGTATACAGTGCATCTGCCCAGAACTGTTATATGCATGCAACTATTATTAGTATACCTGAGTGTTTATGATTGCAAAAATATGTATGTTATTGTCTATTTTATTGTGTAAAGTGGCCTAAAATGTCTTCTGTCATGTTTTTATGTTTCTCCAACAAATTCTACTTAAAACATGTACATAAACGTCAACTTAAAAATATTTTTTCCAGAATTATATTTTTGGGATATGGTCATTTGGAATTGTGATTTTAAGGATTTTAGATATTGGGGACTTTGTTCTTTCAGGATTTCAACATTCTGGATTATGGCATTTGGGATTGTGTCTTTCATGATTTTGATCAGCTCCCACTCTGGGATCCTAATCAATGATAGATTCAGCTCAAGGATGAGTTCATAATGAGCCCTTTAGTGTAGTTCTGACTAAACATGATCCATTCATCATTTATTCATTCACTCACTGATTTATGCCTACATTAGACGTTTATTGTTATGTGCCAGGCACCATGCTCAATAATGGGCATATTGTTGTAAAAAAGAAAAAAACATGGACCAAGTCTGTATAGCAATACTGGTTCCACTTTTCATGAGCCTCACAATTTAATGGAAGAAAAAGACACTAAACAAATAATTACTTAATTACAATTGTGAAAAATGCTATGAAGGACTAAGACAAGGGTTTTGGGAGCAAATGAAAGGGGAATTAGTTTGAGAATAGAAAATATGCCTGAAGGAGTAGTTGCGCATGGAGAAGGAGCTCAGCTTCCTGAGTGTCAGGGTCAGAAATGTGACCTGTGTCTGAGCTCTGGGAGCAGGAGGTGATTTATGTGGAGTGATTGTATCTCAACACAATGAGAAATCTTGCAGGTATTTTGCAGGCAAGAGACAGCAATAGATTTATTGATGAGAGACTTCTTAGGAAGTTATCTTGCAGCATTTCTCTCTTTGTTGTTTTAGAATCAATTATTTAAAGGGCATTCCTTATTTTATTGCACTCAGTATTTGTTGTCCTTATTTCTAAGTGTAGCAAATATTATTGAACCTTGAATTTTAATTAGGAACTGAAGTTATGGGTGGAATTTAGTGACGGTATTAATCTCCATCTCTAGCTAGCAACTGCCTTCAAATAATTATGGAAACCTTCAGCATGTACGTTGTAGTCTCATAATGCATATAGCACACGTTCTGACATTACCTCAGTAGTTTTCATTGTGAAAATGTTGGACAAAACACAAATCAAGGCTGCTTGCATCTTTATTCATGTTTGAGATTTAGAAAACAGCTCAACACTGGTATTGGATGAATAGACAGGAAGTTGGTATTATTCAAGCTTTTTGTCTCAGGACTTAGAATTCTGTCAGGCACATGGTGGGTGTTCAACAAATATTAAGCAAACCAATGATAGTAGAATTTCTGTGTAGCAACCAGCCATATTGTAGGTATTGAAAAAATACTTGTTGAATTCAATGGAATCTTTTGGAAGCTGGAGAAGAATGTTAAGCTGATGACTTAGGATAAATGTGTAAATAATATGCACATTTAACCCTTAATATTGAAAGTTCCCGTGGAGCCAAACTATATGTAAAACTCTTGACATGTTTTTATCTATTTCTTTTAGTTTTTCTACACCTCAAAAAATGTTTTTGTTTGTTTGTTTGGAACTAAACCCAGTGGATTAAACCATCTGCCTACTGTTTTCAAAATGAAAGAATACTTTTCTCCCAAATGAATGTGATATCTTAGAATGTAAACCCTTAGAGGGCAAGAATTAAAATTTTCATGTTATTTAATGTTGTGCTAAGAAAAATGGAAAGCCACACACTTGGGAGACACAAATAAACACCAGCTGACTGTGATGAAGCCTCATGAAACCAACCTTAAAATAGTTATTTGTTTCCCAGTTTGCCAAAATATTATCTATATTTCACAACACAAAATTTAAAAAAAGAATTCAAGCATCTTTAAAATGTTTTCTAAAATGTGTAGGTAAAAATCAAATGAAGTTCCTTAATCTCTGAGATTTCATATTCATTTTTAGTAGCTTTGTTTTATCATTCATTTATTTATGATCTCAAGCCATGCTGAGACTGAATTTCTAGTTTCTCACAAAAATTTTAAATATAAAGTTGTTTGTAGTGTAAAGCTCATTCAACAGAAAACTACTCTAAATGCTCATGAAAGATTTTTTGAAAACATACAATAATCATAAGCAGTAAGAGTAGGAATCTAGGTGTCCTTGCTCTGTTAATCTTCCTTCTTTAATAATCTCAGATTCTAGCCTTTGACCATTCTAATTAGATATTCAGAATACTGGGATGGAGGACTTTAGTCACCAGTGCAAAGAGAGTGACTGCGGAAGACAACTAACTTTTCTGGAGCACCTACTATGTGCTGGGCGCTTTGTATATTGATTCGTTCAACCCTCAGAACAACCCTATGACAATCTCTCCTATTTTGAAATTAGAAAACTAAAGCAAAAAGAGATGGCATCAGTTTCCCAAAGCCACATAGATGTGCATGGGGGACGGCTGCAAAGTCCATGCACCGCACTGGGCTGACTCTCTCCATGCTGTCAACTGGAAAGCTCACAGAGCAAATTTGGCTATTATGCCATGAGTACTTGAGACATCAATGAGGAAAAAGATTATTTCATCATGGAAAATTCTGGAAGAGAAGAGGGTGACCTACTGGTGAATTTTGCCTAACTCCTAACACAGAATCGTCCTTAGACTGGGACACATAAATCAGGCTTTGACTTAGAGCAAAAGATAGTTTGATGCAATTCAGCATTACTAGCTCTCTTCCGATGTTTTTATTGACATACTGCTAAAGAGATGCCAACAGTTCTTTTTTCATATTCCAACTTAGTGTTATGCATTCCCTGGGTCTTATCTCTCCATAACTGCCATTAACCTTCATTTGGAAGAGTTTTTAACTGTAAAATGTTTGAGGCTAAGGATATAAAGAAGGAATATCAAGAGCACAATTTGCAGTAGCTCATTATGGACGAGTCTGCTACTACTCCCTGCCTCCTTCCAATTTTTTAAATGATCTAAAACTGAGAAGCCAGAAGATTCACAGCGTTTCTGGCAAAATTAGTACTGAGAAATGCACACAAAGATACATTCTGGTTAAAATCGTAAAACATTTTAAATATAAAGAACGAAGTTGATATATTAGTAATGTTTTATCTCACAACTGGTGGTTGAATCCACACAAACGAAGTGATGTGTAGGCATTGCATTAGGTATTATAAGTAATCTAGAGATGATTTAAAGTAAATGGGAGGGAGGATGTGCATAGGTTACATGCAAATGCTACACAATTTATGTAAGAGACTTCAGCATCCAAGGATTCTGGTATCTGTTGGTGGGGGGTGTCCAATCTCCCACAAATACCAAAGAACGACAACTGATTTATTCATTCTACTTTTGATAGACATTCGGGTTTGCTTCTGCTTTGTTTTCATTTTTTTCTATTATAGTGTTGCTATGGACGTGCTTTTTTTTTTTTTCCTATGATCACGGTGTTTCTGTGAAGAAACATGCTTGTATTTGTTTACAAGAATTTTGCCAGGGTACAAAAATACAAGGGGAATTTATAGGTCATAGAATATACTCATCTTCAGTTCTATTAACTAATATCAGTGTTTTCCATAGCAGGGGTACTAAATCAAACTCCCTCATTAATTTGACATTGTAAGACTTTGAAACTTTTGCCAGTCTTGTGAGTATAAAATAGTATTTCACTGTAGTGTCAGTTTGTATTTGACCTACCTCTAAAATGTCTGAGCATCTTTTATATGTTTAATGGCGATTCAGGTTACTATAGTAATGTGCCTCTTCAAGTATTTTATCTATTTTCCTATTGGATTGTTTTAGGCATTTATTTATTGATATTCAGGAGTTCTAAATACAAAAGTAAATGTAGTGAAGTTGAATTTATAGATCTTTTTATTATGTATTGTATTTTACATATCATAAGAAATTATTCCCTACCTCCAAGTAATAAAGATATTCTCCTATGTTGTTTCCAAAGTGTTATCATTTTGCTTTTTCACATTTGGATTAATCTGCCTAAAATACATCCTTATCCTTCTTTTTCAGATGGTGTAACATAGAGACTTAATTTTTTTTCAGAATGGATAATCAGTATCTCAAAACTATTTATTAAAATTCTATACGCCACTGATATGCAAAGCCAGCTCTAAACATTATGTGTGTAGATTTTCTTCTAGGCTTTCTATTTTATTTTATTAATCAGTTTTGTTTATGTCTTATCTGTCTCTTCATTAATACCACATGGTCTTAACATTTTTATAAGTTTTGATATCTGGCAAGGCAAATCCTTCTCCCTTGTCCATTTTTAAGGAGTTCCTTTGCTCTTTAATCGTTCATAAAAATTTCACAATTGCCTTATCAAGTTTCAGTTATACACATACATGCACACAAAAACATGTTGAAATTATTTTTTTTTACTTTAAGTGTAACAATGTGATTTTTTTATTGTCTTTTTAATTTTTTTATTATACTTTAAGTTCTAGGGAACATGTGCACAACGTTCAGGTTTGTTACATATGTATACATGTGCCATATTAGTGTGCTGCACCCATTAATTCATCATTTACATTAGGTATATCTCCTGATGCTATCCCTACCCCCACCCCGCAACAGGCCCAGGTGTGTGATGTTCCCCTTCCTGTGTCCAAGTGTTCTCATTGTTCAATTCCCACCTATGAGTGAGAACACGTGGTGTTTGGTTTTTTGTCCTTGTAATAGTTTGCTGAGAATGATGGTTTCCAGCTTCATCTATGTCCCTACAAAGGAAATGAACTCATCATTTTTTATGGCTGCATAGTATTCCATGGTGTATATGTGCCACATTTTCTTAATCCAGTCTATTATTGTTGGACATTTGGGTTGGTTCCAAGTCTTTGCTATTGTAAGTAGTGCCACAATAAACATACGTGTGCATGTGTCTTTATAGCAGCATTTTTTACTTTAAGTGTAACAAACCTACACATGCACAGAACATGTAGGTTTGTTACATAGGTATATGTGTGCCATGGTGGTTTGCTGCAACTATCAAGCTGCCACCTTGGTTTTAAGCCCCACATGCATTAGCTATTTGTCCTGATGCCTCCCTCACCTCAATACCTCCCTGGCTCCGTGGACAGGCCCTGGTGTTTTTTGTTCCCCTTCTGGTGTCTGTGTGTTCTCATTGTTCAGCTCCCAGTTACAAGTGAGAACACGTGGTGTTTGGTTTTCTGTTCCTGTGTTGGTTTGCTGAGGATGATGTCTTCCAGCTTCATCCATGTCCCTGCAAAGGACATGATCTCATTCCTTTTTGTGGCTGCATAATATTCCAGCATGTTGGGATTTTGATTGGAATTGCAGTTTGAAACTATATATCAATTTAGGCATTCTAGGAAGACTTGATAGCTATATGTCAAAGAATATGCCATATTGCTACATTTATTTGGTTCTGAAAGTGGCCTACTTGTCCCATAGAATTAAAATTTCTGTTTTTTTTATTGTTTAAATAAACATAGAAACTGACCTCCCTGGTTTTAAAACTTGAAATTTACAGTTGTCTCATCTGAGTTCCTTTCTCAGGAAACTGACCTTCAGGCAAGGCACTGAAACTCATCAGATCCCCACATCCACATAATGAGATGTCAGACCCCCTGGTTCATCATTGTTTCTTCCTTCCTCTCCTTAATTCCTGTTTTCCTGTCTTCCCTGCTGTATAAACATCCCAATTAAAGATTCAAGAGTTTATCTCCTGTTCTCCTTGAGGTAGTACTTGAATAAAGCCTTCTTCCCTGGCAATACTTGTTGACTCAGTGATTGGCATTCTGTGTGGTGGGCAGCAGGACCTAGTCTGAACCCCAGGGGTTTCAGTTACAGTTCTTCTTTTCTTTTCTTTTTTCTTTTTTTTGAGATGGAATCTTGCTCTGTCACCCAGGCTGGAGTGCAACGGCACGATCTTGGCTCACTGCAACCTCCACCTCCCGGGTTCAAGCGATTCTCCTGCCTCAGCCTCCTGAGTAGCTGGGATTACAGGCATGCACCATCATGCCCCACTAATTTTTGTATTTTTAGTAAAGGAGGGGTTTCGCCATGTTGGCCAGTCTTGTCTTGAATGTTTGACTTCAGGTGATCTGCCTGCTGTGGCCTCTCACAGTGTGGGGATTATAGGCGTGAGCCACTGCACCCAGCTCAGTTACAGTTCTTTTAAAATATCTTGAAGTAAAGGTTTATAATTTTCTCCATAAAAGTTGTGTTCATCATTGTGAAAGCTATGTAACTTCTAAGGAGGGAATCTTTTCCAGTGTTCACTTCAGATCTATGAAGTACAATGGTCATGGAAGCACCTTTCAGAGAGTAGAGTTCAGGGATGAAGGAACACAACTCATAAGGGAGTTCCTCTGAGAGCAAGAAAAGGGCACTTCCTACTCTAGGAGCTTCCATTCTCCTCCACCACTCACCTCAGGGTGGACAACTTTCATATAGACTTGCTAGCAGGATTCCAGGGCTAGTGACCTGTGGGTGCTACTCATTCTTCCCTCTTCAAAATGAGGTTTTTATTGTGGTTACCCTGGCCCAACTCCACTGTTATATTTTGTGTGTTGTGAGTGTAGATAATTTGTGTTTTTTTTCCATAGGTCACTGAACCTTTTCACTGAACATATATCAACATTTGTTTGAGAAAACTACAAGTAGCCTTAAAATTAACAATGAATCCAGTTATCAAATAGGACTAGTTGTGGTCCCCCTTGTGGAGGCAGTGAATGTGTTCTATGCCTGAGAAGAAGAGTAAAAAGGTTGTTAGATCCTTGCCTCACACTATATATAAAAATTGACTCAAAGTAACAGACTTCCATGTAAGAGCAAAAACTATAAAACTCTTAGAAGAAATAGGAATAAATCTCTGTGAAGTTGAATTAGGCATTTTTTTTCAAATGACACTAAAAGTATACACAGTAAAAAAATAAATTGGACTTCAAAAATAAAAACTTTTTGCTTCAAAGGACATCATAAAAATGAAAAGATAACCCACAATATGGGAGAAAATATTTGCAAGTAATACATTTGATGAGGGACTTGTATTCAGAATATGTAAATAACTCTTAACAATCAACAATAAAAAGACAAAAAATACAATTAGAAAATGGGCAAACAATTTGAATAGACATTTCTCCAAAGAAGATATACAAATGGCCAATAAGTACATGAAAAAAATGCGTCATATAACTAGTCATTAGAGAAAAGATAATCAAATGCACAATGAGATTCAACTTCACACCCAATATGATGGCTAAAATGAGATAGACAACAAATGACAAGGACATGAAGAAATTGGTACTTTTACATTACTGGTGGAAATGTAAAATATTGCAGCCATTTTGGAAAACAGTTTGGCAGTTCCTCAAATTATTAAACATAGACTTATTACATAATCCAGCAATTCCAGTTCTAGATATGTACCAAAGAGAACAGAAAACAGGTGTTCAAACAAAAACTTATACACGAATGTTGATAGCAGCATTATTCATGATAGCCAAATGTAGAAGCAATTCAAATGTGTATTAACTGATGAATGGATACACAAATGTGAAATGTTCATTCAATGGACTATTATTTGGTCATGAAAAGAAATGAGGTACTAATACATGCTACAACATAAATGAACTTTGAAAATATCATGATAAATTTATTTCACATTGCACACATGTGTCAAAAAACATCTCATGTACCCCATAAGTATATAACCTGCTATGTACCCACAAAAATTAAAAATTAAAAAAATTATATTATGATAAGTGAAAGACACTAGAGTGAAAAGGCAAATATTGCATTACATTACATTTATAGGTAATTATATGAAATGTTTGGAATTGGCAAATCCATGAAGACAGAAAATAGATCAGTGGTTGCTAGAGGTCGGAGAGAGAGGGAAAAAGGGAATGGCTTTTAATAGTTACAGAGATTCTTTTTGAGGTGATGAAAATGTTCTAAAATTAGCCAGTGGTGGTGGTTGCACAACTCTGTGAATATACTAAAAACCATTGAATTGTACATTTTAACATGGTAAACTTTTTGATCTATGGATTGTTTCTCAGTAAAGCTGTTGTTTACAAAAAGTTATTAGAAAAAGAAAGGGCAGCCTGTGGCAGAGTCTTTGCTAACCATTAGTAAACTTTTTCCAAGTCTTCTTGTGTGCACTCTTCTTTCCAGGTACTGTAGGTAGATGTGGCCTCATGCTTAGTGCTGACCAACGAAATGTCGGTGGAAATGCTGTGTGCCATTTCCAAGCCTAGCATATAAAATCCTCTCATGTGGGGTTCTCCACGTCTTTCCCCTTTCAAATGAGCATGGTGACTTTTAGTTCTACATTTAGTATTTTGCTACCAGAATTACTTATGATTATTATAGATATTGTTTTATGAAATTTTTTTTAGATTTGTCCACATATTTATCAATTATTTTGCTCATGTGTTCTTGCAATTCAGCCCGTGCTTCTGGGTTCAGTTCTGTTCTTCCTGAATACATCTGTTAGGCATTTCTTTAATTTGGGACCGTGGTTGGTAAACTTTTTCAGTGTGCTTGTCTAAGATGTCTTTGTTTTAGTTCTCAAAAGATAGTTGGGTATAAAGTTATAGGTTAAACATTATTTTCTCTTTCCTTTTAAGAGTTATTTCACTGTTTTCTGGCATCAATTGTTGCTGAGAAATTTCCTGTTAGTCTAATTTGTCATTACTTATAGAAATCTGTCTCTGGTCTCTGGTTGCTTTAAAGATTTAGAAAATATCAGCTGGGCACGGTGGCTCACACCTGTAATCCCAGCACTTTGGGAGGCCGAGACGGGTGGATCACCTGAGGTCAGGAGTTTGAGACCAGCCTGGCCAACATGGCGAAACCCCATCTCTATTAAAAGTACAAAAACTAGCCAGGCGTGGTGGTGGTTGCCTGTAATCCCAGTTACTCAGGAGGCTGAGGCAGGAGAATGGCTTGAACCCGGGAGGTAGAGGTTACAGTGAGCTGAGATTGTGGCACTGCACTCCAGCCTGGGTGACAAGAGACTCCATCTCAAAAAAAAAAAAAAGAAAAAAAAAAAGAAAAAAAAAGAAAAGAAAATATCTGGGTGCAAATTCCTTTCTCTTTGGCGTTCTTTGGTATTCCTGAATCTGAAAATCAGCATCTTTTATCAATTCTGGAAAATTCTCAGTAAGCATCTCTTACCTATCCCCCATTCTCTATTTTCTTCCATTGAGGCGCCTAGTCCAAATGTTGGACCACATCATTCTCCTTTCCATGTTTGCTAAACTCTCTTTCATGTTTTCCTTTTCTGTTTTTCTGAGCTCTATTCTGACTATCTTATTTCCATTTTTCTTCTAGTTTTCCAATTCTGTTTTTAACCGTGTCTTCTTTGCTGTTTAAAACATCTTTTAAGTTTTAAATCATTTATGACTATATTTTAATTTCAGATATTTTATATTGTTCTTTTTAAAATATTCTGGAGAAAAGATGAATAGAAAAGATAAAATTTTGTCTTGCATCTTTTCTAATAAGATCTTGCTTTTATCTATGTTTAATTTCACTGTTTATTTCTACTTTGTATTCAATGGTATTCCCAGGGTTCTAATTCTAATATTTTTTGTGTCTCATAGATTTTGCTGTTGCTAACTTGTTTCTCCCATGCAGTTTTGTAATTTTTGATGTTGAACTCACTTTCACTGGGATTTTTATATGGGAATCCTGTGTAGCCTGAATTTATTGGATTGAAGACATGTCCCTTCAGGAAGCTTTTGCATTTTGTTCTTTCAGGTGCCCTAGGGGATGTTACAAGTCAGGTACCACTTTTTATGTTTATATCTCAGCCTAGTTGCTTCTGGACCAGAATGTAGACCTAAAGTTCCATATTCTCCAATATCAGAGAAGCTTTTTGTTTTGTTTGGTTTCTCCTTCCTTATTCTTTATTATTATTATTATTATTATTATTATTATTATTATTATTATTATTATACTTTAGGTTTTATGGTACATGTACGCAATGTGCAGGTAAGTTACATAAGTATACATGTGCCATGCTGGTGCGCTGCACCCACTAACTCGTCATCTAGCATTAGGTATATCTCCCAATGCTATCCCTCCCCCCTCCCCCCACCCCACAACAGTCCCCGAAGTGTGATGTTCCCCTTCCTGTGTCCATGTGTTCTCAATGTTCAATTCCCACCTATGAGTGAGAATATGCGGTGTTTGGTTTTTTGTTCTTGAGATAGTTTACTGAGAATGATGATTTCCATTTTCATCCATGTCCCTACAAAGGACATGAACTCATCATTTTTTATGGCTGCATAGTATTCCATGGTGTATATGTGCCACATTTTCTTAATCCAGTCTATCATTGTTGGACATTTGGGTTGGTTCCAAGTCTTTGCTATTGTGAATAATGCCGCAATAAACATTTGAAACAGGGTCTTACTGTGTCATTGAGGCTGGAGCACAGTGGCATAATCATGGCTCACTGTAGCCTCGACCTCCCAGGCTCATGTGATCCTCCCACCTCAGCCACTGAGTAGCTGGGACTACAGGTGTGCACCACCATGCCCAACTAATTTTTGTATTTTTTGTAGAGATGAGGTTTCACCATGTTTCCTAGGCTGGTCTCAAATTCCTGGACTCAAGGGATTTACCTGCCTTGGCCTCCCAAAATGCTGGGATCACAAGCGTGAGCCACTGCGCCTGGCCTTGTTTCATTTTTAAACCTGGGATACAGGCTGTGATTGACAAGATATCTTTTTACTATTAAGGGCTGAAGCTTTGATTTTTTTTCTAACTTATTCTTTCTCTGAAATTGTAGTTTTTGAAAATCCCTGATTTATAGAGGGATTCCATTACATTGCCCAATGTTTGGGCCCAAGGCCTTGTCTCCTGTCCATATTTCGCCACTAAGACACAAGCCTCTTGATTTTCATGAATAGTAAATGTTCTCAATACAGTCAAAAGGTCAGAGACGGCTCATTACTCTGTTTTACTTTACTCAGTTTCTTCTTCTTTTTGTCCTGCAAAGCTTTTGTTTACTTTTTTTGTGAGCTCAGATATTTACTTAAAAGAATTTTAAAAAGGCTGGGCGCCGTGGCTCATGCCTGTAGTTCCAGCACTTTGGGAGGCTGAGGTGGGTGGATCACCCGAGGGCGAGAGTTCGAGACCAGCCTGACCAACATGGTGAAACTCCGTCTCTACTAAAAACACAAAATTAGCCGGGCATGGTGGCGTATGCCTGTAATCCCAGCTACTTGGGAGACTGAGGCAGAAGAATTGCTTGAACCCGGAGGAGGAGGTTGTGGTGAGCCAAGATGGCACCATTGCACTCCAGCCTGGACAACAAGAGTGAAACTCAGTCTCACACACGCAAAAAAAGAATAAAAAAAAAGATCCATATTTCCAGGTGTTTTGTAGTGGTGGATTTTTTTTTTTTTTTTGAGGCAGAGCCTCACTCTGTCGCCCAGGCTGGAGTGCAGTGGTGCAATCTTGGCTCATTGCAACCTCTGCCTGTTGAGTTCAAGTGATTCTCCTACCTCAGCCTCCTGCGTAGCTGGGATTACAGGTGCACACCACCACGCCCAGCTATTTTTTTGGTATTTGTAGTAGAGATGAGTTTCACCATGGTGGCCAGGCCAGTCCTTACTTCTGGTGATCCGCCCACCTTGGCCTCCCAAAGTGCTGGTATTACAGGTATGAGCCACCACGCCAGGCCCTGTAGTGGCGGATTTTTAAAAGCAATATAAGCCAGCATATTGATGGAAATTGAAGCTGAGTTAGCATTCTGGAAGTGGTGCTACTCTGCCAATGGATATCTATGATAATTCATCTATGGATATCTGATAAATAAAGATATCCACATCTTCACTAGAACATTATTTTGGCCCCTTTTCTTCTAGATTTCTAACTGTAATACAAAGTTTAATGAATTAAACTTGGGTTTGAAAAAGAAAAATTAAGTACGGATGAAGAGCAGTAGGGAATGAGAACTGTGTACACATTACTGAAAAGTTATGTTAGATAAAATCATGTACTGTACTTCATAAAGGGCATACAGTGCTGCCAGCTTCTCCTCACCAAGGAACAGAGGAAAACTTCACCAAGCATAACTAAGTGAACAGTCTTTGTTCGAGTTTAGACACATCTCTCCCTTTTACACTGTGTGAGAGCTGTTGACCCTTTCCTAGGTTCTCCCCTCATTTGTGTCTCAGATCATTCTGTGCTGGGAAGTTGCTTCTTATATTAGGGCTTTTAAACTACCCGAGAATGCTCAGATTCTCTTTGAACTTGTTCAAAGTTCTCCTGGTAAACACACTCTTTGTCCATTGTATTTCTAAGGGGCTTGGCATTTTGCAGTATGATCTGGAGAATCTGGAGTTGATTGGTGAATAATCTGGGAATAATTCTCCATATATTTGCTCATCTCTGAGGTACTTTGCCTATTTCTAACTTCAGCAAGGTGTCATCTCTGTCCAACTGTCTCTCACCTTGTTGATAGGAGGGGTTACTCAAACGCCTTATTTCTGACAGGTGGAGAAGCTCCTTGACAGAGATCTGACCTGAAAATACATTTTTCTGATGGATAGAATGGGAGACACCAAGTCCCTTCTTGTATAGAAATATTTAGCATTCTCCTTTCTCCTTATTTGCTGAAGTTCAAAAGAGTTTTGGGTTAATCATTTTATTATCCTCACTGAGTGGGAAAAATAAGCTCTTACCCATTAGGTTCTTATGGCCCATTCAGGCCACAGGAGCCCTGATATTCACAGGGGAGGGAATTAATATATTTTCTGTTGTTATCTTTGAGAAAATCAATACTCTGTTGCTTCTACACCTGCCTTCAAAAGCACAGCAAGACTCAATATCCTTGCTTCTAGAGTTGACCATCAGAAGAAGGATTACTTATTAGTCTTGGTATGACGTTAGCTATAATGTTTCCCCTATTATAGAGGGAGGATGGGAGTGGAATTTACATCTCAACCAAAAGCAAAAAGAGCAATATCTAGTCTCAGCTAACAGACTTTCCCGAAGCCCTATTGTAACTTAAGCACACTGGTGGCAGCTTTTTACCCATAAAAAATACTTGTTACAGAGCACATACCACTAAATGAACCAAATGTACAAAGTGGGGGTTCCTGTTTAAATAAATAAGCACCATTTGACATCTGGTGAAAAGATCTACGCAGCACCCTTTGTTCTCTTTAGCTTGCACTGATGAGGTTTTACAATTGAGAAACGGCCCTGTTCAGAAAAGAAGCACATGAAGAAACATGACTATTAGTTTTCCTTTGCTGCAAATGTCTGAAAATTTCACATCTAGAGTCTGTAGTTATTATAGGATTTGGCGTGTGGGTGGCTGAAAATATGGTACTTGGCCTTTTGGTGCCAAACTTTCACACAGCTTCAGCTGTCTGTATACAAAAGACATGGCAGAATGTGTTGCTTTAGTTTTAATATTCGGAATTGTTCGCCGTGCCAGTGGAATAGTGAATATGTGGATGGTACGGTTGATCTTGGAGCTTGCCAGTCTCATAGAATCTTAATTGATGAAGATGCTGTTAAGAACAGAGTGAGCATGTGGGTGGGGGATGGCTGAGTGCAAGTCTGCAAATTAGAAAATGCTGCCCTGGGCGACATTTCCTCTCCAATCCCCTCGTCACCCTCCACACCCAATCTTCTATTTCTTCCCTCTTTTCTGCCTCAAATTAATGCCATTGATTTACTCTGGGTCCTGATCCTCATGAAAATAGAAGTTAATGAACACATTCCAAAGACTCCAAATGGCTAGTCTTTGGTTGAAATTTTTTTACATTTTATTAGGTTTTGGGAAGTGAATAAAATAATCTGGAAGCCCTCAGCTTCTGGACAATCTTCACTGGAAGTTTGATATCCTAGAGGCCTTGTTTGAACTTGAAGTGAGTCGTGAGCCATGAGCCGTGATCCACGATGGCCATTTTTCTTCCCGACTGTCTGCATTTCTGTCTTCCTTCCTTCTCTTTCCCCTTTTCTTTCTCTCGATTTTCTTCTGGCTCTGTTCTCTCTACATTTCTGTCTAGTTAAAGTGGATAACTATTAAAGTCTTACCTCCCAGGAAAATGGTGAAGAATGATGGGATGGCTAAGCTGTTTTTACCTAGATAAGTTATTAAATCACATCTCTGGGGAGTTTGTAAAATCATGTGAATTGTGATTTTCCTGGAGTAAATCTGTATGTAGCTCCCTCTTGCAGCTGAGACCTGGGCTATGACTGCTCAAGCTGTGGGTATAACACACATCACCTTCCTCACATCATAGGTGATTTCCACGGGTGCATTTGAACCTGGAGAAGATGGAGGACACAGTCCTTCTTTCTTTGTGGTTGCACTAATGAGTCTCCCTCTCCCCTACTTGGCTTGCCCTTCCTGCTTTGCAGGTCTTGTCTGTAGTGGGTTTGATAAGCAATTATGAGGAAGGAATGTTGAGGACTGTGGAATAAAGGGCTTGATATGGTTTCAGTCTCTATACTGAATATCCCCCATGGAATTGCCTATCAGGCACTGGGTTGGGATTGGGGATTTGATGAAATATAAGAGAGGATTTCTCCCTCTAAGATGCTCACTGTCTAGTGGAGGCAAGACCAGCTACATGATTTTTGAGGCCCTGTGTAAAATGAAAATCCAGGGCTCCTTGTATAAAAAATTACTAAGAATTTTAATATTTGACAGCAGAGCACTAAAGCAAGCACAGGGCCCATCTGAGTGTGGGGCTCTGGGAGGCTGCACAGCTCACACCCCCCGAGGCTGGCTCTGGGTCAGGGAAAGAGTTGATGGCTACAAATGGATCCAAGGTGGAGGGGAAAGGCCCAGGAATGCACCATACAAAGTCTCCTGGTGGTACGTGGGTCAGAGTCGGCCCCTTGATTCAAGGCGACATGAGAAGCAGCCTCACCTCGGAGAGATTTCCCATCTCAGCTCAGTGTCACACACGGGGTTCAGAAATACACATTTCTTTTCCTCTCTTGCAACACAGTAACTCGCCAGCTTTGTCTTGCCAGACTGAATATATTCTAACATCGAAATCCTTCCTGTTCTGTGAAAAAAAATCATTGTATAAAAAGTAACACACAATAAAATAATATTTTTAAAAAGTCCACGAGGAAAATAAAGCAAAGATAATGTAAGTGTAGGAAGAATGAATGAAGCCACTAATGAGATAAGTACAGAATGTACATTCTAGGAGATCCCTTACATTTGTAAGAGGTTGGCTGCAAATTTTGTGTTTTTAAAAATTGTGGTAAAATATATATAACATAAAATTTACAGTTTTAATCATTTTCAAGCATACAGCTCAGTAGCATTAAGTACATTCACAATGTTGTGCAATCATCACCACTATCCTTCTCCAGAACTTTTTCATCTTCCCAAACTGAAACTCTGAACCCATTAATAACAACTTCACTTTTCTTCCTCTTCCCAGCTCCTGGCAATCTCTATTCTACTTTCTGTCTCTATAAATTTGACTACTCTAAGTTCCTCGTGTAAGTGGCATAGTATACTATTTGTCTTTTTTTTTCTAGTTTATTTCTCTTAGCATAATGTCCTGAAGGCTCATCTATATTGTAGCTTGTATTAGAATTTCCTTCCTTTTCTTTTCTTTTTGTTTTTTTTTTTTGAGATGGAGTTTCACTCTGTCTCCCAGGCTGGAGTGCTATGGCGAGATCTCAGCTCACTGCAACCTCCGCCTACTGGGTTCAAGTGATTCTCCTGCCTCAGCCTCCCAAGTAGCTGGGATTACAGGTGCCTGCCACCACACCCAGCAAATTTTTTTTTTTTTTTTTTAAATTTTTGCATTTATTCATTCATTTAGTAATAATTCATTGAGCACCTACTATATACCAGCCTCTCATCTAAGACCTTGGGATAAAAAGAAACATAATATACACTCCTCTGTTTTTTTAAACATATCATAGCATAATGCTTTTATGCAAAAGGAATTAGTATTGAAGTAATACATGGGAATGTCTATTTTTCAAAAAGTGTTACTTTTCATATAAATAGAAGACATTCCTATGATTAAATAATTAGGTCATGCAGAAATTTTCACTGATAGAATTGGTATAATCAGATTAGGAAAATACATTTATTTATTTATTTATTTATTTATTTTTTTTTCTTTTATTATTATTATTATTATTATTATTATTATTATTATACTTTAGGTTTTATGGTACATGTGTGCAATGTGCAGGTAAGTTACATATGTATACATGTGCCATGCTGGTGCGCTGCACCCACCAACTCATCATCTAGCATTAGGTATATCTCCCAATGCTATCCCTCCCCCCTCCCCCCACCCCACAACAGTCCCCAGAGTGTGATGTTCCCCTTCCTGTGTCCATGTGTTCTCATTGTTCAATTCCCACCTATGAGTGAGAATATGCGGTGTTTGGTTTTTTGTTCTTGCGATAGTTTACTGAGAATGATGATTTCCAATTTCATCCATGTCCCTACAAAGGACGTGAACTCATCATTTTTTATGGCTGCATAGTATTCCATGGTGTATATGTGCCACATTTTCTTAATCCAGTCTATCATTGTTGGACATTTGGGTTGGTTCCAAGTCTTTGCTATTGTGAATAATGCGGCAATAAACATACGTGTGCATGTGTCTTTATAGCAGCATGATTTATAGTCCTTTGGGTATATACCCAGTAATGGGATGGCTGGGTCGAATGGAATTTCTAGTTCTAGATCCCTGAGGAATCGCCACACTGACTTCCACAAGGGTTGAACTAGTTTACAGTCCCACCAACAGTGTAAAAGTGTTCCTATTTCTCCACATCCTCTCCAGCACCTGTTGTTTCCTGACTTTTTAATGATTGCCATTCTAACTGGTGTGAGATGGTATCTCATTGTGGTTTTGATTTGCATTTCTCTGATGGCCAGTGATGGTGAGCATTTTTTCATGTGTTTTTTGGCTGCATAAATGTCTTCTTTTGAGAAGTGTCTGTTCATGTCCTTCGCCCACTTTTTGATGGGGTTGTTTGTTTTTTTCTTGTAAATTTGTTGGAGTTCATTGTAGATTCTGGATATTAGCCCTTTGAAAGGATCAACAAAATTGATAGACTGCTAGCAAGATTAATAAAGAAAAAAAGAGAGAAGAATCAAGTAGATGCAATAAAAAATGATAAAGGGGATATCACCACCGATCCCACAGAAATACAAACTACCATCAGAGAATATTACAAACACCTCTATGCAAATAAACTAGAAAATCTAGAAGAAATGGATAAATTCCTCAACACATACACCCTCCCAAGACTAAACCAGGAAGAAGTTGAATCTCTGAATAGACCAATAACAGGAGCTGAAATTGTGGCAATAATCAATAGCTTACCAACCAAAAAAAGTCCAGGTCCAGATGGATTCACAGCCGAATTCTACCAGAGGTACAAGGAGGAGCTGGTACCATTCCTTCTGAAACTATTCCAATCAATAGAAAAAGAGGGAATCCTCCCTAACTCATTTTATGAGGCCAGCATCATCCTGATACCAAAGCCTGGCAGAGACACAACAAAAAAAGAGAATTTTAGACCAATATCCTTGATGAACATTGATGCAAAAATCCTCAATAAAATCCTGGCAAACAGAATCCAGCAGCACATCAAAAAGCTTATCCACCATGATCAAGTGGGCTTCATCCCTGGGATGCAAGGCTGGTTCAATATACGCAAATCAATAAATGTAATCCAGCATATAAACAGAACCAAAGACAAAAACCACATGATTATCTCAATAGATGCAGAAAAGGCCTTTGACAAAATTCAACAACCCTTCATGCTAAAAACTCTCAATAAATTAGGAATTGATGGGACGTATCTCAAAATAATAAGAGCTATTTATGACAAACCCACAGCCAATATCATACTGAATGGGCAAAAATTGGAAGCATTGCCTTTGAAAACTGGCACAAGACAGGGATGCCCTCTCTCACCACTTCTATTCAACATAGTGTTGGAAGTTCTGGCCAGGGCAATTAGGCAGGAGAAGGAAATCAAGGGTATTCAATTAGGAAAAGAGGAAGTCAAATTGTCCCTGTTTGCAGATGACATGATAGTATATCTAGAAAACCCCATTGTCTCAGCCCAAAATCTCCTTAAGCTGATAAGCAACTTCAGCAAAGTCTCAGGATACAAAATCAATGTGCAAAAATCACAAGCATTCTTATACATCAATAACAGACAAACAGAGAGCCAAATCATGAGTGAACTCCCATTCACAATTGCTTCAAAGAGAATAAAATACCTAGGAATCCAACTTACAAGGGATGTGAAAGACCTCTTCAAGGAGAATTACAAACCACTGCTCAAGGAAATAAAAGAGGATACAAACAAACGGAAGAACATTCCATGCTCATGGGTAGGAAGAATCAATATCATGAAAATGGCCATCCTTCCCAAGGTAATTTACAGATTCAATGCCATCCCCATCAAGCTACCAATGACTTTCTTCACAGAATTGGAAAAAACTACTTTAAAGTTCATATGGAACCAAAAAAGAGCCCGCATCGCCAAGTCAATCCTAAGCCACCCAGCAAATTTTTGTATTTTTAGTAGAGATGAGGTGTCACCATGTTGGCCAGGCTAGTCTCGAATTCCTGACCTCAGCCTTGGCCTCCCAAAGTGCTGGGATTACAGGTGTGAGCTGCCATGCTGGGCCAATTTCCTTCTTTTTTAAGGCTGAATAACATTCAATTACATCATATACTGCATTTTGTTTATCCATTCGTCTGTTGATGGACACTGGATTTTTCTACCTTTTGACTGTTGTGAATAATGCTGTTATGAACATGGGTGGAGAAATACCTGTTTAAGTCTCTGCTTTCAATTCTTTTGAGTATATACCCAGAAATTGAATGGCTGGACCATAAGACAGTTCTACGTTTAATTTTTTAAAGAACAACAAATTTAGTTTTGAGGTTTCTAGCAGCCATTGCAAAGAAGGAAACAATAAATTCTATGATTCATGGTGCCCCCAAAGTTAACATGGATCAGTTGTTCATGAGACTAGGGGAAACTTTCTCTCATGGGTACTCTCAAAGAATGTGCTATGTAATGTATTGATTGACAAGATCTATAACAGCCTTAGAGTAAATACAACAGTGCGTTTTCTGCGGCTGCTCAGTGAAGTTATGGCATAATGCCAAAGCACAATTCGGTGAAAGCAGACAATGCAGTTCAGGCTTGGAGTGGAGATGAGTCCTCTTAGAATGGATGAGCAGAGGAAGAAAATGGTTATCAAGGGAGAGGGAAATTAAGAACACATCTAAGGGAAGAAGGGAGTTTTTCTTAAGAAAGCATTCTTAGCACTTTGCAGTTTAGAAAGGAGCGTTTTCCCCCTACTCCAGGATAAACTCTTCTTTATTTTTCTCTGTAGCAAACCATATTGCTGATTAACCACTGCTTTCATAAAGTTCAAGTGGGCCATTCAAGCTGCCTCACCGCTGCTTAATGTCCTGTACTGAGCTCGCTCTTCCTGCAGTCCCTACCTGGGGTTTGTTTTTATTAGAAATTCACCTCGGCTTGTCTGTTGAGAGGAAAGAAAAGGGAAATTATACCCCAGAGCTTGGCAAGCCCATAAAATGGCAGAGATTCCTGAAGAAGATTGCCCTGAAACCCAAGCCCCTGGCTGCCTGCGCTGTAATGAAATGCATGACTACGAGAGATAATAATAATCGCAGCAATGGCTCGTTACAGCTCCCGGATGATTTGGTGCTGTCAGGAGTGCGCTGTCCGCTGACGTCCCAGGAGGCGAACGGCATCAGTGACTGCAGGCCCTGATTGGGGCAGTGAAATATTGCTGGCAAAAATTAAAAGGTCCCCGTGTCAAAATAATTCATGATATGCATATCTTCCATTCTGATGAAATGGCTGATATCTGGATTAGCAAGATAATAAAACTGATCAGGCTACAGTTAAACAATTTAAGTTGGAGAGCTGTTCATTTTGTAGGTGTCACTTGTCAGATCAAGGGGTCAAAGCGGAATGAAAGGCTCTCCCCGGTAACCTTCTGATGATGTGGATCTGGAGTGTTCTTCATGATTTGTCCAAAGTTTTCATCATCGGGCTGCCGACTAGCATTACTGTGGAAGGCTGTATTCTGACATTCAAATCCCCGGAATGACAGGCTATTAGGAGAGGAGAACTGGCTCCTCATACATTAAGCACCATATCTCTGACCTGTAATGTGAACTGATAGTGATATTGTAATTGAGTGAGTCTGAAAAAAAAGAGGGGAGAGTCTTTATTAAAACATGAGAATAGAAAGGAAAGCATTTATATTTCTGATGATTTGTGGGTTTGTAAAATAAGCTTTTTGGTGATGATTTATTCTCCATTTCTATAATGCGGAGGGGTGTGCATAGTGTGTTTATTTGGCGTAACAGTTATTTAAGATAACACCAACTCTCCCCAGCTTCCTCTCCACATGCTGAGCAGGCACAGATCAGAAGCGATTTGTTCCACAAAGGACAATTGCTTTAAAATGAACAAAATGGACTCAAGTGCAAGCCAAGGCTGGACTGCCACTCAGGATATTTGCCTCGTAGCTCTGTCTTCACTCCCTGCTTCCCCTGAGTTCTCTCTCCTGCGTAAGCCAAGCCAAGCCAAGCCAAGGGGCCTGGGGAGGAGCGGCCTTGGTTATTGGTGTCAGCAACTCCACTGTGGGGGAATGTCATGCACTGAGTGACTAATTTAATGTGCATTAATGGGATCTCAGGTGATTCCTGTCAAGCCTCTCAAGAAATACCCTAGTCTACCAACAAATACCAAAGCAGGCTAATCACTAAATTTGGGGGTGGTGCAGAACTGCTGAAACAGCCTGATTCTTTGGCAACCATAAAGAAACTCAGTGTGTGTGTGTGTACATGAGTGTGTGCCTGTGAATGGGTGCACACCTGTGTGTATAGGGGCATGCATGTGTATTGCATGTGTGCATGCATGTATGTGTGCGTGCAAATACACACACATATTTGGGCTCTGCTGCTGATTTCGTAGGCGGAAGAACTGCCCAGGGAAGGTTCCAGTAAAGTGTGCTTCCTACCAGCCATTAGGAAACTGAAGTCATGGGGTGAATTTTAGCACTGACACACTAAGTGGCCCTGGACAAGTTAACCAGCACCTCCATCTGTAAAACAGTGAAATTGGTGTCATGGTGCCATGGTAAGGGGGAAGCACTTGATGAGCACATTGTGAATTGTTATATAAACATGGGATGTTGCCATTAATAAGGATAGGACTGACAAATGCTTAGTACCATACGAATGTAAGAGTTTATTACATCTACGTCTACTGGATATTATTAGAGGTAGTATGGATATAATTTAAGGTAGTATGTTTCATAAAATATCCCAAATGAAGTATGGTACCTTTAAGCATTTTGGAAGGTTATCTTAGTTTCTGTGCAGTCCTCACTGTTACAATAATAATCTATTTTTTATTTTGTAAACTTTTCTGGCAAAAAGCTGTTTGTGCAGAAGAGACATCGCAGCCTTCACCATAATAGAAGCTAGTAAATATCATTCTTCTCATTTTATAGATGGTGTCACATAACAAGGGCATTCGTAAATGCCAAGAATGAGTTAGCAATGAGAGAGGGAGGCAAGGATGATACAAGATATTTGGCTTAAGAAACTGGCTAAGTTGATGACGGTGACATTTTTACAGATATCGCATGCTGAGAGTGGAATAGTTCCTGGATATAAAAATTAAGAGTTCTGTTTAGTACATATTAAGTTAGAAATGCCTATTATGTTGTATATTTTTCCCTGTTATGAGTTTAAGGATAGTTGAGTGACTTACTTTCTCATTCACATAGGAAAAATGTTATAAATTAACTAAATTATAAATGTTATAAATGAATTTTATTTAAATAGATCAATAACAAACAATGAATCAATAATTTGCTTAAATTCAACAAACATATTGAACACTTACCTGAATATGGCCCTGTGTATAAAGGATACTTAAATAGCTCTTTAGATTGTTTTTGTGAGAAAAAAATAATACATGACAATAGGGTGTAGCGAGCATTGTGGATTAAGGTGATCAATGAATGCATTCTGGAGGAGCTTAATTTAGAAAGAGACCAGGAAGATGGGTTGATGGATGAAAAATACGAGGGCATTCCAGAAGAGGAAAACATCATTATTAACTGCTCCAAATATACATCTGAATGAAGGCCTATCAAATATGAACTTCTGATTTAATGACTGAAATGAAATAGTAAGTAGAGGCAGAAGTAAAGCACAGTTGAAATAACAGAAGAGCAAGAAGAGCTAGTATTTTAGAGATAGCTGTGCAGCGTGATGTATATCTAACTCTAGCAGCATGTATTCCTATGTACTAGATGCCTCTTCAAGGTCTTTGAGAGGCCTCTGGGTCAAGGACAGGCAAGTTACCTCAGGCTGGAATTCAATGAGCAAACTCGTTCTTATGCACATATTCAAATCAATAAAAATTTCAGTTACCAAAGAATTTCTGGGTGGAAAGTCATCCCATGTACTGGGATCTGAGGTAGCCAGAGTCCTGTTTATGAGGAGATGTATGCATGGTCTGTGTCTGGCCACCAAGGTGCCTCCTAGGCTGGGGACATAGGAGGAACAGGAGAATTGAGAGGGAATGTGTTTGGATAAACATGGCAGGTAAATAAAGCATTTTGTGTCGTATCCATTTTAAAATTTGTCTGAAGGAAGCCACTGTGATAGCTGGAAATAGTTTTGCTGTGTCTTAGTTAATTCACATACTGGAAAGCTCTGGCTCAGTCTAAGCTACTTATATTAGTGTTGATATTTTGATTTATCAAGCCAAAGAGCTTGTTAGCAGCATGTGTGAAAGGGCCAATCTATAACCTTGTCCCAAGTTTTAAGGTCATTTTAGATAGAAATTAATTTAAGATTAAGGGCTGGGCTTACATTAGATGACCAATGAGTATAATCCCGCTGTATTTATAATTTAAAAAATAATTTATAAAATTGTTTAAAATTTATTTTTATATGTTTGAGAAGTGTCATTAATGTTTGCTATGCCTATGTGAAATGTAGAATAAAAGGAGGGAGGAAGGGACAACTGACACCCCATCTTGCTATGGCTGAGATATTTCTGTGGGAGAACCCATTATATTATCTGGTGAATTTCCGAAGGAGAAGTGGTTAATCTCTCATTGCCATCAGTACCAGGTAAGTTGAGACCAGCAAGCTTCCTGAACTCCAGTGTTAATTTACAGATAATAAATAATAATTCCATCAAAAGTGAAAGTTAGGAAAAAAAGGGTACTTAATTGAAGTTGGTTAACTTTCTTTTTATGTTGAAAATAGAAGAAAATTTCTACCTAAATTTCTTACAAGGACCAGCGCAAATAGTATATTCTTATGGAGGTTATGTATGCTATTTGCATATTTCAACTGCTGAAATTATTTTTCATTTCCAAAATAGTGTTATTTGTTCTATTGTAATTATTTGCTATAGCAAATACACACAATATTTAGTTCAGATATGAAGTCTTTAATCAGATAGATGTTCAATGTAGATTAGAGATCTTTTGGTTGTGCTGATAAAATTTCTACAAACTCTGAATATATCATAAGTCTAAAACATTTCAAGAAAAAAGCAAAATGAAGAGCATCCTGGGAGGACCTAATTTAGTTCCAAGAAATTTCCTTAAACCAGACCTTTGGGCATCATGCCTTACCTTTAACCCTTTGTTGACATAGTATTCTTTATTATTATTACCTCATTTTCTTTAGTCTCATAATAGATGGAAGAAAACACTTTTAAATACATATCCTTCACTCATCAGAAAGAGAGCAAACTAGGAGAGAGAGCCAGGGCTTTTTAGGATTATGGTTTGCTCTCTTTCTGATGAGTGAAGGATACCTATTTACATATGGTTTCTAATTGTCTGAGAGATGATATAGCCCAACCGTATTTCATAGAGACAGTTTTTATTCTCATATCTGTTGATTGAATAATTTGTAACCTTGCAAACACAATAAGGTACCACAGGGCTGCTTTTTTAGTGGGAGGTGTTGCAGCTCTTGGTAGATTACAGCCTGTGCTCTGAACCCGACCGTCTGGGTTCCAATCCCCGCACCATTACTTATTAGCTATGTGACCTTGTATGGGACACTTACACCTCTCTGTGCTTCCATTCTTCTGTCTGTACAATGGGGACCATTGATAAATAGTAATTCTCTCACAGGGCTAGTGTGAGGTTAGACTGGTTAATGCACTTAGGCTAGTGCTACAGCATGCTATTCCTTTTCATACTTTTCCTTTGCAGGTTTATTACCCTCATTGGCTCATGATGAGATAGGACTTTGCTCTTCTTTGAAATCTAGGAGTGGGTGTCAGTTATTATCTTACTGCTAGTGTGAAATTAATAATAATACATTATTACCAACACTATTAAATGTCTTCTTAAGGGAAGGGAATAGAAGTTTTCCCACAGATTAAACTCTAGGATGGAAGGATGAAATGGAAGGAAATGAGAAGGACCGCCCCCTAGGGGTGGAGGAAGCTGCTCTGAGGGTTGTGGGCTGGAAATAGAGCCCAGAGGGAGCTACCCCATTTCTGGTCAGTCAGGAGTCAGTCCCAGCGGGCGCGGATCTGACGTAGTTGCTCCTGAGTCCTTCTTCCTCAGTGAACAGTATGTACATGTGGTTCTGCGTCTTGCCTTCAGGGGGCGCCACCCGCAGCACTGGCCATTTGTATCCTGATGCGTTTCTCTGCCTCCTTCCTATTTCCTTTTTAAATACATTGTTTTTACAGCCCATCTAATTTGGGTGTAAGCTTGGCCAGCCTCGTTGTCATCAATATATATTATTTCAGTTTTTCACACAATCTGTAATTTATTTTATTGACTTTCTAATAAATAGTGGGGGAAAGCTCTTATTTCCATATGGACTGTGCATTTTGGAGAAGCTTCTCATGGCTCAATACTAGAGCAAATCTACTCTGGCTCATTTTCATCCCTCCCATTTGAGGTTTATGTGTCTCTCCTCTCCTAATTTTTCATTAGAATATAATAATAGTCTGAGGAAAGGGTGATTTGATATGTGATCTGTTTTATTATGTTCTTATGGTAAGGGTAGCATCTGAAGTGGGAGAGCATCACTAATTTTTCGGCACAGTAATTTATTCCGCAGTATTTAAATGTTGTAATTTTCACACGGAGGCACATGCTGCCACATCTATCTTCCCCTGGACCAGTCTGTCTTGCTCTTTCCTTTTCATCTGTTTTGTTTTTGCATATTTTTTTCATAAATTCGACAGATGGCCTCTTGATGAATCCTTGATAATACTGTCATGTAAAGCAGCTAAGACTAGAAATCATCTCGCAACAATTTTTCATCGCAAAGGGAAAATTGAACAGAGACAAACATCACTAAGTCCATAACAACAGCCACAAAATATCTACTTCATGTAAATAAAGAGGACAGGCTTGCCTCCTAATGCTTTCTCACAAATGCCAGCGTCCTTTTAAAGTCCTCTGAATATTTTATGTTGTGTTTAGATCCCCCTGCAAGCCATGGGTTGGTTGAGATTTGTGGATTTTCATATCCCGAACATTTGGACAGCCTCTTTTCCACATCCTCTCTTTTCCCCAAGCCCCTCCTTTTTGGGCTTCATAATTGTGGATCAGGTGAAGTTTGCGTCCCCTCATTTCAAGGTCATGCACCAGTAGGACCATTTTCCTGACTCAGAGAACACGTAATTTCACAGCCGTGTACTCCTCATTAATCCCCCCAAGTGGGGGCTCGAGAAGTTCCAGATCACAGGTTTGTTTTTGTCTTGTTCTCTGACTCAGTGCTTCACAAAGGGATTAGATTAACCCCTTTGATTGTATTTATATCTTACTGCATTACGTTAGAAGCAAAGTGGTTTCTTTTACCCTCTCGTCTCCTCCTCACTTCTCTGCCCCTTTCCATTTCCTATCCTCATATTTTTTTCCTCCCATTTAATGAATAGGTTGCAGTCTATTAAAGAGAGGTTTGTAGTAAATACAGGGAATTGTTCATTTGCTGGTAGTCATTGTAGCTTTCTTTTCTGATATATAGATGTGTACACACATGCATGTATGTATATATATATTTTTCTTTCTCTTTCTGAAGCCTGTCTGTGAAGTCTCCAGGATTATCATGAAGAGGAAAACTTGTTGTTGTCCAGTAGGGGTATGGACTAAAGTCTCTCCCGGTTTGAATAAGAATGGTATCCAAAAATTAGAATGTCCTGATCCCAGAATATTGTTATTTTGTTTCTCCGTGGTGTTGGCCTCTAGGATGAGTAGGCATAGGATCTCAAACAAGACTCTTTCCTCATTTTTAAACAGCTCCTTTCTTCTTGCCTTCCCTTCCGTGTCCTAATCCCTGGCTCTGACAGCCTCTGTGACCCTTAGTGAACATTAGAAGGACACATCTGGGCCTTTTATGATTTATCAAGCGGTGTCAGCCACGGCAAACCGTCTCTGTGGGGTACTGAGAATCACTACTTTTCATGATGGTAGCAATATTATCTTTCATATACCCACTGGTTTTAAGTATCAAGCACTTCACTGCCTCACATTGAGGTAGGCATTATTGTATCTATTTTACATAATAGAAAAACAAGCTTCAGAGAGGTTAAAGGGCTTGCCTAAAGTTCCCATTGTTAGATAGGTTGCAGCCAGGACTAAACCAGCTCTCCTGGATTTCACAGTCTTCTGTGCTGTTCTGCTCCCTCAGCTGAGAAGTTGTCCTCAGCTTCAAATTTAAAACCAATAGCCCCAGTTTCAAGTTTATATGAGTGCAAAATGAAAAGTATACTCCATGTGGTGAGATGATTTATTCTCTTTTTATCTTTCCCATCCCTTTGAACATAAATATGAGCTGGGAAATAATCAAGCAGAATTGGGGCAAGCTGTACTCAATTTCAATGTAGGATACGGAAGATATTAAGCTGGCCCTGGGCAACTGCCCTCTGTTCAAGAGGCAGCAGAATGCATTGCCTAAGAGCACCAGCTCCGTGTCAGACAGACCTGGGTCTGAATTCTTGCTTCTCTACTTGCTAGAGAAGTTACTTGTCTATGTCCAGGGTATAGATTGTTGTGAGGATTAAAAGTTAATACATGTATAGACTTTAGGAAGTCTCTGGCACAGAGTAAACACTTAAGAAGCAATAGCTGTTGTTTTTTTGTTGTTAGAGGTATTACTTTATGGCCTACCAGGCAAAGAACACCAAGAACACACCTAGAATCAGAACAAAGTCAGGTTTCCTTAGCTTGCAGCAGCAGGGAGAGTGCACCTGGGAAAGCCTTAAATTGACCTGCTAAGAGGGACTTGTGAGGGGTGGATTGT
The DNA here is from genome assembly GCF_028885655.2 of Pongo abelii. NCBI lineage: Eukaryota > Metazoa > Chordata > Mammalia > Primates > Hominidae > Pongo > Pongo abelii. The sequence goes on along the minus strand of NC_071992.2, from coordinate 80,530,928 downwards.
AGGATCTGGGCTTGTGCTGGGTGATTCTAAGGAGTATTTAAAGAAGCTGAGGTTGGTTTTGGATGGAATGCTGTCAAGAAGCAGGGTCAATTTGATGACTGAATATCTTGGTAATATTTTGTCCAAGAGGCAGGAGGATTAGAGTAGGAGTAGAGCCGTCACTGGTAAAGAAGCAGAAGTTACACATCTTAGCTGAAGGTAGGGTATTTTCAGCATCCTTGTCTCCATTTCATTTCAAATATGGCCTTGAACAAGCTTTGTCTCCACCCTTTGCCCCTTGTAGCCCCACAGAGTGACTGTCTTTGTTTGTTTGGACTGTGTCTTAGTCCATTTTCTACCGCTATAATCGAATAGCAATTATACCTGAGACTGGGTAATTTATAAAGAAAAAAATGTATTTCTTATAGTTCTGGAAGCTGGGAAGTACAAATTTGAGGGGCTGCATCTGCTGAGGGTGTCCTTGCTAATGGGGACTCTGCAGAGTCCCTAGTGGCACAAGATGACACGCGGTGAGGTGGCTCAGAAGAGACGTCCATAGTGGCTTTTATAACAGACCTAGTCTTGTGATAACTAATCCATTCCCTCGATAACCCATTAATCCATGAATGGGCCTTTATGACCCAATCACTTGCCAAAGGTCCCATCTCTCAACACTGCTGTTTTGGAAACCAAGTTTCCAATGTGTGAACTTTTGGGGGATACTTTCAAACCATAGCATGCTGCTGTAACAAAGTACTATAGACTGCATGGCTTACAAACAACAGATATTTATTTCTCACAGCTCTAGAGGCTAAGAAGTCCAAGATCAAGATGCCCACAGGCCTGTGTCTGGCAAATAACCATTCCTTATAAACAGCCATCTTATTACCCTCACCTTACATGATGGAAGGGGTGTAGGGTCTTTCTCAGGTCTCTTTTTAAAGGGTGCTAATTCCATTCATGAGGGCTCCGCTCCCATGACCTAATCACCTCTCCAAGGCTCCACCTCCTAATGCCATCATCTTGAGGGTGAGGAGTTCAATATAGGAATTTTGGGAGGACATAAACATTCAGAATATAGCAGTGACTGGGTCTGACGATTATATTCTGTGGTAATTGTTTATGGGCAGTTGTGAGTACAGTGTCTTACAGGGCAACTGCAAGGGACTTTTTAAAACTATCCCTTTCTCATTAATTAGGTACCTTCATATATATATACGTGTGTGTGTGTGTGTGTGTGTGTGTGTGTATGTATATACATAAAACTTACAAAGTGCCTGGTTCTAAGTGTTTTAAAATATAAACCTCTTCATATTGTCGTAACAACCCCATGAGTTGGTACTAGTATTATGCCCATTTTAAGATGAGAAACTTGAGATAGTGAGAGGCAGTGACTTGCCCAGGGTCACAGCTAGTAAATGACTCATGATTGCTTCTCTTTTCCAGCTCCCATTTCCTCCTGAAGGCCTCACTCATCTGATGCATTTGGCATTCCCTTTGGGCTCAGAGAATTCTGACTGTCTTTTGTGATTAGGGGACAATTAAAGATGGGAGTTCTTCCTTCTTTTTGCTATATGGCATTTATGTTACTTATGTTCTTATTTTCTGTGAATGTGCAGGTGGATGGTGGGCGAGGAAACAGGTTAAATTTAAGTTGTGGAACTGGGTCAAGAGGTTGGAAGGACTCGCATGCTCTTGAAACTTCTACAGGGCTGGTTGCATAAGGTACAAGGAGCTCAGGGATATGAGTTGTTATGGTGAAAAGAGTTGGGAGATAATTAAATTGGGAGACAATTGGACAAAATATTGTATTGTGGACAGTACTTGTGATATTGGCAAAACAACACAGTTTTCTAAAATACTGAAAGTTAGACAGGGGTATATATTTTCTATTTGCTACAGAAAGGCCATCACTTCTATAAAGGGAGAGGGCACTGGCAGTGAAATGAAATTTAGAAAGGAAATATAAAATGTAATAGGAAAGGACCTTGAAAAATTATTATTTTAAAAACAAAGAAAATGAGTATTGAGTAATGTAACAAATATTCATTGAAAATGGAATATATACATGGAATTGTCATAAGTCCTGGGAATACTGAAGACCCCCCAGAATTCAGAAGTCACCACTTGTCCAAATATGTTCCAAGATCCTCAGTGGAAGCCTGCAACTGTGGATAGCACCGAACCTGATTGCTCTCAATTGGAACATGTTCTGTTCATGTCTTCCACCCACAAACATAATGCCTTTTTCATCTTAACTAAACACTTATCACCCACTATGGCTGTAGCTTTTGCAGTTTGAAGTGTGACAGCAAAACTAGCACAAACTTCTTTTTCCCTCTTTACAATTTCACAGACAGAAGATTTGTTCTTACCATAGGTCTCAGCAGCCTCAGCATGTGATTTTTTTTTTCTTTCTTTTCAGTTGAGAATTTTCACCTTTTCACTTAGAGGAAGCACCTTGCAGCTTCTCTTTGACCTATCTGGATTGCCAGCATCACTATTCTTGTGCTTTGGGGCCCATATTAAGTAAAATAAGGGTTTCTTGAACACAAGCACTGAGATACCTTGAAAGTGGATGTGATAGCCGATCTGGCTATTAAGTGACTCGGGGCAGAGAGTATCTACAGCGTAGAGACATTGGACGGAGGGAGGATTCATGACCAGGGTGGACAGATCAGGATGGGGTGAGATTTCATCATATTGCTCAGAATGACATGAAACTTAAAACTTATGAATCATTTATTTCTGGACTTTTTGATCTAATATTTTGGAACCTTAGCTGACTATGGATAACTGAAAGTGCAGAAACTGAAATTGCTCATGGGGGCAGGGGGGGCTCCTGCACAGTCCATTATAGGATAGACAAGATAGCTGACCAAATTCCTCCCTCTTTTAATTCCATTCAACAAATAGGAGATTGGTGCAACAGTAATTGCGGTTTTGTTAATAAAAGTAACGGCAAAAACTGCAACTACTTTTACACCAACCTAATACTTACTGAGCCCCTAACATTTAGTAGGCATCACACACGTGCATGCACACAAACAAATTCAAAAACACACTTAAACCTCAAACCCAACCCACACCAAAAACAGATCGATTAAAATAAAATAAGAGATTTTTTTTCCCTGAGTTTTTAATTCTTTGCCTCCCAGAAAATTAGAACTTTTTCTTGGTGACAATATTTTGTAATGAATGATTCTTATTTAAGGCTGCCCCTCAAACTGCTTTTTGCAATCTGTGAAATAAATTTCTTTTTGGCTACCAGGTCAACTCATACTTATTGAGACCAAGTTCTGTGCTAAGAGCTTTCACCATTCAATTTTCCTGTGTCAACAAGAATGGGTGGTGGGAATTTTTTACTCCGTCGTATCAGTGAAGAGTCTTGGGGCACAGAGTGGGTAAATGAAGTGCCAGGCTTGAGAGATGGGATTTGAACCCACCTCTCCTTGCTTGAAATTCAGACCTCCCCCTTCTGCAGAAAACAGGACTTCGAACAAAATTCCAGAATCTTAGCACCCTAGTTTTTTCATTTGCCTCCTCCATCAAGTGAATTTCTTACTAATTCACACATTTATTAACTGTCATAGCTACTATCTTTTAAAAGCCAAATTAAAGCTTTCTTTTCATGTTAGACAGGCAACATTGATATGTAATTGTGCACTTTGTTAATGGCCATGAGATTATAGAGGGAAAAAAGAGGAATGTGAGAGAGTGGCTTTGCCACATCTTGTTTGGGAGTCAGCTGTTTGTGTCTTTTTATAAATTTGGGTTTGAAAAGCAAACTCCAGAATTCTATTTTCCCCTCGGGTTCTTGCCACCAATCAGGGAGATACGTTTTGTTTATGTTCTTTTGCCTAAAACTGAGAATTTGATGAATTCAAGTGTATGTGTTTTTGTTAAGGCAAGTCGTTGAATCTTTTTTTTTGGTTTGTTTTGTTTTTCGTTTTTTTGAGACAGAGTCTCACTCTGTCGCCCAGGCTGGAGTGCAATGGTGTGATCTCAGCTCACTGTACCCTCTGCCTCCTGGGTTCAAGTGATTCTCCTGCCTCAGCCTCCCGAGTAGCTGGGATTACAGGTACCTGTCACTATACCCGGCTAATTTTTGTATTTTTAGTAGAGACAGGGTTTCGCCATGTTGGCCAGGCTGGTCTCAAACTACTGACTTCAGGTGATCCGCCCACCTGAGCCTCCCAAAGTGCTGGGATTACATGTGTGATCCCACAGGTGTGAGCCACTGCACCCAGCCAAGTCATTGAATCTTTCTGTACCTCTGTTTCAAAAATTTTTCTGATATGATAAAATCATAGATGTTTGAGCAATTCTATTTCTGTGAGCAATGACTGCTAAACATTTTGGAAGGATGTTTGCAGATGCACATGGTAAAGAATGCAAGCTCTGCTGCTGGATAGGACTATGCCCTCTGTTCTGTGACCCACTTGGGGAACTGCTAGGGGGAGATCACAGGGCTTATTCATAGGATGATACTGCAGCCAGCCTGCTTCATTTATGAATTCACATCTGGGGGATTTATATTTGAAGTTATCTTTTGTAACTCAGCCTTTGTGATTTTTTTCCCCCTTTTCTTGGGATTAGGTGGGGGAATAAAGCATGTTTTTTTTTGTAATCCATCAATGTGGACAGTGTTACTCTGGTATAGTGTGTGTATTAAAATTCACATCTTTCCATTAATGGTAACTTATTCTGCATTATCTCAATTCCTTAGGGGCTGGGTTATTCCATTTATAATTAATTTTTTTACAATTTATTGCTCAGATGTAATCTTGCCTTGAAGAAAAGCATCTCATTAACCTCTCATCCCTCCCACCTATATACTCTTGAACTGTTTTTTTAAACCTCTAAGAAGCCCCCACTTCCCAGTGCAATGCCTAATGATTTTCCAACAGGAAACTCAAAAAATTCCCACATTCTGTAGCAATTTCAGCACTAGCACAGGCATCAGCAGTTTGCAGCTGTCCCTTTGGGATCACAAAATCCAACAGTAATATCCCTGATATGGACAAAGCCTGGGCTTCAATTATTCAGCAAGAATCACAGTTGTGCAGAGAGAGCAGCATGCCAACGTGGACTCAGCCAGGCCTGGGGGTGAGAAACTGCACATTTTAGTTTCAGTGTTGTGCCTGATGGATTGCACTACTGGGTGAGTCCTGAACTTTTCTGTGACTGGGCCTTCGGGTGCAAGATCCATTGGCTGTAGCTCTCAGTCATATTGTGAGGAATATAGGGAGAATGATGTCTCTTCCATGTGCCAGTCAGACAATCATTGCCTTCTTTCCAGTGGCCTGGAATTTCCATTGCCTTCTTTCCAGTGTCTGTTAGGCCTGGAATGCTCATCACCTCCAAGGAGGCAAACCCTGATCTTTCTCACCTGGGTGAATGGTCAGAAATGTCATTTTCCTTTCAGAGCCACCTAGACTTAGGAATCAGCAATGTCCAACATCAACCTGTCTGGACACAAACATGAAGTATCTGACCTTGATACTATGGAAGTAGAATTTGTGCTGAGCAGCAAGATGGACAGATGTGGGTTCAAGTCCCACATCTACTACTTATTTCATCCATTCTAAGACATGTGTTATCTTGTCTGAAATTGAGATTCATTTTATAATCAATGACATGTTGGCATGTTGTTGCAGTTTAAAGTTCAGCATTTTTATTTCTTTCTTAGTGGAACATAAATAATGGCAATCAAAGTTGATTTAGACTCAATGAGATGCTACAATACAGTTATATCTTCAAATCTATAATTGTGATAATGCTGCAGGTTTGCTGTGAAGATAGAGCAAGATAAAATATATGATCAAGTTTATCAGAGAATTGGAAAATAGTAGCAATTAAATTAATGTTCATTGTTGGAATTTTTAGATACAGAAGATTGGGATATGTATTAGTCCATTCTCATGCTGCTATAAGGAACTGCCTGAAAGTGGGTAATTTATAAAGGAAAGAGGTTTAATTGACTCACAGTTCTGCATGGCTGGGGAGGCCTCAGGAAACTTACAATCACTTCTTCACAGGGCGGCAGGAGAGAGAATGATTGCCCAGTGAATGGGGAAGCCCCTTATAAAACCATCGGATCTTGTGAGAACTTACCCACTTTCATGAGAATAGCATGGGGAAAACCACCCCTATGATTCGATTATCTCCACCTGGTCCCATCCTTGACACATTGGGATTATTACCATACAGGGCCAAACCATATCAGGGTAGATGGAAGCCACTACTTAACATTTCTTTTCTTCTTTGTCATACTTAGTTGGGGACTGCGTGCTTCCAAATGACATCTGTGTTGACACAAGTCCAGGTTTTAGTACTATCTGTAGCAACATTTTCTCCTCCTTTTCTCCCCTCTTCCAACCCCTTCACCAATCCTTTTTCTGGTCATTTGAAAAGGATAGGGAAGAAGAGTTATGTCAGATTGAAAGCCAAGGATATAAACCACAAATATTAATTTGGACCTCTATTTTTTTGCTTGATACATAATTACTTGTTTATAATTTTTGTGAGATGCCTCCTTATCATTCATGTGTCTTCAAAAATATTAGTTTTGTAATGTAACTTGTTATATGGTAGTAACTGGTGATTGGGGAGAAGTTGGAAAGATTGAATTTAATTAGAAATGAACAAACAGACTGAAAATTTTATGGTGAGTATGTAGTAATATAGTAAGACTAAATAATATAGTAGAAAAAGAAAAGATATTTAAGGTGACCACAAGTTAAATATGAATCAGTGATATAATGTGTTTTGGACAAAGAGACAAAGAAGCAAAGAAAATATATATGATACATTCATTTCATTCATTCAGAAAACATTGCTGGGGATCTTCAAGGTGCTGGGCATTATACAAGGAATCAGAGACGCAAAAATAAGTAAAACCTGGTTACTGCCCTCTAGGATGCCACGGCCAGATAGGAGAGAAGATGTAGGAAGAAAGGTATTGGACTGTGGCAAGCATGACAATAAAATGATATCAAAAGTCTAGGGGTTAGAGAAGACTCAATAAAAATGAGTAGAAAGGAAGGGGGTCAAGAAAGCTTTCTCTGACAATATGATATATAAACTAGATTTCAAAATTTAAATATTAACTCGATTAGTTAAGAGTAGTGTATCCTTTTAAATTTCCCAAATTTGACAATTATGTTGTAGCTATGTAAGAAAATTTCCTTGTTCTTAAGAAATATAAATGGAAATATTTAGTGGCAAAAAGTAATGATGTCTGCAATTCATTTTCAAAAGCCTCAGCAAAATAATAATTGCTGCACAGACATAAACGTGCATGTGTATACTTACATGTGGACAGAGAAAAATGTAAAGCAAATGTGGCAAAATAGCAGAAATTAGTAAATCAGGGTTAAGAGTTTATTGTTACATTCACGCAACTTTTCTGTAAGTTTCCTGCAGTTTGAATTGTTTCAAAATAAAAAAGGCTCACTCTTTTCTTGAAATTTTAAACATTTAATTCCAAAATCTCCTGAAGAAATGATGGAAACTTTTTCTAATTAAAGTTAGATTTGCAATGGAATAAGACTGTTCACTGATTCGTGTAGATTAGTTTTGAAGCATGATATTGGATTATGAAATAAGCCTCAAATATCGGGAGCAGTACTTTACTATAGCTATCACCATATTTACTTACAAGCTCTTTAAGGTCTAGTTAACTAAGAAACAAATCTTGTTTTGAAGAAGTAACTAAAATCTGTAAATGGTCACCATGGAATAAAGAACTTCCTCAAAATTCTGGTGTATGAATCAGTTGTTTGAACACAGTGTAAAATTCTACTGATATAATACCATCTTTTAATAAGGGAAATTTTTAATAAGCAGAGCATGTAACATTTGGTTTTAATTCATATTATGCCTTCATGGAATGAATTTAATGTCTACTGGGTGGACCAGTAATGGGCACAATTGTGAGCTAGCCATGTCCCTTTTTGTACATCTTCTGAAAAACTTTTATCCTGGTTCCTCAGGATGCTAATTCCATTAACAATAGTATTAATTACAGCTTTCAATACCAGCTCCTCTTTGAGGACACCATATGCCAGGCATCATGCTAAGGATTTTGGAGTTAACATACATCTCCTTGTAAACACATAGGTAAAAACTACATTCTGACACTCTTTTATTTTTATTTATTTTTGTCCTTTTATTTTTAGGGTACATATGCACAACGTGCAGGTTTGTTACATATGTATACATGTGCCATGTTGGTGTGCTGCACCCACTAACTCGTCATTTAACATTAGGTATATCTCCTAATGCTATCCTTCCCCCCCTCCCCCCACCCCACAACAGGCCCCAGTGTGTGATGTTCCACTTCCTGTATCCATGTGTTCTCATTGTTCAATTCCCACCTATGATTGAGAACATGCAGTGTTTGGTTTTATGTCCTTGCGATAGTTTGCTGAGAATGATGGTGTCCAGCTTCATCCATGTCTCTACAAAGAACATGAACTCATCACTTTTTATGGCTGCATAGTATTCCATGGTGTATATGTGCCACATTTTCTTAATCCAGTCTGTCATTGTTGGACATTTGGGTTGGTTCCAAGTCTTTGCTATTGTGACTAGTGCCGCAATAAACATACGTGTGCATGTGTCTTTATAGCAGCATGTTTTATAATCCTTTGGGTATATACCCAGTAATGGGATTGCTGGGTCAAATGGTATTTCTAGTTCTAGATCCCTGAGGAATTGCCACACCGACTTCCACAATGGTTGAACTAGTTTACAGTCCCACCAACAGTGTAAAAGTGTTTCTATTTCTCCACATCCTCTCCAGCACCTGTTGTTTCCTGACTTGTTAATGATCGCCATTGTAACTGGTGTGAGATGGTATCTCATTGTGGTTTTGATTTGCATTTCTCTGATGGCCAGTGATGAGCATTTTTTCATGTGTCTTTTGGCTGCATAAATGTCTTCTTTTGACAAGTGTCTGTTCATATCCTTTGCCCACTTCTTGATGGGGTTGTTTGTTTTTTTCTTGTAAATTTGTTTGAGTTCATTGTAGATTCTGGATATTAGCCCTTTGTCAGACGAGTAGATTGCAAAAATTTTCTCCCGTTCTTTAGGCTGCCCGTTCACTCTGATGGTGGTTTCTTTTGCTGTGCAGAAGCTCTTTAGTTTAATTAGATCCCATTTGTCAATTTTGGCTTTTGTTGCCATTGCTTTTGGTGTTTTAGACATGAAGTTCTTGCCCATGCCTATGTCCTGAATGGTAATGCCTAGGTTTTCTTCTAGGGTTTTTATGGTTTTAGGTCTGACATTTAAGTCTTTAATCCATCTCGAATTAATTTTTGTATAAGGTGTAAGGAAGGGATCCAGTTTCAGCTTTCTACATATGGCTAGCCAGCTTTCCCAGCACCATTTATTGAATAGGGAATCCTTTCCCCATTTCTTGTTTTTGTGAGGTTTGTCAAAGATCAGATAGTTGTAGATATGTGGCATTATTTCTGAGGACTGTGTTCTGTTCCATTGGTCTATATCTCTGTTTTGGTACCAGTACCATGCTGTTTTGGTTACTGTAGCCTTGTAGTATAGTTTGAAGTCAGGTAGCGTGATGCCTCCAGCTTTGTTCTTTTGGCTTAGGATTGACTTGGCAATGTGGGCTCTTTTTTGGTTCCATATGAAATTTAAAGTAGTTTTTTTCCAATTCTGTGAAGAAAGTCATTGGTAGCTTGATGGGGATGGCATTGAATCTATAAATTACCTTGGGCAGTATGGCCATTTTCACGATATTGATTCTTCCTTCCCACGAGCATGGAGTGTTCTTCCATTTGTTTGTATCCTCTTTTATTTCATTGAGCAGTGGTTTGTAGTTCTCCTTGAAGAGGTCCTTCACGTCCCTTGTAAGGTGGATTCCTAGGTCTTTTATTCTCTTTGAAGCAATTGTGAATGGGAGTTCACTCATGATTTGGCTCTCTGTCTGTGTGTTATTGGTGTATAAGAATGCTTGTGATTTTTGCAAATTGATTTTGTATCCTGAGACTTTGCTGAAGTTGCTTATCAGCTTAAGGAGATTTTGGGCTGAGATGATTGGGTTTTCTAGATATACAGTCACGTCATCTGCAAACAGGGACAATTTGACTTCCTCTTTTCCTAATTGAATGCCCTTTATTTCCTTCTCCTGCCTGATTGCTGTGGCCAGAACTTCCAACACTATGTTGAATAGGAGTGGTGAGAGAGGGCATCCCTGTTTTGTGCCAGTTTTCAAAGGGAATGCTTCCAGTTTTTGCCCATTCAGTATGATATTGGCTGTGGGTTTGTCATAGATAGCTCTTATTATTTTGAGATACGTCCCATCAATACCTAATTTATTGAGAGTTTTTAGCATGAAGTGTTGTTGAATTTTGTCAAAGGCCTTTTCTGCGTCTGTTGAGATAATCATGTGGTTTTTGTCTTTGGTTCTGTTTATATGCTGGATTATGTTTATTGATTTGCGTATGTTGACCCAGCCTTGCATCCCAGGGATGAAGCCCACTTGATCATGGTGGATAAGCTTTTTGATGTGCTGCTGAATTCTGTTTGCCAGTATTTTATTGAGGATTTTTGCATCAATGTTCATCAGGGATATTGGTCTAAAATTCTCTTTTTTGGTTGTGTCTCTGCCAGGCTTTGGTATCAGGATGATGCTGGCCTCATCAAATGAGTTAGGGAGGATTCCCTCTTTTTCTATTGATTGGAATAGTTTCAGAAGGAATGGTACCAGCTCCTCCTTGCACCTCTGGTAGAATTTGGCTGTGAATCCATCCGGTCCTGGAGTTTTTTTGGTTGGTAAGCTATTAATTATTGCCTCAATTTCAGAGCCTGTTATTGGTCTATTCAGAGATTCAACTTCTTCCTGGTTTAGTCTTTGGAGGGTGTATGTGTCGAGGAATTTATCCATTTCTTCTAGATTTTCTCGTTTATTTGCACAGAGGTGTTTATAGTATTCTCTGATGGTAGTTTGTATTTCTATGGGATCAGTGGTGATATCCCCTTTATCATTTTTTATTGTGTCTATTTGATTCTTCTCTCTTTTCTTTGTTAGTCTTGCTAGTGGTCTACCAATTCTGTTGATCTTTTCAAAAAACCAGCTCCTAGATTCACTGATTTTTTGAAGGGTTTTTCCTTCAGTTCTGCTCTGATCTTAGTTATTTCTTGCCTTCTGCTAGCTTTTGAATGTGTTTGCTCTTGCTTCTCTAGTTCTTTTAATTATGATGGTAGGGTGTCAATTTTAGATCTTTTCTGCTTTCTCTTGTGGGCATTTAGTGCTATAAATTTCCCTCTACACACTTCTTTGAATGTTCTGACACTCTTTTAATTGGCATATTTAGTCCACTTTTATTTGATGTAATTACTGATGTATTTGATTGGTACCCCCTATGTTAGTATTTTTTAAAAATTTGACACACCTGTTTAAAAAAAAGGTGATTGGGCTGTTAAGAGGGATTAATGCTGCTGTCATGAGACTGGGTGAATTCTCATGAATGTGAGAGTTCTCACTTTCATGAGACTGGATTAATTACCACAAGAGCGAGGTGCCATAAAGTGAGACTGCCCTTGTGTTTTGCCCTTTTTGTGTGCACCTGGCTTCCCCTCATGTTATGATGAAACACGCGGCTCTCACCGGAAGATGATCAGATCTGGCAACTCTAGCCTCTAGAATCATGAGCCGAAATAAACCTCTTTTTTTGGCCCACCTGTTTTAAGTGTCCTTTTCTCTCATTTCTTGCCTTCCTTTGGATTAATCAAATATCTTTTATTATAGCATTTTTTTCTATATTGTTAGTTATACATCCTCTCATTATTTTAAAATGGTTACTATGGAGATTATAGCTTGCATTCTTAAATTATTAAAATCCAAATGATTAATTTTATCACTTCCATAAATAATGCTAGAATCTGAAAACACGAACTTGATTTACCACCCACTAACTTTGTATTATTGTTGTCATGCATTTAAATTCTGAACACATTTTTATTTTTTTTATTTTTTTATTTTTTTATTTTTATTTTTTTTCTTTTTCTTTTATTATTATTATTATTATTATTATACTTTAGGTTTTATGGTACATGTGCGCAATGTGCAGGTAAGTTACATATGTATACATGTGCCATGCTGGTGCGCTGCACCCACCAACTCGTCATCTAGCATTAGGTATATCTCCCAATGCTATCCCTCCCCCCTCCCCCCACCCCACAACAGTCCCCAAAGTGTGATGTTCCCCTTCTTGTGTCCATGTGTTCTCATTGTTCAATTCCCACCTATGAGTGAGAATATGCGGTGTTTGGTTTTTTGTTCTTGCGATAGTTTACTGAGAATGATGATTTCCAATTTCATCCATGTCCCTACAAAGGACGTGAACTCATCATTTTTTATGGCTGCATAGTATTCCATGGTGTATATGTGCCACATTTTCTTAATCCAGTCTATCATTGTTGGACATTTGGGTTGGTTCCAAGTCTTTGCTATTGTGAATAATGCGGCAATAAACATACGTGTGCATGTGTCTTTATAGCAGCATGATTTATAGTCCTTTGGGTATATACCCAGTAATGGGATGGCTGGGTCGAATGGAATTTCTAGTTCTAGATCCCTGAGGAATCGCCACACTGACTTCCACAAGGGTTGAACTAGTTTACAGTCCCACCAACAGTGTAAAAGTGTTCCTATTTCTCCACATCCTCTCCAGCACCTGTTGTTTCCTGACTTTTTAATGATTGCCATTCTAACTGGTGTGAGATGGTATCTCATTGTGGTTTTGATTTGCATTTCTCTGATGGCCAGTGATGGTGAGCATTTTTTCATGTGTTTTTTGGCTGCATAAATGTCTTCTTTTGAGAAGTGTCTGTTCATGTCCTTCGCCCACTTTTTGATGGGGTTGTTTGTTTTTTTCTTGTAAATTTGTTGGAGTTCATTGTAGATTCTGGATATTGGCCCTTTGTCAGATGAGTAGGTTGCGAAAATTTTCTCCCATTTTGTAGGTTGCCTGTTCACTCTGATGGTAGTTTCTTTTGCTGTGCAGAAGCTCTTGAGTTTAATTAGATCCCATTTGTCAATTTTGGCTTTTGTTGCCATTGCTTTTGGTGTTTTAGACATGAAGTTCTTGCCCATGCCTATGTCCTGAATGGTAATGCCTAGGTTTTCTTCTAGGGTTTTTATGGTTTTAGGTCTAACATTTAAGTCTTTAATCCATCTCGAATTGATTTTTGTATAAGGTGTAAGGAAGGGATCCAGTTTCAGCTTTCTACATATGGCTAGCCAGTTTTCCCAGCACCATTTATTAAATAGGGAATCCTTTCCCCATTTCTTGTTTTTGTCAGGTTTGTCAAAGATCAGATACTTGTAGATATGTGGCATTATTTCTGACGGCTCTGTTCTGTTCCATTGATCTATATCTCTGTTTTGGTACCAGTACCATGCTGTTTTGGTTACTGTAGCCTTGTAGTATAGTTTGAAGTCAGGTAGTGTGATGGCTCCAGCTTTGTTCTTTTGGCTTAGGATTGACTTGGCGATGCGGGCTCTTTTTTGGTTCCATATGAACTTTACAGTAGTTTTTTCCAATTCTGTGAAGAAAGTCATTGGTAGCTTGATGGGGATGGCATTGAATCTGTAAATTACCTTTGGAAGGATGGCCATTTTCATGATATTGATTCTTCCTACCCATGAGCATGGAATGTTCTTCCATTTGTTTGTATCCTCTTTTATTTCCTTGAGCAGTGGTTTGTAGTTCTCCTTGAAGAGGTCTTTCACATCCCTTGTAAGTTGGATTCCTAGGTATTTTATTCTCTTTGAAGCAATTGTGAATGGGAGTTCACTCATGATTTGGCTCTCTGTTTGTCTGTTATTGATGTATAAGAATGCTTGTGATTTTTGCACATTGATTTTGTATCCTGAGACTTTGCTGAAGTTGCTTATCAGCTTAAGGAGATTTTGGGCTGAGACAATGGGGTTTTCTAGATATACTATCATGTCATCTGCAAACAGGGACAATTTGACTTCCTCTTTTCCTAATTGAATACCCTTGATTTCCTTCTCCTGCCTAATTGCCCTGGCCAGAACTTCCAACACTGTGTTGAATAGGAGTGGTGAGAGAGGGCATCCCTGTCTTGTGCCAGTTTTCAAAGGGAATGCTTCCAGTTTTTGCCCATTCAGTATGATATTGGCTGTGGGTTTGTCATAAATAGCTCTTATTATTTTGAGATATGTCCCATCAATTCCTAATTTATTGAGAGTTTTTAGCATGAAGGGTTGTTGGATTTTGTCAAAGGCCTTTTCTGCATCTATTGAGATAATCATGTGGTTTTTGTCTTTGGTTCTGTTTATATGCTGGATTACATTTATTGATTTGCGTATATTGAACCAGCCTTGCATCCCAGGGATGAAGCCCACTTGATCATGGTGGATAAGCTTTTTGATGTGCTGCTGGATTCTGTTTGCCAGTATTTTATTGAGGATTTTTGCATCAATGTTCATCAAGGATATTGGTCTAAAATTCTCTTTTTTTGTTGTGTCTCTGCCAGGCTTTGGTATCAGGATGATGCTGGCCTCATAAAATGAGTTAGGGAGGATTCCCTCTTTTTCTATTGATTGGAATAGTTTCAGAAGGAATGGTACCAGCTCCTCCTTGTACCTCTGGTAGAATTCGGCTGTGAATCCATCTGGACCTGGACTTTTTTTGGTTGGTAAGCTATTGATTATTGCCACTATTTCAGCTCCTGTTATTGGTCTATTCAGAGATTCAACTTCTTCCTGGTTTAGTCTTGGGAGGGTGTATGTGTTGAGGAATTTATCCATTTCTTCTAGATTTTCTAGTTTATTTGCATAGAGGTGTTTGTAATATTCTCTGATGGTAGTTTGTATTTCTGTGGGATCAGTGGTGATATCCCCTTTATCATTTTTTATTGCATCTATTTGATTCTTCTCTCTTTTTTTCTTTATTAATCTTGCTAGCGGTCTATCAATTTTGTTGATCCTTTCAAAAAACCAGCTCCTGGATTCATTTATTTTTTGAAGGGTTTTTTGTGTCTCTATTTCCTTCAGTTCTGCTCTGATTTTAGTTATTTCTTGCCTTCTGCTAGCTTTCGAATGTGTTTGCTCTTGCTTTTCTAGTTCTTTTAATTGTGATGTTAGGGTGTCAATTTTGGATCTTTCCTGCTTTCTCTTGTGGGCATTTAGTGCTATAAATTTCCCTCTACACACTGCTTTGAATGCATCCCAGAGATTCTGGTATGTTGTGTCTTGGTTCTCGTTGGTTTCAAAGAACATCTTTATTTCTGCCTTCATTTCGTTATGTACCCAGTAGTCATTCAGGAGCAGGTTGTTCAGTTTCCATGTAGTTGAGCGGTTTTGAGTGAGATTCTTAATCCTGAGTTCTAGCTTGATTGCACTGTGATCTGAGAGACAGTTTGTTACAATTTCTGTTCTTTTACATTTATTGAGGATAGCTTTACTTCCAAGTATATGGTCGATTTTGGAATAGGTGTGGTGTGGTGCTGAAAAAAATGTATATTCTGTTGATTTGGGGTGGAGAGTTCTGTAGATGTCTATTAGGTCCACTTGGTGCAGAGCTGAGTTCAATTCCTGGGTATCCTTGTTGACTTTCTGTCTCGTTGATCTGTCTAATGTTGAGAGTGGGGTGTTAAAGTCTCCCATTATTAATGTGTGGGAGTCTAAGTCTCTTTGTAGGTCACTCAGGACTTGCTTTATGAATCTGGGTGCTCCTGTATTGGGTGCATATATATTTAGGATAGTTAGCTCTTCTTGTTGAATTGATCCCTTTACCATTGTGTAATGGCCTTCTTTGTCTCTTTTGATCTTTGTTGGTTTAAAGTCTGTTTTATCAGAGACTAGGATTGCAACCCCTGCCTTTTTTTGTTTTCCATTTGCTTGGTAGATCTTCCTCCATCCTTTGATTTTGAGCCTATGTGTGTCTCTGCATGTGAGATGGGTTTCCTGAATACAGCACACTGATGGGTCTTGAGTCTTCATCCAGTTTGCCAGTCTGTGTCTTTTAATTGGAGCATTTAGTCCATTTACATTTAAAGTTAATATTGTTATGTGTGAATTTAGTCCTGTCATTATGATGTTAGCTGGATATTTTGCTCGTTAGTTGATGCAGTCTCTTCCTAGTCTCGATGGTCTTTACATTTCGGTATGATTTTGCAGTGGTTGGTACCGGTTGTGCCTTTCCATGTTTAGCGCTTCCTTCAGGAGCTCTTTTAGGGCAGGCCTGGTGGTGACAAAATCTCTCAGCATTTGCTTGTCTGTAAAGTATTTTATTTCTCCTTCATTTATGAAGCTTAGTTTGGCAGGATATGAAATTCTGGGTTGAAAATTCTTTTCTTTAAGAATGTTGAATATTGGCCCCCACTCTCTTCTGGCTTGTAGGGTTTCTGCCGAGAGATCCGCTGTTAGTCTGATGGGCTTCCCTTTGATGGTAACCCGACCTTTCTCTCTGGCTGCCCTTAACATTTTTTCCTTCATTTCAACTTTGGTGAATCTGACAATTATGTGTCTTGGAGTTGCTCTTCTCGAGGAGTATCTTTGTGGCGTTCTCTGTATTTCCTGAATCTGAATGTTGGCCTGCCTTGCTAGATTGGGGAAGTTCTCCTGTATAATATCCTGCAGAGTGTTTTCCAACTTGTTTCCATTCTCCCTGTCACTTTCAGGTACACCAATCAGACGTAGATTTGGTCTTTTCACATAGTCCCACATTTCTTGGAGGCTTTGCTTGTTTCTTTTTATTCTTTTTTCTCTAAACTTCCCTTCTCGCTTCATTTCATTCATTTCATCTTCCAGGGCTGATACCCTTTCTTCCATTTGATCGCATTGGCTCCTGAGGCTTCTGCATTCTTCACGTAGTTCTTGAGCCTTGGTTTTCAGCTCCATCAGCTCCTTTAAGCACTTGTCTGTATTGGTTATTCTAGTTATACATTCTTCTAAATTTTTTTCAAAGTTTTCAACTTCTTTGCCTTTGGTTTGAATATCCTCCCGTAGCTCGGAGTAATTTGATCGTCTGAAGCCTTCTTCTCTCAGCTTGTCAAAGTCATTCTCCGTCCAGCTTTGTTCCGTTGCTGGTGAGGAACTGCGTTCCTTTGGAGGAGGAGAGGTACTCTGGTTTTTAGAGTTTCCAGTTTTTCTGCTCTGTTTTTTCCCCATCTTTGTGGTTTTATCTACTTTTGGTCTTTGATGATGGTGATGTACAGATGGGTTTTTGGTGTGGATGTCCTTTCTGTTAGTTTTCCTTCTAACAGACAGAACCCTCAGCTGCAGGTCTGTTGGAGTACCTGGCCGGCCGTGTGAGGTGTCAGTCTGCCCCTGCTGGGGGGTGCCTCCCAGTTAGGCTGCTCGGGGGTCAGGGGTCAGGGACCCACTTGAGGAGGCAGTCAGCCCGTTCTCAGATCTCCAGCTGCGTGCTGGGAGAACCACTGCTGTCCTCACAGCTGTCAGACAGGGACATTTAAGTCTGCAGAGGTTACTGCTGTCTTTTTGTTTGTCTGTGTCCTGCCCCCAGAGGTGGAGCCTACAGAGGCAGGCAGGCCTCCTTGAGCTGTGGTGGGCTCCACCCAGTTCAAGCTTCCAGGCTGCTTTGTTTACCTAAGCGAGCCTGGGCAATGGCGGGCGCCCCTCCCCCAGCCTCGCTGTCGACTTGCTGTTTGATCTCAGAATGCTGTGCTAGCAATCAGGGAGACTCCGTGGGCGTAGGACCCTCTGAGCCAGGTGCGGGCTATACTCTCCTGGGGCACCGTTTCCTAAGCCCATCGGAAAAGCACAGTATTCGGGTGGGAGTGGCCCGATTTTCCAGGTGCCGTCTGTCACCCCTGGAAGGGGAACTCCCTGACCCCTTGTGCTTCCCGAGTGAGGCAATGCCTCGCCCCTGCTTCGGCTGGCGCAAGGTGCGCTCACCCACTGACCTGCGCCCACTGTCTGGCACTCCCTAGTGAGATGAACACGGTACCTCAGATGAAAATGCAGAAATCACCCGTCTTCTGCATCGCTCGCGCTGGGAGCTGTAGACCGGAGCTGTTCCTATTCGGCCATCTTGGCTCCTCCCCTGAACACATTTTTAACCTCCACAAGACATTATTATTATTGATTGGAACCGTCAGTATTCACTGAGGTCTACCCACTGTCTTAGTCTGCCTGGGTTGCCGTCATAATGAAATACCACAATCTGGTGGCTTAAACAATAGAAATTAACTTTTTCCCAGTTGTGGAAACTGGGAAGGCCATGATCAAGGTGCCAGCAGGGATGGTGTATGTTGAGGACTCTCCCCTTGGGTGGCAGTTGGCTGCCTGCCCACTGTGTGCTTACATGATCTTGCCTCTGTGTGCGTGTGTGGAGGGAGAAAGAGGAAGTTCTTTCTTCAGAGAACATTAATTCTGTCAGATCAGAGTTCCACTCTTACGACCTCATTCAATCTTAAGTTCTTCCCAGAGGTCCTATCTACAAATATAGCCACTCTGGGGGTCAGGGCTTCACCATATTACTTTGGTGGGGGGACAAAAACATCATTCAATCTGTAGCAGGCACATAGTCACTATTTTTGGTGCTCTTCATTCTTTCTTACATTTTTGTGTTCCGTCTGAGATAATTTTTCTTCTGCCTAAGTACTCCCTATAGTATTTCTTTTAGTGTGGGACGTCTAGAGATGAATTCACTCAGGTTATCTTTTCTTTCTTTTTTGTGCTTTTTGGTCTGAAACAACCTTTTTTTTAATAGCTATATTCACTGGATATAGAATTTTAGTAGGCAGTTATTTTCTTTTAGCACGTTAAATATATCATTCCACTCTCTTCTGGCTGCCATTGTTTCTGTTAAGAAATTGATTGTTAGTCTTAAACAGAGAACCAAATCATGTGTGAACTCCCATTCACAATTGATACAAAGAGAATAAAATACTTAGGAATACAACTTACAAGGGATGTGAAGGACCTCTTCAAGGAGAAATACAAGCCACTGATCAAGGAAATAAGAGAGGATGCAAACAAATGGAAAAACATTCCATGCTCATAGATAAGAAGAATCAATATCATGAAAATGGCCATACCACCCAAAGTAATTTATAGATTCAATGCTATCCCCATCAAGCTACCAATGACTTTCTTCACAGAATTAGAAAAAACTACTTTAAATTTCATATGGAACCAAAAAATAACCCATATAGCCAAGACAATCTCAAGCCAAAAGAACAAAGCTAGAGGCATCACACTACCTGTCTTCAGACTATACTACAAGGCTACAGTAACCAAAACAGCATGGTACTGGTACCAAAACAGATATATAGACCAACGGAACAGAACAGAGGCCTCAGAAATAACACCACACATCTACAACCATCTGATCTTTGACAAACCTGACAAAAACAAGAAATGGGAAAGGATTCCCTATTTCATAAATCATGTTGGGAAAACTGGCTAGCCATATGCAGAAAGCTGAAACTGCATCCCTTCCTTACACCTTATACAAAAATTAACTCAAGATTGAGTAAAGACTTAAATATCAGACCTAAAACCATAAAAACCCTAGAAGAAAACCTAGGCAATACCATTCAGGACATAGGCATGGGCAAAGACTCCATAACTAAAACACCAAAAGCAATGCAACAAAAGCCAAAATAGACAAATGGGATCTAATTAAACTAAAGAGCCTCTGCACAGCAAAAGAAACTATCATTAGAGTGAACAGGCGACCTACAGAATGGGAGAAAATTTTTACAATCTATCCATCTGACAAAGGGCTAATATCCAGAATCTACAAAGAACTTAAACAAATTTACAAGAAAAAAACAAACAACCCCATCAAATGTGGGCAAAGGACATGAACAGACACTTCTGCAAAAAGACATGTATGCGGCCAACAAACATATGTAAAAAAGATCATCATCACTGGTCATTACAGAAATGCAAATCAAAACCACAATGAGATACCATCTCATGCCAGTTAGAATGGTAATCATTAAAAAGTAAGGAAACAACAGATGCTGGAGAGGATGTGGAGAAATAGGAACACTTTTACACTGTTGGTGGGAGTGTAAATTAGTTCAACCATTGTAGAAGACAGTGTGGCGATTCTTCAAGGATCTAGAACCAGAAATAGCATTTGACCCAGTAATCCCATTACTTGGTGTATACCCAAAGGCTTATAAATCATTCTACTCTAAAGACGCATGCACACGTATGTTTATTGCAGCACCATTCACAATAGCAAAGGCTTGGAACCAACCCAAATGCCCATGAATGATAGACAGGATAAAGAAAATATGGTACATATACACCATGGAATACTATGCACCCATAAGAAAGAATGAGTTCATGTCCTTTGCAGGGACATGGATGAAGCTGGAAATCATCATTCTCAGCAAACTAACACAGGAACAGAAAACCAAACACTGCATGTTCTCACTCACAAGTGGCAGTTGAACTATGAGATCACGTGGACACAGGGATGGGAACATCACACACCGGGGCCTGCTGGGGTGTTGGGGGCTAGGGGAGTGATAACATTAGGAGAAATACCTAATGTAGATGACGGGTTGATGGGTGCAGCAAACCAGCATGGCACGTGTGTATCTATGTAACAAACCTGCATGTTCTGCACATATATCCTAGAACTTAAAGTGTAATAATAATTAAAAAAAAACCAAATTTATTGTTAGTGTTGTTGTGGATCCTTTGAAGATAATATATCTTTTTATTTTTGCCTTTTTTTTCTTAAAAAAAGTTTTACCCTTATGTACCTTGGTGTGGTTTTCTTTATATTTAAACTGTTTGGAGTTTGTGGAGCTTCTTCTAGCTATGATTTGATATTTTTTAATTGTTTTAGAAATTTTCATCCACCATCTTTTCAAATATTAGCATCACTTCTGCTCCCTTGTCTGTCTGTTCTTCTGGGACTCCAACTATATACAAATAACAAATAATATTTTTTTACTTTTCTATATTATCATTATACTTTAAGTTTTAGGGTACATGCACACAACGTGCAGGTTTGTTACATATGCGTACATGTGCCATGTTGATGTGCTGCACCCATTAACTCGTCATTTAGCATTAGGTATATCTCCTAATGCTATCCTTCCCCCTCCCCCCACCCCACAACAGGCCCCAGTGTGTGATGTTCCCCTTCCTGTGACCATGTGTTCTCATTGTTCAATTCCCACCTATGAGTGAGAACATGCAGTGTTTGGTTTTCTGTCCTTGCGATAGTTTGCTGAGAATGATGGTTTCCAGCTTCATCCATGTCCCTACAAAAGACATGAACTCATCACTTTTTATGGCTGCATAGTATTCCATGGTGTATATGTGCCACATTTTCTTAATCCAGTCTGTCATTGTTGGACATTTGGGTTGGTTCCAAGTCTTTGCTATTGCAAATAGTGCCGCAATAAACATACATGTGAACGTGTCTTTATAGCAGCATGATTTATAATCCTCTGGGTATATATCCAGTAATGGGATGGCTGGGTCAAATAGTATTTCTAGTTCTAGATCCCTGAGGAATTGCCACACCAACTTCCGCAATGGTTGAACTAGTTTACAGTCCCACCAACAGTGTAAAAGTGTTTCTATTTCTCCACATCCTCTCCAGCACCTGTTGTTTCCTGACTTGTTAATGATCGCCATTGTAACTGGTGTGAGATGGTATCTCATTGTGGTTTTGATTTGCATTTCTCTGATGGCCAGTGATGATGAGCATTTTTTCATGTGTCTTTTGGCTGCATAAATGTCTTCTTTTGACAAGTGTCTGTTCATATCCTTCACCCACTTTTTGATGGGGTTGTTTGTTTTTTTCTTGTAAATTTGTTTGAGTTCATTGTAGATTCTGGATATTAGCCCTTTGTCAGACGAGTAGATTGCAAAAATTTTCTCCCATTCTTTAGGCTGCCTGTTCACTCTGATGGTGGTTTCTTTTGCTGTGCAGAGGCTCTTTAGTTTAATTAGATCCCATTTGTCAATTTTGGCTTTTGTTGCCATTGCTTTTGGTGTTTTAGACATGAAGTCCTTGCCCATGCCTATGTCCTGAATGGTAATGCCTAGGTTTTCTTCTAGGGTTTTTATGGTTTTAGGTCTGACATTTAAGTCTTTAATCCATCCCGAATTAATTTTTGTATAAGGTGTAAGGAAGGGATCCAGTTTCAGCTTTCTACATATGGCTAGCCAGCTTTCCCAGCACCATTTATTGAATACGGAATGCTTTCCCCATTTCTTTTTTTGTGAGGTTTGTCAAAGATCAGATAGTTGTAGATATGTGGCATTATTTCTGAGGACTGTGTTCTGTTCCATTGGTCTATATCTCTGTTTTGGTACCAGTACCATGCTGTTTTGGTTACTGTAGCCTTGTAGTATAGTTTGAAGTCAGGTAGCATGATGCCTCCAGCTTTGTTCTTTTGGCATAGGATTGACTTGGCAATGTGGGCTCTTTTTTGGTTCCATATGAACTTTGAAGTAGTTTTTTTCCGATTCTGTGAAGAAAGTCATTGGTAGCTTGATGGGGATGGCATTGAATCTATAAATTACCTTGGGCAGTATGGCCATTTTCATGATATTGATTCTTCCTTCCCATGAGCATGGAATGTTCTTCCATTTGTTTGTATCCTCTTTTATTTCATTGAGCAGTGGTTTGTAGTTCTCCTTGAAGAGGTCTTTCACGTCCCTTGTAAGTTGGATTCCTAGGTATTTTATTCTCTTTGAAGCAATTGTGAATGGTAGTTCACTCATGATTTGGCTCTCTGTCTGTGTGTTATTGGTGTATAAGAATGCTTGTGATTTTTGCAAATTGATTTTGTATCCTGAGACTTTGCTGAAGTTGCTTATCAGCTTAAGGAGATTTTGGGCTGAGATGATTGGGTTTTCTAGATATACAGTCACGTCATCTGCAAACAGGGACAATTTGACTTCCTCTTTTCCTAATTGAATACCCTTTATTTCCTTCTCCTGCCTGATTGCTGTGGCCAGAACTTCCAACACTATGTTGAATAGGAGTGGTGAGAGAGGGCATCCCTGTTTTGTGCCAGTTTTCAAAGGGAATGCTTCCAGTTTTTGTCCATTCAGCATGATATTGGCTGTGGGTTTATCATAGATAGCTCTTATTATTTTGAGATACGTCCCATCAATACCTAATTTATTGAGAGTTTTTAGCATGAAGTGTTGTTGAATTTTGTCAAAGGCCTTTTCTGCATCTATTGAGATAATCATGTGGTTTTTGTCTTTGGTTCTGTTTATATGCTGGATTACGTTTATTGATTTTTGTATGTTGACCCAGCCTTGCATCCCAGGGATGAAGCCCACTTGATCATGGTGGATAAGCTTTTTGATGTGTTGCTGAATTCGGTTTGCCAGTATTTTATTGAGGATTTTTGCATCGATGTTCATCAGGGATATTGGTCTAAAATTCCCTTTTTTTGTTGTGTCTCTGCCAGGCTTTGGTATCAGGATGATGCTGGCCTCATCAAATGAGTTAGGGAGGATTCCCTCTTTTTCTATTGATTGGAATAGTTTCAGAAGGAATGGTGTCAGCTCTTCCTTGTACCTCTGGTAGAATTTGGTTGTGAATCCATCCGGTCCTGGAGTTTTTTTGGTTGGTAAGCTATTAATTATTGCCTCAATTTCAGAGCCTGTTATTGGTCTATTCAGAGATTCAACTTCTTCCTGGTTTAGTCTTGGGAGGGTGTATGTGTCGAGGAATTTATCCATTTCTTCTAGATTTTCTAGTTTATTTGCATAGAGGTGTTTATAGTATTCTCTGATGGTAGTTTGTATTTCTGTGGGATCGGTGGTGATAACCCCTTTGTCATTTTTTATTGTGTCTATTTGATTCTTCTCTCTTTTCTTCTTTGTTAGTCTTGCTAGCAGTCTATCAATTCTGTTGATCTTTTCAGAAAACCAGCTCCTGGATTCATTGATTTTTTGAAGGGTTTTTGGTGTCTCTATTTCCTTCAGGTCTGCTCTGATTTTTGTTATTTCTTGCCTTCTGCTAGCTTTTGAATGTGTTTGCTCTTGCTTCTCTAGTTCTTTTAATTGTGATGTTAGGGTGTCAATTTTAGATATTTCCTGCTTTCTCTTGTGGGCATTTAGTGCTATAAATTTCCCTCTACACACTGCTTTGAATGTGTCCCAGAGATTCTTGTACATTGTGTCTTTGTTCTCATGGGTTTCAAAGAATATCTTTATTTCTGCCTTCATTTCGTTATGTACCCAGTAGTCATTCAGGAGCGGGTTGTTCAGTTTCCATGTAGTTGAGTGGTTTTGATTGAGTTTCTTAATCCTGAGTTCTAGTTTGATTGCACTGTGGTCTGAGAGACAGTTTTTTTTATTATTTCTGTTCTTTTACATTTGCTGAGGAGTGCTTTGCTTCCAACTATGTGGTCAATTTTGGAATAGGTGTGGTGTGTTGCTGAAAAGAATGTATATTCTGTTGATTTGGGGTGGAGAGTTCTGTAGATGTGTATTAGGTCTGCTTGGCACAGAGCTGAGTTCAATTCCTGGATATCTTGTTAACTTTCTGTCTCGTTGATCTGTCTAATGTTGACAGTGGGGTGTTAAAGTCTCCCATTATTATTGTGTGGGAGTCTAAGTCTCTTTGTAGGTCACTAAGGACTTGCTTTATGAATCTGGGTGCTCCTGTATTGGGTGCATATATATTTAGGATAGTTACCTCTTCTTGTTGAATTGATTCCTTTACCATTACGTAATGGCCTTCTTTGTCTCTTTTGATCTTTGTTGGTTTAAAGTCTGTTTTATCAGAGACTAGGATTGCAACCCCTGCCTTTTTTTGTTTTCCATTTGCTTGGTAGATCTTCCTCCATCCCTTTATTTTGAGCCTATGTGTGTCTCTGCACGTGAGATGGGTTTCCTGAATACAGCACACTGACGGGTCTTGACTCTTTATCCAATTTGCCAGTCTGTGTCTTTTAACTGGAGCATTTAGCCCATTTACATTTAAGGTTAATATTTTTATGTGTGAATTTAGTCCTGTCATTATGATGTTGGCTGGTTATTTTGCTCATTAGTTGATGCAGTTTCTTCCTAGCCTTTATGGTCTTTACAATTTGGCATGATTTTGCAGTGGCTGGTACCGGTTGTTCCTTTCCATGTTTAGTGCTTCCTTCAGGAGCTGTTTTAGGGCAGGCCTGGTGGTGACAAAGTCTCTCAGTATTTGCTTGTCTGTAAAGTATTTTATTTCTCCTTCACTTATGAAGCTTAGTTTGGCTGGATTTGAAATTCTGGGTTGAAAATTCTTTACTTTAAGAATGTTGAATATTGGCCCCCACTCTCTTCTGGCTTGTAGGGTTTCTGCCGAGAGAGCCACCGTTAGTCTGATGGGCTTCCCTTTGATGGTAACCCGACCTTTCTCTCTGGCTGCCCTTAACATTTTTTCCTTCATTTCAACTTTGGTGAATCTGACAATTATGTGTCTTGGAGTTGCTCTTCTCGAGGAGTATCTTTGTGACATTCTCTGTATTTCCTGAATTTGAATGTTGGCCTGCCTTGCTTGATTGGGGAAGTTCTCCTGGATAATATCCTGCAGAGTGTTTTCCAACTTGGTTCCGTTCTCCCTGTCACTTTCAGGTACACCAATTAGATGTAGGTTTGGTCTTTTCACATCGTCCCATATTTCTTGGAGGCTTTGTTCATTTCCTTTGATTCTTTTTTCTCTAAACTTCTCTTCACACTTCATTTCATTCATTTCATCTTCCACCGCTGATACCCTTTCTTCCAGTTGATCGCATTGGTTACTGAGGCTTGTGCATTCGTCACGTAGTTCTCATGCTGTGGTTTTCAGCTCCATCAGGTCCTTTAAGGACTTCTCTGCATTGGTTATTCTAGTTTTCCATTTGTCTAATTTTTTTCAAAGTTTTTAACTTCTTTGCCATTGGTTGGAACTTCCTCCTTTAGCTCGGAGTATTTTGATCTTCTGAAGCCTTCCTCTCTCACCTTGTCAAAGTCATTCTCCATCCAGCTTTGTTCCATTGCTGGTGAGGAGCTGCATTCCTTTGGAGGAGGAGAGGCACTCTGATTTTTAGGGTTTCTGGTTTTTCTGCTCCATTTTTTTCCCCATTTTTGTGGTTTTATCTACCTTTGGTCTTTGATGATGGTGACATACAGATGGGTTTTTGGTGTGGATGTCCTTTCTGTTTGTTAATTTTCCTTCTAACAGTCAGGACCCTCAGCTGCAGGTCTGTTGGAGTTTACTGGAGGTCCACTTCAGAACCTGTTTGCCTGGGTATCAGCAGTGGTGGCTGCAGAACACTGGAAACTGGTGAATCGCAAATGCTGCTGCCTGATCGTTCCTCTGGAAGTTTTGTCTCAGAGGAGTACCTGGCTGTGTGAGGTGTCAGTCTGCCCCTACTGGGGGGTGCCTCCTAGTTAGGCTACTCGGGGGTCAGGGACCCACTTGAGGAAGCAGTCTGCCCATTCTCAGATCTCAAGCTGCGTGCTGGGAGAACCACCATTCTCATCAAAGCTGTCAGACAGGGACATTTAAGACTGCAGAGGTTATTGCTGTCTTTTGTTTGTCTGTGCCCTGCCCCCAGAGGTGGAGCCTACAGAGGCAGGCAGGCCTCCTTGAGCTGTAGTGGTCTCCACCCAGTTTGAGCTTCCCAGCTGCTTTGTTTACCTACTCAAGCCTGAGCAATTGTGGGCACCCCTCCCCTAGCATCGCTGCCACCTTGCAGTTTGATCTCAGATGGCTGTGCTAGCAATGAGCAAGGCTCCGTGGGCATAGGACCCTCCGAGCCAGGTGCGGGATGTAATCTCCTGGTGTGCCATTTGTTAAGCCCGATGGAAAAGCGCAGTATTAGGGTGGGAGTGACCTGATTTTCCAGGTGCCGTCTGTCACCCCTTTCTTTGACTAGGAAAGGGAATTCCCTGACCCCTTGCGCTTCCCGGGTGAGGCAATGCCTCGCCCTGCTGCAGCTCATGTATGTTGTGCTGCACCCACTGTCCTGCACCCACTGTCCAGCACTCCCCAGTGAGATGAACCCAGTACCTCAGTTGGTAATGCAGAAATCACCTGTCTTCTGCGTCGCTCACAGGGGGAGCTGTAGACTGGAGCTGTTCCTATTCAGCCATCTTGCCTCCACCCCTCCAAGTAGAAAATAGTTTGGATATTTTCTATTGATCTGTATTCCTGTTCTGCTATGTTCATTTTGCTGCTAGATTTGTTTATTGAGTTCTCATTGTCAGTTTTTTTATTAGTGTTCTAGGGCTGCCATAACAAAATACCACCAGCCAGGTGGCTGAAACAACAGATTTTTCTGTTCTCACAGTTCTAGAGGCTACAAGTCTGAGATGAATGTGCTGACAGGGTTGGGATCTTCTCTGTGGTTTGCAGATCTTGCCCTCCTGCTGCCCCATCACATGATCATCCCTCTGTGAATGTGTGCCCTTGATGGCTCTCTGTGTGTTGTAATATCTTCCCTTAAGGACACTGATTGGGTTGGGTTAGGGCCTACCCTAATAACCTAATTTTGATTTCATTACCTTTTAAAAGGCCTTATTTCCAAATTCAGTCACTCTCTGAGGTACAGTGCATTGGGGCTTCAATACATGAATTTTAGAGAGATATAATTCAATCCATAACTGTTACTATATATTTTTTTCTAAAATTTCCATTGATACATTTATATAGATGCCAACTTTGGTACAAATTCAATGCAATCCCCATCAAAATATCACCGTTATTCTTCACAGAATTAGAAAAAGCAATTCTGAAATTCTTATGGAATCCAAAAAGAGTCCACATAGCCAAAGCAAGACTAAGCAAAAAGAACAAATCTGGAGGCATCACCCTACCTGATTTAAAATATACTATAAGGCCATAGTCACCAAAACAGTGTGGTAGTGGTATAAACATAGGCACATAGACCAATGGAACAGAATAGAGAAACCAGAAATAAACTCAAATACTTACAGCCAACTGATCTTTGACAAAGCAAACAAAAATATAAAGTGGTAAAGGACACCCTTTTCAACAAATGGTGCTGGGGAAAACTGGCTAGCCACGTGTGGGAGAATGAAACTGGATCATCATCTTATACGAAAATCAGCTCATGATGGATTAAGGACTTTTTAATCTTTCTCTATTAAAAATATATTCTTAAATATATGAATCATAGTTATTTAAAAGCCTTTGTTTGCTAACTCAATATCTGAATCAACCATGAACCTGTTTCTACTGTCTATTTATTCTCCTAGAACATTTTGGTCATATGATTTTCTCTTGGCATTTAGCACATTTTAAAATTGAATGGTAGATGATGCATATGAAAATAACTTAGAGACTTCAGGTAATACGTACCATCTTCCAGGAGAGAGGGTTAACCCTTTCTCTGCTAGGCAGATAGATTGAAGTTCAGTCACCTTACTTTAATCAGATTCTGAGCTGAAGACTTGGTTGTGGTTTTCCTGATTTGCACCACTCCTATTGTAAAGCCCCTGGGACTTTCAACTGGGAACTTGGTGAATTTACCTGTACTTCACTCTGGTAGGTTCTGAATTCTAGTCTTTGCTTCTTAATATAGCTAGGCTGTCCAAACCTCTCCTCTGCTTCTCAGATGCTTTCTGGTTAACTCTTTACTTCATGAAGTTTCAGAAGTCAACATATGTCCTGAGTGAGAACTGGCTGTGTGTCAGGCTCTGGTCTCCATCCTTTCCTTCTCACCAGCCATTTGGCCCCTCATGTTTCCAATTTTGTCTCTCTGGAGGCTAAGACTGAAAAATGTCACTGGTTTCTTTGCACCACATTCTCTATTCAGTCAAATCTCATATTCTCAGTCCATCACCCCGCCATCATAATCAGCAAATATACCCATGGAGGAAAAAGGCAGCTATAATACATCCCTCATCTTCCATGGTTTCCTGCTCTCCAGACTTTTTTTCTATCAAGCCTTTTCAGTTATTCTCAGTGGGGACATCGACTGCCACAAATTATCTATCCTACCTGGAAGCAGAAGGCACAGCAAGAATTTAATATTCCCTCTTTTCTCCCCATTTAATTCTCACAGAAACTGTATGGAATAGGTATTATTATTATTGCTTACTATTTATGTAATAATGGGAAATTATGTATTATGTATTTGATGAGAAAACAGCCCCAGACTACTTAAAGAACTTGCACAAAGTTCTATAGCTAGTTAGTTGTAGA
Source organism: Pongo abelii (assembly GCF_028885655.2). Taxonomy (NCBI): domain Eukaryota; kingdom Metazoa; phylum Chordata; class Mammalia; order Primates; family Hominidae; genus Pongo; species Pongo abelii. The sequence goes on along the minus strand of NC_071992.2, from coordinate 80,501,790 downwards.
GTCAAGATTCAAACCCAGTCTGTTATGGCTCCAGAGCCCTAGATTTTAAGCACAAGATTATGCAGCCTTTCTAGTTCACCTCATTTTCTCCTGTTATTTTCTGGTCGTCAAATGTTCTCATTTCACACTCTATCCTTTTATTTCAAGGGGGATTCCTCATTTAGAAAGGCAACAGATCTCAGGTGATGGTAAAAAGGAAAATATTTGGGTTAGCTAATTTTTGCTAAGCTGTGAGTGATTATATAGCCAAGTGTTTTACCATTTCCAGAAATATTTATGCTTATAGAGTACTGTATTAACTCAAAGAAATGTGTCTTAAAATAAAATCGAGATAATCCTCTGAATCATTTTCTCCTCCCTGCCCTTTCTCGACTCTACTACAACTGTGTTATTCAGTTACGAGGTGTGTGTCTATGTTATGTATATGTGCCTATATCAATATCATCCATATAACTTTGTATAGTTGTATGGAGCTTTACATACCTATCTATAGATTTCTATATTTCCTTTTAGGTGATAAGGTTTTTAAGAAAGAAGTTATTTCTCTATTTTCTTTTCCTATACTCCCTAAAAACTTGTACAGTGCCTGCTGCATGATAGGTGCTAACTTAACATTTATTGAATTAAGTGTATTATAGATTTGGTGAGGTAGGATTACTTCTTATAACTGGAAAAATATTATCACACAGGTAATTTTTGATATTAAATATGTTTAATATTGAACATCAAAAGAAGAAAAGGAAAATATGAGAGACAGTAGTGCTTACAGCCTGACTGAGGAGGAAAGCAGAGGGGAAGAACTGATTCATATATGTCTGTTCAATTTTTAAAAAACTACTTGAAGAGCAATGCTTTTGCTCATAATAAGAAAAATGCAAATGTAGACTATGCAAATAAAACATTTCTCACCTATCCAGTTGATAAAAATCCAGAAGATTGATAAGGCAGTCTATTGTTGAATCTGCTGAGAAATTGGCACTCTCATATGTGGTTAATGTGAATGCAAGATGGGAAAAATGTTTGGGGTGGAATTTGGTAATATTTTGCAATATTATATGTGCCTTTACCCTCTGAGTAATCCCACTTCTAGGAACTTACTGTACCTACCATGATACTAGAAAAAATATAAAAAGATCATTCTGAAGGCTATTAGTAGTAATATTGATGATAGCAAAATGCTAGAAAAGGCTCACATTTTGATCAACAGAGAACTAGTTGAATAAAGTACGGTGTATGCACAAACTAGAGTCCTATGCAGATGTAAAAATGCATGAGAAATGTCTTCATATGACATCATGGGGTAATCTTTGGGATATAGATTTCAGGTCAAAAAAGCAAGGTGAAGAAAAGTGTATGTCTCAGTGTATCATTAATTTAAGGGCCCGGGGAATGGGAGTGGGCAGGGTACGTATTAGTTTCCCAGGGGTGCCATGAAAACATATCACAAACTGAGTGGCTTAAAACGACATAGATTCATGCTTTCACAGTCTGGAGGTCTAAAATCAAAGTGTTGGCGGGACATGCTTTCTCTGGAGGCTCTAGGGAAGAGTCCTAACTTGCCTCTTCCTAGCTTTTGGTGGCTGCTGGCCATCTTTGGCATTCCTTGGCTTGTAGCTGCATCACTCCAATAACTGCTTCCTTATTCATGTGACTGTCTTCCCGCTGTGTGCACCTGTGTCTCTGGATCCAAATCTCCCTCATCTTTCTCTTATAAAGACACTTGTCACTGGATTAGGGTCCACCCTAATCTAGTATGACCTCATCTTAACTTGATTACATCTGTAAAGATCCTATTTCCAAATAAGGTCACAGTTGCAGGTACCTTAGATTAGGACCTCAACGTATCTTTTTGGGGAACGTAATTCAAGCTCTAACATTGGGTAAACAAGTATGTGTGTGTGTTTATGGACATGTGTTGGAGGTGACAAGGATAGAAGCTTATGTTTCTCTGAATAGATATTATTTTCTTTTTGAAATCATGTAAATATTCACATAATTATACAAAATTAAATATAAAATTATAGAAAGTAAAAGTAAAGTGAAATAAATTAATATCAGAATTTGAGTTTATGGCACAGCATTCAGAAAGAAACTATTTCAAGTGACTTTCAAACACACTGCTTTGACCATATTTCCCTAGTGGCATATACTCTAAAGAAAAAAATTTTTTTTTTTTGACACAGAGTTTCACTCCTGTTGCCCAGGCTGGAGTGCAATGGTGTGACTTCAGCTCACTGCAATCTCCACCTCCAGGGCTCAAGCTATCCTCCTGCCTTAGCCTCTTGAGTAGCTGGGACTACAGGCACACACCACTGCAACCAGCTAATTTTTGTATTGTTTTTGTAGAGACAGGGTTTTGCCATGTTGCCCAGGCTGGTCTTGAACTCCTGAGCTCAAGTAATTCGCCCACCTCAGCCTCCTAAAGTGCTGGAATTACAGGCATGAGCCACTGCACCTGGCTGAAAAACATTTTTTAAAAACTGTTTTAATAATCACATTGTAGGTGATAGTATTAGCATTCTCATTTTAAGACTTCTGAATGTATATTGTGTGGATGAAGTAAATGAGTAGTTATGTTTGTGTGTTTGTCAAAAGATGTAACACAAATGAGGCTAAGTTAAAAATCTTGTCCTAAGTTTGAATCAGAAATATAAATTTTAGTTTATGATGTATATGGCCTTAAAACAACAACAAAATAACCACATATTTATAGCTTTTCACTAAGAAATCCTGAAAATAAGGGCTGACCCAGTAGCAATCAGCAAACTTGATGTCAAGGTCTTGACCTGGTAGCACCATTTATTTCCTGAAGGAACCAGAATTCCTCAGAGAAGTGGAAAATCTGGGGCAGAAAATGTTCAACATGACCCTATAGCATCTCATCATACTACAAAGCATACAGCCTATTAAAGACCATCAAAGATGCAGCCAAATGACTCAAGAGTCAACTTTAATAGGATCCCCACTGATGAATGATGTGACAATTTGATCATCAATGAGGACCACAACTACCGTGAACCAAAACATTTCAAATATGCTTAAATCCAAAATTTAAAAATGATTCAAAAGCAAAAATACTATCAATGATCACTGTTATGGTTTGAATTTGTCCCCCAAAGTTCACATGTTGGAAACAATCCCCAAGGCAACAGTGTTGACAGGTGGGACCTTTAAGAGGTGATTAGCTCATGAGAGCTCTGCTTCATGAATGGATTAATGCTGTTATCACAGTAGCAAGTTTGTTACTGCAAGAGTGAATTTGTTATAAAAGCAAGTTTGGCCCTCTCTGCTCTTGCTCTCTCTTTCTCTTCCACCTCCACCATTGGATGATGCAGCATAAAGGCCCTGCCAGACACCAATACTATGCTTTAAATTACCCATGGTGAGGTGGGATGACTTCTTATAACTTGACAAATATTATCACACAGGTAATTTTTGATATAAAATGTTTAATATTAAACATCAAAAGAAGAAATGGAAAATATGAGAGATAGTAGTGCTTATAGCCTGACTTAGGAGGAAAGCAGAGGGGAAGAATTATCCAGTCTCAGGTATTCTGTTACAGCAGCACAAAACGGACTAAGAAAATGAACCAAGTGAAGACATTTGAGCATTGTTTGGACATTTAAACTTATTTTTAGTTGTGGGAATTATATTGTGGTTATATTTTTCAAAAAGAATACATGCTGTAAATTTAAGAATAAAATGACATGAAGTTTGAGATTTTCTTCAAAATATTCTGGGTACAATATAGCTGAAATGGTAAGATTGCTCATGAGTTGATAATTGTTGAATCTGGGTGATGGATATATATGCTGTTATTTTTGTAAATGTCTGGAATTTTTTATAATAAAGGGCCCTTCCTTCCTTCCTTCCTTCCTTCCTTCTTTGTTTTTAAAAAAGAGTGCTATTTAGAGAAGGCTGAACAGGCTGCTAGGACATGAGAGGCCAAATAAATTCTACATTAATACATTTTATCAGCAAATGCTCCAGAAATCATTGGCAATTTAACTGGTAAGTACTACTAATAATAATGTGTAATGATGATATTGAAAACAATAACTAACATTTATTGGATACTTACTGTATTCTTGTTGCTTTGCATACATCTTACTTGATACAAAAACCTTGGAGTGGAATACCAATTTTATAACTGGGGCCACTAAGACTGTTGCTAAACAGATTTGAATTTTGAAAATTGCATTCTAAGCTTGCCCTTGTAAAACACCTCTGCCGCAGGCTACAGTTTTTCCTTTGGCTTATTCCGTCTTTTTATGATTCCCTCTTCTCTCTTAAATCCTTGTCCATTTTTGAAAACCCAAATCATACCTCCTCAGCAAAACATTGTCCCACCACCCCAGCCTATCAAGATTTCTTCTTCTGAGCTCTTATTTTACTTTAAATTCACATAAAAGTTAATTGTGTGCTGACCTGTATTCACAGGATTGTATTGAGTTGTTATTAAAATATTTAATTGCTTAACTTTGTTTGTTCAAGTCTAGTGTCTCCAACTAGATTTTTGAACATCTTGAGGGCATAAACAGTGTCATACTTTGGAACCCTTACAAATGTTGGTGTGATTCCTTGTATGATAAATTTGTTCTAGTTTACAGAAATTGTTTGGAGACTTGATAAGGAATAGCAAACAGAATAGATTCTTTTATGGCAGTGCCAGCAACGCTATCTGTATGTAAGGAGAGAATTGGCAAGTTATATGAAATGGTTCAAATAAAAGTCCACATTCAGAGGAAATGCTAGTAAGCACTCCCTGTGTTGCCTGGTGAAGTGATATCCTAATGTTCCTTGCCTCTCCCTCTATCTCTTACTTGGTGTTTCTGGAGGGAGGAGGAGTGAGTAGAGCAAGAGAAACCTGAGAGGTGAGTATGAGAAAAAGAATAGAACTGGCTCAATTGCAGTTTCAATTTCTCCAGCCTGCAGAGAATGTGTGTACTTATCTGCTCTTGGGTTTCTAGTAAACTTAGCACCACTGGTTCTGCCCAGTGTCTGGGAGTGGAGGAGACAGGGACCGCTGCAGGGAGTCCTGCAATTGCAGCCCTCCAGCACGTCCTCTGACACAGTGTGTCATTTTAGTTCTGTAGAGCATCCTTAGCAACACCATTAAGCTCTCTCATCTGAAGCAAATTCTCCCACAGCTTTATTAGGAACAAAGGTGATATTTTATTTCTATCTCCCTGAGTCTGTGTGTCTCTCAATTCTGAACTTGGTTGGGGAAAAGAAGTGTGTTATTTATAAGCCTTTCAAACCTCAAATATGTAAAGAAAGTATATTTTTAAAATTAACTGTATTTATGGCAGCAATTAAGTTGGCAGAAAGCAGGGGCTTCTTAAGAACTAGGCCTGGGGCTGGGCGCAGTGGCTCACACCTGTAATTCCAGCACTTTGGGAGGCCGAGGTGGGCGGATCACTTGAGGTCCGGAATTTGAGACCAACTTGACCAACATGGTGAAACCCCTTCTCTACTATAAATACAAAAATTAGCTGGGTGTGGTGGCGCATGCCTGTAGTTCCAGCTGCTTGGGAGGCTGAGGTAGGAGAATTGCTTGAACCTGGGAGGCAGAGGTTGCAGTGAGCTGAGATCATGCCACTGCCACTGGGTGACAAAGCAAGACTCTGCCAAAAAAAAAAAAAAAAAGCTAGGATTGGTAAGTAAATTTTGTTTAAAAATCAGACATCTCAGCTGAGATGATGGAGTAAGAAGCCTCAATAGCCCCTCCTCAATCCATCCTCCACTAGTGGGAGGAGCAAAGAGCAACTGGAGAAATCAAGTAGGAAGTAAAAACCATGTAAAAGGAGTTATGGTAATGAAGAAATGAAGAACAATATTGACAGAATGAAGAAAGGAGGAGGGATATCAAATATTCACTGTCAAGGGATACAAAAAAAAAAGAAAAAAAAGGGAAGTGGAGTCTGAAATAAGACCTTAGATGTAGACACACTACCATGTGCTCTTAAGTCAAGGAGGCAAGTAAACATGCTAGGTTGGGATCACTCTTTAGAGCAGCTTGGAATTAAGACTCTTATAATGCAATCAAGAAAAACACACCCAGGGTCACAGTTGTTTTCAGACTCATTTTGTCAAAGGTGAGGACTTCTGCCCTCTGGACCATGAGTGACAGTTGGGAGAGTCAGGGTTAAGGTGGAAAAGGGCACACACACACACACACACTCTTAACTTGGACAGTAACACTTATATCCCTTACAGACTAGATTTCTGAGTAAAATATGTTTCAATGAACAATTCCTTGTACTAAAATAAATTTAAAAATAACTGCAGTACTCAGTATTGTAACCTTTATTTTGTTATCTGGTCGACCGCTAGATATAAAACTTAACTAATGGTATGCTAAGGGCAAAGAAGTGATTTTTCTCTTATCTTTTGAAATCTGATGTCTTTATCCTCCCAAGATGTGGCATTTCCAGAAGGGCTGATGAGGGCACATCTAACAATTAGGGCTTGTTATTTAAGGAGTGTTCCACAGACCAATTTCATCAACATCATCTGAGAGTGTGTTAGAGATGGAGAATCTCAGAACCCATGCTAGTGCCACAGAATGAGAATCTATATTTTAACAAGCCCAGGTTGATGAGCGCTCATCTAGGTGATCTCTATAGGCTTTTGAATTTCTGAAATTTTATGAATTTTCAGTATTTAACTATAACATATTCCCTTTCTACTCCTATAATCAAGTGAATAATTACAGTTTTGGAAGTCAACTAGGATGTCTTTACTCATGAATCTATCCATTACACACTGTATGCACACAGGAACACAGCAGTTATTATGTTATTAGAAGTGCTAACCGGATTTGCCATCAGGAAAATGATTAAGCTTAAAACCTGCCTTCATATTTATTTTTACTTAAAAATATAGTTTGAAAAAAATATGCCTGAACCATGAATGAGAGAAACTATTCAAGACAGGTCACTAATGCTCCTCAGTATGTCGGGATGAACATGAAGTTTGTTTTTTATGGAACAGTGTCGTGTGGAGGGTAAAAAAAACAAAAAACAAACCTTAATTAGCTCATTAGCTCTGATTTTACTTTTTCAGTGTAAACAATCCTTTGCAGAAATCGTAATTACTTATAGATGCTGACTATATTTTAAAATCTAAGAATTGCTGTCATTGGAGTTGTGTCTTGAGAATATGTTTATCTATCTTAATGCAAATGCTTTCTAGAATCCTGGAAAGCACTTAAAAATTTTTTTTGAGGCACTTAAGCTCAATAGCTAATGGAAGATCATGTATTTAAATAATTTACGCTTCCATCTGGCTTGAAGAACACCAGGTGGAAGTTGCTGATCAGGATGAGTCTGTTACGTGGAAGGAAATGTTTGCTCAAAATAAATGAAAGGAAAACATTTACATGAGCCCCATCTTCTTGTCTGTGTGGGTAGACTCCTGTTCGCTGCTCTAATCGTCTTTGGGCCTGGATTCTACCTTGTACATTCACTTTGTACTGATGAGAGTCCAGCGGAGCACGATTAACAGTGACTTTCACTGTTTATTTTGTCTTCACAATCTTTTGATCATAAGCAATGATTATCTCCCTTATTCCTCCTTTCTGCATGCCAACCTGAAATCAAAAGGGGCTGCCCCTTTCTGTAGGAGAGAGGAAGCTGAGAGTCCTGGATGTAACTCTCCTTGTTGCTGGGCCAGCTGGCAGATTCCATGTTTCCCACCGAGCATCACAGTGTGTTGTCAAAGGCTTGGTTTTGTGAGTTAACTTCTGATAGGCACTTACTGTATCTTACCTGTCAACTCCACAGTGGACTTCCTCATTTACAGCATGTGGCTTGCAAGCACAGACCAAACCCTTCAAGCCAAGAAGAGTCCTATGGAGCACATGGCTCTACTTTCCAGCTCTTTTCTGCTCATTGTGCTTGTCAGACACATTCTTCCATGCTTGGACTTTTTGGGTGTGTGTGAGTGTGTGTGTGTCTGTGTCTGGTCTGTCATTTTTAGGTATAAAAGAATCGGAACCATTCCTGCTGTGAATTCTACTAAGGCAAAAAATGGAACTGTGTGTCCTAGTATGGTAAGGACAAATAGCTGGCTAAGGAGGGATTGTTCCCAGGGCTACAAACCAACTCACCTAACAATTCCTCAGCTTATGTGGGAGAGAATTAGATAGTTACCACAAACTGAATCAGTGCTTAGAAATGCAGCCTTTATAATCCATGCATTTCAGGTATTTCAAGATATCACAGTTTCCATACTCTGCTGGGATTACACTGAAGTTTATCTACCCAGCCTCTAAGACACCCCAGGGAAATAGATCACAAAATCTGCAGTGGCTTCAAACTCATCTTTTCCAGAGCCAAATGAAATACAAATTCCAAATGTTTCAAGTTTTATTCTAGGTTTAGAAATTACACTTTTTTCGATTCAGTTCTAAATTTGACAGCATCCTCCCTCCCATTGCTAGAAACAAGCCTGGGCTGGGATGGGCTGTGCTGGGGTGAGGAAAACCAGCATGTTACCCGGAAGGACTAACTCCCCTGCCCTGGCCACTGCAAGGGCATCACCAGAAAAGGGAACCCTGTAGTTTATTTTAAAAAAACATTGGTAATGGGAAGGAAAATTTTTCAATGAAGTTGCTTTGGGGGCATTTTTAGATATTGGTGGCCACTGAATTTGTAACAGGGAATAGTCATTTCTATCACTCCTTTTCCTGTTTGACTCTTGGCTACACATTTGGATTTTGGTTGAAAGGGAGGCTTGGTAGATGTGGGTGTTGAAACATCACTTCACTGCACCTCATCTCCCTTCCCCACAGGGTGACCTAGATGTCTCAAGGGGCGAGGCTGGTCTATTCAGAACTGTGGGGCTCTCAATAGTCCTCGTGCTCCCAGCTCCCCTCAGACGGTACCACTCCAAGTGGGCCTGCAGGCAGGTGTATTCCTCACCCATATATGGAAGCCTACGGAAGAACTCAGTAAGTAAGCTCGGCAAGGATACTATTTAATAACGTCATCATCATGTCGAACCAACAGGGCTCATGGGGTGTGCTCAAAAATCCCCTCATTCATTTCCCCCCCCGTTTGGTTTTCTGTTGTCCCAGGGGATGCCTCTTGATTTTCTGGTTAGCTCCCGATAACAAAATGTCTTCTTGTTATTTTTAATAACAAATCAGTTTTGGTTTAGTAATTACTGTGTCCAATCCAGAGTAATACATAAAACACCTATTTTCATTTAATGATAAACTTTTCCCTTCAGCTTGGGCCTGTTGCAAACAGCCCCCTTGCAGGCTTATAGGTGGGTGTGGTGTGTGTTGGTTGTTTTTTTCCCACGTGCTCCATACAGTGCTTTACCAGAGCTGGAGACGACTGTCACAGGAGGGGAGAAGGGAGACAGGCATTACCTGTGGGCATGGGTATTCCCTGGACTTGGAAGACTTGTAAAATGACTTTTTTAGGTCTGCTTGGTTTTGAGTGTCTGTATCCGCCCCCATCTCCTAAACTCATATGTTGAAATCTCAACCTCCAAGGTGATGATATGTGGAGGTGGGGCCTTTGGGAGGTGATTAGGTCATGAGGGTGGAGCCATCATGAATGAGATTAGTGCCCTTATAAAAGAGACCCTAAAATGCTCCCTTTCTTCTTCCACCATGCAAGAACGCAGAGAGGGCACCATCTGCGAACTAGGAAATGCCCCCCTCACCCACCCCAGATGCCAAATCTGCTGGTGTCTTGATCTTGGACTTCTAGCCTCCAGATTTATCAGAAATAAGTTTCTGCTGTTTATAAGCTACCCAGTTTATGGCATTTTGTTATTAGCAGCCTGAGCTGACTAAGACAAACACTTTCACAGATTACATTCTACCTCTTTCTCTCTCCCTCGCCCCATACAGAAGACTTGCTGGGTTTTTCCTACCTGCAAATATGTTTCTAGTGGCTGGTCACATGCATCTCCTTCCTCAGCCCTGGGAATCCAACAGTTCACGCTCTGTTGGGGTCACTTTACTATCCAGGCGGCCATAAGTTACCTATATGCTTGTTTTCTCATAGGAGGGGCCACATGCCTGGGAACACTTAGGCAACCTTTGCTCAAACCAACCCTGGGAGCATGGGCAGAACCTGGCACAGTTATCTTTATTTCACTGTAAGAGTAGCTGGCCAGTTGTCTTCCTCCTTTTAAAAGTGTCAGAGTCAGACACCAGTCCACATTGCCCTCAGCTCTGAACGATGCATGTCAAGCTCTCAGAGGGATCCCATCAAAGTCCTTTCCTCAAAGGGTGGGGCAGATACTAGGATAGTCCCATCAGTCCCTCAACCTGGTGGTTGTGGTCCCAAGGTTGAGGGGCCGATGGGAATAACCTAGTGTCTGTCCCTTCCTTTGAGTTACAGCAGAGAACAGTTCTCCAAAAAGTCCTCTTATAACATCCAACTCTTTTTTTCAGTCCCCCTAGTTCTTTGTAAGCTGAGGGTGGGTAGTTAGCAAAGTGTTAAATATCAATTCTTAAGCAAGTCCCATGAATATTCTGACTGGTGGCCTTCCTTGCCTCTCACTTTGAAATGTGATATTTATTGTCTAGGGAACTCTGTTGAAATTAAGGTCAAAATGGTTTATTTAACATCTGGTTACATTAAATCAAGGTTTGAGTGTAAAAAAATCCATCCAGCTTTTATATTCATATGGATGTGTGAATATCTGCATTCTCAGTTGATAAACTTGAAATTTAAAGTTTCTCTTCTGCTTCCTCTTTAATTACATGTGCATTTGAATAGAGAGTTCTCAGAGGAAACAAGATATTTTTCCAAACTAGAGTTATTTTATAGCTTAACTAGGCAATATTATAATCAAATCTTTAACATAACTTTAAGATGTAGGCTGAGCACAGTTGCTCACACCTATAATCCCAGCACTTTGGGAGGCTGAGGTGGGCCGATCACTTGAGCTCAGGAGTTCGAGACCAGCCTGGGCAATATGGTGAGACCCCCATCTCTGTACAAAATACAAAAATTAGCCAGGTGTGGGCCAAGTGTGGTGGTATGTGCCTAGAGTCCCAGCTACGAGGAGGCCGAGGCAGGAGGATTGCTTGAGCCCAGGAGGCAGAGGATGCAGTGAGCTGAGACTGCACCACTGCACTTCAGCCTAAGTGAAACCCTGTCTCAAAGAAAAAAAATGAAAAGATATAGACAGAAGAATTATTAAACATTTTTTAACCCTATTCTCCAATAGCATGGTCTTCTTCAGCAGCAAAGTAGAATAGAATTTGAAATGGAAGAAGATTAACAATAAAAGCAATATTTAAACAGCTAATGCTTACAGAGCACCCACACCGTTGCAGAAGTTCTGGTGAGTGCTTTATGGAGATTGGCCATCGGACCCTCATGGCAGCTGTGTGTATGGCAGGTGGTGATATTATTCTCATATGATGAAGTTTTAGCAAGTTCCCAGGGTCATTTGGATTTTAGGTGATGGAGTTTAGATTTTACTCCAGGAAATCTAACTTCATAGCTGATTTCCTAGTAAGATTGAAAGGATAGTTAGGAGTGACTGGAATTCCCAAAAGAAACTTCCTGCAAAACCGGAGATTCTAGAATCTTACATACTATCTCATTTCCTTGACTTTACTGAATTCTAGTGATTTCACAAAATTTATTTACTTTAAATAATCTTGCCTACTGAAGATTGTCCGTTTCTGAGGGCATGAGGGTGTCAGGGCAAAGGGACAAATTTTATAAGAACTGTGCTAAATGGTCTATAAATTTCCTTTACTACCTTCAGCAACCTTTAAGAAACTTCCATTTAGTGCATTTCTTCCAATGAAAAGTTTCAGGGGCCTTTGTGATTTCTGCTCCTTGACTGGTCTAATTGCTCTTTTCTTGAGCATGGAGAAAAAGTTTCTTTACTTAGGTTGATATTTTAGACCTGGGATGGGCCACTTTGCAACCATATTTTGTTGGCTCCCTAAATAAAGGGAAAGGCCAAGTCTGAAATGGACCACATGCACAACTCAAGTGGATCAAAGCTCAATGCACATCATTTTCTTCACAGTCCCATGAATGGATTAGCTTTGACTTAGCTCTGTGTCCACTCTTGGATGAGGGAAAACACATGTTTTAATCAAGTTATGTCTTTTGCAGTGATTGATTCTTAACTCAAGGGGTTAAGAATAATTCTTACAGCTTTAGCTTTTAGAAATAACTAAGAAAACTACTCTGCCTTTTCCCACCTACCCCCAGGATTGAAGATGCTCTCTGAGTGGTACTGACGCCCCTTCTCCCCCACAAAGCTCTTTTATCGTTCTGCACACCCTTGCTCTAGCACCACTCTGGATTCTTAGGCATTTCCTGAAATGGGAATGGTCTTAAATTAGACTCCAGTGGACTTTCTAGGCAATGGTGGCATTTGTCCCCTTTTCTGCCTTCAGCCATTTTAAATTTTAAATTTTATTCTCTCAATATTTTATGGATCTTATGACTAGTTGGAATAAAAAGAATCTCTAGAAAGTGATGCCATTTACTGTTGTGTTACATGCAATCCAAGTGAAAAAGTGTGCCAGATGCAAGACAAGCCCCCCAGTCCCCTATGGAAGTGCTGCTGCCTTGGTCCCTTCCTGTGAAGAATGACTATTCATTCATTTGTTCAACAAATATTTGTTGAGCACCTACTATGTCCATGCCACTGTTCTAAACATTGGGGTATAGTGAACAAAATGAAACAAAATCCCAGCCTTAATAAGACTTATATTCTCATGGGTGGAGACAGAAAATAAACAAAGTATATTAGTAACATATACAGTATGCTGGAGATAAGTGCTATAAAGAAAAATAAAGCAAGAAGAGAGGGTAGGGATGCTGAGGTAGGAGGATGTGGTTTAATTTCAAGTAACAACATTAGGATGCCTTGCTGGGAAGGCAATGAGCAAAGACTTCAAGGAGGGCAGTAAGTGAGCCATATAGAGATTAGGGAAGGTGCTGGAAATGTGACTTTTAGAAGAGCCACTATATGTGAGGATTGCTTTGGTTTGGTTCTCCCTGGCATTGTACCTCTGGAATCAGCACAGAACTCAACCGACTTCACAAAGTCAGGCAGAGGCAGTGGGACTTCATGGAAAAAATGATGGGAGAAAAAGCCTATCACAGCATGCTGGCAGTGGGCTTAGAGGCCTACCCTCTCTCAAAGAGAGGCTACTCTGTTTCAGTTCTCAATTATATAGTCTCAATTATAATAAAGCTCAGTCATATCAACAGATAACTTCAGTTATCTGTTTATGCAAAATTTTAACAACTGTGAGGTTAGAGGGGCCAGAGTTCAACAGCATTGTACTCCCTTCTGATGCCAATTGCAAGTTTCCCAAGCTCTCAGTTTTGATAATTCACTAGAGAGACTCATGGAACCCACTGAAAGCTATTATACTCATGGTTATGGTTTACCACAGGGAAGAATACAAAGGGAAGAGACACATGGAGCAGAGTCCAGGAGGATCTACAAGCTGCATTTCCAGTTGCCTTTTCCCTGTGGAAGCATGAACAGCATTACTGACTCCTGGCAATGATGTGTGACAATGCATAGCATATCACCAACCAGGGAAGCTCACCCCAGCCTAGGTGTTCAGAGTTTTTATTGGAGGCTCAATCGTACGTTACCTGTGTTGCTGTTTTTTAGTCTCCAGCCCTTCTGGAAGTCAGGCTGATAACTTTAATCTCTGGATCCTCTAAAGAATGGCAGATCCCATGTAGCCCAGCATAAATTTCATTGTTAGACTGTCAGGTGGACCAAAGATCCCCAGCAAACAAAGACACTGTTATTAGGCATGACCTTCCAGGGGCCTGGAGATCATCTCTCAATGGCTGAGGGCAAAGGGCAGACTTCTCTTTTGGATAAATTTAATTCTTCACTATGGAGTCTATAACATTCAATTATTTTTCTCCCACACACTTATTTTTATAGCATCACTCATAACTGCTCTTTGTTAATGATATACATGAAAGGTGAAAAGAGACAGAGGCAGAGCTGGGGAGTTCGCATCTGTATACATGAGGGACCCACACATTTTACATGTGCATCTTAAGTGTCTTTACTATTGGATATATACTAGATGGTTTTAAATAACATTCTTCTCATTGTCTTTTGTCCCTTTTTGAGGCAAGGGGAAAACACTGATTCATGGAAAAAAATATGTATATATTCTGCACAAAATCATTGAAGGTAAGTAAACTAATAGCACATAGATTTAAATGTTTACTGGTTTGTGTCAGTGTCTGGTTATACAATGAATAATTCATATCAAACTAGTAGAATGTAACATTTACATAAAATAATACTTTGCAAATTTATGGTAAGTACTAATTACTTGCCTTATTTGCCATGACTATGATATTAAATATTCATAAAAATGTGATTATTTCTTTGATTTGGCAGGCATTTAGATTTCTCTACAGCTTTTCACACTGCTAATTTTAATCCAGTAAATTATCTGGAAGAAAACAGTATGCAGCCTAAAAACTGTTCAAAATTCACTCCAACATTGAGCACATTATGGACGTAATGATCCATTACAACCAAACTTCAAGAAGGGCTTACAAGAAAACTGAGAATTAAACAAAGAAATATGGAGGCTATCATCATGATTTATCAGATATGTTTATTAGATTTTTTTACACATACCATGGACAACCTTTAGAAGCACTGTTTTGATATATAGCATATGTACTTGGAGGTGTTTTGCTCCCACCGGGGACCAGTTTAAGAGAATTTACCAGGACTGTGCCAGTGTTCATTTCCCAGCTTGATGTTCAGTGAGAATATTTGTGAGGCCCATTAATGTGAGAACCTGAACTGTGAGTAAGTGTGCTAGAAATGTGCTCTTTATGGGATCAGGGGCTGTGGAGAGGACCTCCTCCCTTCATTACTGCTGCTGGGGAAGTTGGAGTTTCTCAAATTCTTTAAAACAAAATTAGAACTCCATAGCATAAGGCTCATATCAGAGGAGATGGTTCTATAAGACCTGAATATTTTATATCCTATTAACTTATAATTATTCTAATAATAATTTATCTACTTTTTTGGTTCAAGGAGCACAAAATGAAACTCTCTCATGGTATCCAGCATTCCTTAGTCCAAAGTTTCAGAGAGAAAAAGAGGGTAACTCTTGAAATCTAAAGGCCTAAGAACATAAGAGGAAAAGGAAAGTGGTAAGAGAAGGAGGAAAAGGCTGTCAGATATGAACTTGCCCACCCATCAGAAAATATTTGGAGACAGTTTGTAGGGAGATATCAGACATGGCATGTCTCTTGTTTGCATCATGGCTTCTATCACTGAATCCCTACACAACAAAGCAAATCATACAGCATAGAGTTCCTTTGAATGCTGGTATTCAACAGGGTAAGTTCCACTAATCCAATATCTGAAGCTAGAGCTAGAAAGCACTCTCAAATGTATTCATGCCTGTTTATGAAAGGTGTTTGAATCAGGTCAGGGCCATGATACTGAACAAGAAAAACATTCATAACCCCGAAGAGTAATGTCTTTACAATATAAACCCAGACATCAAAGGTTCATAATCAAAGATTGATAGAAGAGGGCAGGTAGTGTGGTACATAGACACAAGAGACAGAATGTGGGGGCCCTTCTTTTACAAACCTTAATGACAATGCAAAATGAAAATTAAGCCTGAAAATATAAAAAGTGACACACTCAACAAAGTATGCAAACCTGTAAGTTTAAGAGTGCTCTGCTGGCTGGGCGCGGTGGCTCACGCCTGTAATCCCAGCACTTTGGGAGGCCAAGGCAGGCGGATCACGAGGTCAGGAGATTGAGACCATCCTGGCTAACACAGTGAAACCCCGTCTCTACTGAAAATACAAAACATTAGCCGGGCGTAGTAGTGGGCGCCTGTAGTCCCAGCTACTCGGGAGGCTGAGGTAGGAGAATGGTGTGAATCCGGGAGGCAGAGCTTGCAGTGAGCCGAGATTGTGCCACTGCACTCCAGCCTGGGCGACAGAGCAAGACTCCGTCTCAAAAAAAATAAAAAAAATAAAAAAAAAAGAGTGCTCTGCTTTGTCTCTGGTGGTGAGTGTAACCTGGTAACCAATGCCCATTTAGTGGATGTTCCACAATATCTCCTGAAGGAAGACAGCTTGGCTTGCTTGTCATACCAGGGAGGAAACATAGCACTGTGGTTAGGTTAGGAGCAGACAGATGTGGGTGTCACTCCTTCATATGGGGCGTGATGTTGGATAAGTTATTCAGCTTCTCTCTGCCTTAGTTTCCTCATCTCTGAACTGGGGAAAGCAATAATATTCACTTCATACCATTGTTGTGAGGATATACTGAGAATATCATATAAGGTGCTTAGCATAGTGTCTGGCATATGATAAATGCTTAATAAATCTTATCTATTTTTATTATGAGTATCATGTATACGAAACTAAAACATTGAAAAAAATCAGTAGATATCTATTCACCTAAATAATTTCAGATATTTGACTGGCGTTTTTCTGAAATCATTGCATTGACCCCATCCCATGGTTTTGTAATGGTATAAAGCCAGCATGTTCCAGTTAGTTAGTGACTGCCACCCTGGGGCCACCCAACTCAATCTTGAGTTTAGGCAGGAATAAGAAAAGCAGACAGCCCAGTATGAGGTTCAGGATGAACCTCATTTCCAGAACACCTCTGATGCTTGTTGGCCTGGATATATTCTAGATCAGGACTCCTTAATCTGGAACCCATGGGTGCCTGAAATCTGGGCAAAGTTTCTCATAGATCCTTTAGGGAATCTGTGAGCACCTGGAAATGATATGCGAGATTATATGTGTATGTATTTTTTTGGAGAGAAGGTCCATAACTTTGATCAGACTATGAAGGGGTTTATGACTCACTATGGTTTGGATATAGTTTGTTTGTCCCCACCAAAACTTAGGTGAAAGTTTGATTCCTAATGTGGTAGTGTTGAGAGGTGGGAAGTGTTCAAGTCACAGGGCAGATCTGTTGTGAGTGGCTCAGTGCCATTCTTGGCATAGTGAGTGAATTTTCATTCTCACGAGACTGGATTAATTCTTAGGAGAATATTCCTGTAAATGTGGGTTGTTGTAAAGCTAGGATGCCACTGGGGTTTTGTCTCTTCACACTTGTCCACTTACCCTCTGACATTTTCCATCATTTTATCACCCACCATGAAAGTCTCTCCAGAAGCTGAGCAGATGCTGGTGCCATGCTTCTTACACTTCCCAGCCTGCAGAACCATGAGCTAAAGCAATAACTTCTTTTCCTTATAAATTACTCAGCCTCAGGTATTCTGTCATAGCTACGCTAAATGGACTAGGACATGAGTCTTCAAATTGTGTGGGCTCCTCTTCATGAGCACTGCCTAGAAACGAAGATGGTTCTGGAGTCCAGGGGAGGCCTGGCCTGTGATTAGGAGAGCCAAAATCATGTCTGCCATTCTTTGGCATTAGAAGGCCAGCTATGATGTATTAGCTTTTCAGGCAAGCCGCTTCAATTTGTACTCAAGCCACTGGAATTTCTATTCAACTAAATTTATTTTGTTGTTCTTCTAAATGCTGCTATTTAGCTATAGCTACCTCATCTTTCCTTGTATGATTGTTATTTGAAGTCCAAGTGCCAGATTTTAAATTTATGACAAATGTTATAATAATGCTATATAATCATGTTAAACTTTTCCCATAAATTTACCATACTGAAATAATTTTGAATTCTGATTCTGTCATTAATGTATTTTACGACACTCTGAATTTCCTTTCAAGTATAGATTTGATAAAAATGTATCTAAGTAAATATGGAAAATCCTGTGTCCATTTAAAATAATTCTTTTTCTTTTTTGAAAAAAAAAATGTTCAGGTTAAATAAACTTTCTCAACATAAAACACCGTAATCATTTTCCTGGCAAAATTGAAATGCTGTTGTACAGATCAATTTTACCGGAGTGCCTGGTTACAGTGCCAACCTGATAAATCAGGGAAAGTGAGAACAGGTTAAAATATATGATATCTTTTTAGCCAAAGTCTTCTTGTGTCATTGTTTTGAAAATTAGCAATGATACATGAATATGATTTGCCTAAATTGAAGGCTATAAAAAAATAACGCAAAGAACGTTGTAGTAGAGTGTGAAACTATTCTGACCCAATTTTTACTTCCCTAACAAACCCACACAAAGTCCTCAGAAAATCTGCTGCAAGATGGCACAGCATAAAATAACTATGTATAAGTTAACCCCACCCCCATCTCACTCTCCACCTTTGTTGCTGGCCACACTTCTTATAATGAAAATAAATGTAAACTGGGTGCTTGCTTGCTTGCTTACTCTGAAGGCTGTGCACCAACTACTGAATTGCTTTTCCAAGCTCTGACCCAACCTTCTTATGTGTGTGCTTACCAGGTTTGAAAAACAAGAGGCAAAGCTGCCTTGAAATCAACGGTTCACTCTGATGGAACCTCTCCAGTTCCTGGTGCTAATCATAGCACTGGAGCCCGCGCTTTCAGAAAAGCAGAACGCTCATGCTTTAAAAAAAAAAAAAAAAAGAAAAAAAAATCCTTCCTACCAAAAAAAAAAAGAAAAAAAACCCAAACTGCAACTGCAAAATATATCTCATTTCTCTTTCCATTAGTCTGCTTCTCTTATTATTATTATCTTTATCCTGACAAAGGCTTGTAGGTTCTCTATGAGCATCTTGTCACTGCAGGCAGTGGGGCACAGGAGGAAAGTTTTCAAGGAAAGCCAAAGGAAAATGGTAGACACTGGAGGTCAGAGCAGTTCACAGGGGCTGTTAGCAGCTGTGGGCACCATCTGACTGATCCAAGTGCGTCCTCCGAGCTGCCTCAACAATATGTGGAGCTTATGGGAGATCTAGGCCCGGCTGCCGAATGTCATTTCCCATAAAGAAACTGGCTGAATTGGCATCAGTTCTGTCCTGGGCAAATGTGGCTAGTAGACCAAGTGTGGTCTTCCTTTACCCAGAGTCTCTAAAAGAAACACAAATGGGGGAAGAGATGGTTTCCTTTGTTAACATGGAGATAACATTGTTTGCTTATGTTAATTTAAAAGGAGGACCCAAAGCATCAGACATCTGGTTTTTAAAAGTCAAATCTGTGCCCTACACACGGAATTTTTCATTTGATTGTGATATAATTAAAAGCATAAACAATGCAAAATTGGAGGAATCAGCTACATGGTGTTACCATTCCTGGGACCTGCACCCCATCTGAGGACAAACAGTTCCTGGAATGCTTGTGAAATATTCAACTTTTGTTTTGCAGATGGTGAAGTTGATCAGTGCTGCCTTTCCTTCTCGAATTGAACAAGGCCAGACGAAGAGAGGTCAGCTCTCTGGAGTCTGGGATAGTTTTCCTGACATTATTGAGAGTATCATGCCGAGTTGCTCAAAGTGTGTGATGTATAGAAACAATGAAATGTATGCCTTGTGTCTTATGTGTACATGGTGTGGGCTTTTAAATGTTGAATTGGAGAGTCCTGCCCTAAAATGTCACTGTGCTGAGCCATCACCTCTTGGTTGCTGGGAAAGAAAATGTAGAGACATTAAAGCAAAGGTATCCTTCTTTCATTGGTACTCATGAGCACTTTTGAGTTTCAGGAAAGAACTCTCAAGAAAATGGAAAATGGTGCAGGGAAGATTAACACATATTTTACCTAGTGTCATATTTGTGGAAAATGAGTTCATTTTCTGAGCGAGTCTGGGAAGTAAGCACAGACTCACAGTGCATTAGTTTGCCAGAGCTGCCATAGCAAATTACCCCAAACTGCCAGGCCTAAAACAACTGAAACTTTTTGCCTCACAGCTCTGGAGGCTGAGTCTAATATCAAGAGGTATCTGGGGCCATGCTCCCTCCAAAGCCTCCAAGGGACGATCTTTTCTTGCCTCTTCCAGTTTTGGGAGCCTTGGATGTTCCTTGGCTTGTGGCAGCATAACTCTAATTTCTGCCTCTGTCTTCACATGGCTTTCTTCTCTGTGTCTCTGTGTCTTTACATGGCTGCTCTTCTCTGTGTCTCTTTCCTCTTCTTAAAAGGACATCAGTCATATTGGATTAATGGCTCATCCTCCTGCGGTATGACTTCATCTTAACGAATTACATCTGTGATGACTCGATTTCCAAGTAAGGTCATATTCTGGAGGTACTGGGAGGATTAAGAGTTCAACACATCATTTCAAGGGGACTTGACTCAACCCATAACTCACAATGTAAAATAAATCAGAGTGGACTTAAGATGAATTGAGGAATGAGCCTAAAGGAAATTGAATTCTGTTACTCTGCTTATTTCATACTGGATTGCAAGTCAGCTAGGAGTTTAGGATAAGGTAGGCTAGGGTAGGTGGTGAGGGTCGCTCTGGCTTGAATGTGTCCCTCCAAAAGCATGTGTGGAAACTGAATCTCCATTGTAGCAGTGTTGCAACATGAGACCTAATGAGAAGTGATTAGGTCACGTGGGTGGAGTGAATGGATTCATGCTGTTATTGCAGGAATGGGTTTTTTATAAAAGGATGAGTTTGATCCATTCTCTCTTTCTTTATTTCTCTTTCTCACCCCCTATTTGCCCTTCTGCCTTCTGTCATGGTATAACGCAGCAAAAGGTCCTTACCAGATGCTAGCACCTTGATCTTGAACTTCCAAGCCTTTATTAGAACTGTGAACTAATAAATTTGAATTCATTTTTAATTACCCAATCTATGATATTCTGTTACGGAAACACAAAATGGACTAAGACAAAGGTTTTACTGTGGGATTTTTCCAGTACCAACTATAGGCAGAAATTCAATATTTAGTGATATTAGGAGCTATAGAAAAGTACAGTATTAGAATAAGCGGATATATATGTGAAGGCTATGGCAGTGCAAAATTTATTGGCCTCATAGACTGTCTTTAGGTCTAATGAATTGGAAAAACTCTTTGCAAGGGTGCTCTGTCACAGAACAAGAGTAACTTTTGTGATTTGTGTCACATATTTTTAGAGGTGACAAAGCCTATATTCAGTCAAAAAATAAACACAAAGCACCAGCTCAGGGTCAAGATCTATATTTTGAATATACAAAAGTAATATGAGATGCTTACCTGTGGTTAAGGAAATTGAACAGAATGGTTTGGGAGTAAGGTATTGTATTATTTGAAGGTCCTATTTTATCAGAGTCCCATTTTATGTCTATTCTTATAGCTTAGTCTGGGGTTCTTTGAGAGGTGATATGGTTACTGCCAGGCTTGTTCCCAGCTTACTAGTTGCTAGAAAATGAAATTTTATTGCTAATATCTAATATATTGGTTATTTTGCCTTAGCAGCTACCTTTCCTAGGTGCCACAGAAAAAGGAAAATCTCAGCCACCTTATCTCAAACCAAATAAAACAGACATATTAATTTTTTTTCTTTTTTCTTTTTTTTTGAGACAGAGTTTCACTCTTGTTGCCCAGACTGGAGTGCAGTGGCACAATCTTGGCTCACTGCAACCTCTGTCTCCTGGGTTCAAGTGATTCTCTTGTCTCAGCCTCCTGAGTAGCTTGGATTATATGCATGCGCCACCACTCCCAGCTAATTTTGTATTTTAGTAGAGACGGGATTTTGCCATGTTTGTCAGGCTGGTTTTGAACTCCTGACCTCAGGTGATCCACCCGCCTCGGCCTCCCAGAGTGCTGGGATTACAGGAGAGAGCCACCGCGCCCAGCTGACACATTAATTTTTAATATAAAGAAAACAGCAGCAGAAGATACAGCACTGACTGTGTTCCAAAGACTGAATAGGTCATGTCTTGGACATCCTTCTGTATGCTCCTGGGTCCTCAGAAATGGACCACACAGGTGGGTGCTGACGTCATTTGCCTAAAGTCACTCAGTGGAAGGCAGAGTGTGTCTGGATTCATATCTCCCTTTGACCTCAAGGCCTGTGTAATTATTGCCTGCTCTTTAGGGTCTCATGGCGGAGGAGGGAGCAGAGCTTTTCAGGACCGTGCAAATAGTGTGAGAAAAGGCAAAGGATAGTATATTCTGAATTACTTTTTATTGGGTTCCGACTATGTGCCAGGCACTTTAGAAGACAGACATTTTTATTCATTTAGTTCGTTAGTTAATCTAGGCACTTTCATGTGCTATGTTGTCTCATAAAAACCATGTAAAGTTTTATTCCCATTTTTCAATTGAAGAAATAAAGCTCAGTAAGGTTAAATGGTTTTCCAAAGGTAACACAAACAGTAGTCTCTGGAGTTGGGCTTTGCACAATTGTAAGAGGTAGGTAGAAAGCATGGCAATCATTTTGAATTATCAGAACAGAAGCACCTTGTTAGCGAGCATGAGAGATAAAATTGGAAGTGTGTGGGCAACTGATGGAGGATTCTGAATGTAAGCCTGAAGATATATCTACTACAGCGACATTACCAAGCAACTGTGGATTTTGAGCAGCTGAGTGAAGTGATGAAAACAATATTGAAGAAGAAGAATCAAACATTTGTGAGAGGAGAAAATAGAGGCAGGGAAACCAGCCAGAAGATTTTTACAGTAATTGAGGCATACATTGAATTGAGCCTTATGTGTGTGGGGGCTGTGGAAAGGGAAAGAAAGGGAGCTTGTTTGTTTGTTTGTTTATATTTTGTCTTATTCCAAAGAAGTCTTTAAGGTAGTTGGCAAGAGTATATGAAATACAGCAGAATAACACAAAAGAGCGGCATGAGAAAAAAAGCTAAAAACAAACATGGGGTAATAAAATGGAACCAAGGCCAATGCATTCCTAATGTGGAAGGCATCCCACTCATATACAACGTAGTTAAATATGGGAAAAAATCTATACATTCTAGGGACACAATTCTGCTCATCTGGTTTAATACAGGGGTGAATTTTAATGTATGTAGAGGGCTATGTGCTCTTTAGGCAATCCAAAACTTGCACAAGTTTTCACAGATATTGCATGGCAATATATTCAAGTAATGGGAGCCACATACTATGTTAACTTGCTTGCTATAGACAAAAACTAGAAACGCATTCCTTATTCAAAGTTAATCTGGCTAGGATTTATGTAAAATGAACAGCCTAACCACAGCATATGCCTGGATAGACCATTCTAACTCCACTCACAGAGGAATCAAAAGTACTCTTGGGAGGGATAAAGATTCTCATTAGGAAAAAAAATGCATAAACAACTGGTGATCATGGCCTCCAATTTTAGTTTCGTATAACTTGATGATTTGAGAAAAATTTAAGGCAAGTATAACTAACATTACTGACATGAGTATACATAAAAGGCATATAATTGTAGTTTTATGCAAAATTTCTTCCTGACTGCCCTTCTAATAGACTGTGACATGTATATTAGAAATGAGTTAACATTCTCTGTGATACTAAACATAGTACTAGACAATGAATCAGCAGCATTTAGAGAAAGATGGAAAGAGATGAAAAGGAGACTTCTTCTTTGGTCTGCTCATACTAGACATGGTATCAGATATATTATCACAGATTCTTAGTTGCAAACAATAGAATCCACTCTAGTTAGTTAATGCAGAAAAGGAACCTGTTAAAGGAATTTTGCCTGGTACTCTCACTAAGAAATACACTGTGCATCATGGCTTTCACATATACATATATATATATTTTTTTCTTTTTTTTTTAAGTTTGTAATCATTTCTTTTTTTTATTATTATTATACTTTAAGTTTTAGGGTACATGTGCACAATGTGCGGGTTAGTTACATATGTATACATGTGCCATACTGGTGCGCTGCACCCAGTAACTCGTCATCTAGCATTAGGTATATCTCCCAATGCTATCCCTCCCCCCTCCCCCCACCCCACAACAGACCCCAGAGTGTGATGTTCCCCTTCCTGTGTCCATGTGTTCTCATTGTTCAATTCCCACCTATGAGTGAGGATATGCGGTGTTTGGTTTTTTGTCCTTGCGATAGTTTACTGAGAATGATGATTTCCAATTTCATCCATGTCCCTACAAAGGACATGAACTCATCATTTTTTATGGCTGCATAGTATTCCATGGTGTATATGTGCCACATTTTCTTAATCCAGTCTATCGTTGTTGGACATTTGGGTTGGTTCCAAGTCTTTGCTATTGTGAATAGTGCCTCAATAAACATACGTGTGCATGTGTCTTTATAGCAGCATGATTTATAGTCCTTTGGGTATATACCCAGTAATGGGATGGCTGGGTCAAATGGTATTTCTAGTTCTAGATCCCTGAGGAATTGCCATACTGACTTCCACAAGGGTTGAACTAGTTTACAGTCCCACCAACAGTGTAAAAGTGTTCCTATTTCTCCGCATCCTCTCCAGCACCTGTTGTTTCCTGACTTTTTAATGATTGCCATTCTAACTGGTGTGAGATGGTATCTCATTGTGGTTTTGATTTGCATTTCTCTGATGGCTAGTGATGGTGAGCATTTTTTCGTGTATATATATATATTTTAATACGTAAATATTCTAATCCTTACTCTGTGAGATTTAAACTTTTTTCCCTGTTCTATTTCTTTTTTAAAATTTACTGGTTGTGATTTTCTAAGTTAATTTATATCCTACTAATGGACTGACATATTTTCCAGTCAGGAAAAAGTTGCCACCTTTTTCAGAAGATGGGTTTCATCACAGCCTGGCTTCCATAGGTTGCTCAATTCCAAATTGAAGGTTCCCACTGGTGTGTTTGATATGAAACCTTAGTCATGTGTGGTGCCTGAGCTGCAAAGAATATGCATCTTGTCTTAGTGTGTTTTATGTTGCTATAACAGAATACTTGAAACTGGGTAATTTATATATATTTTTAAGAGGGGTTCACTTTCATTTATGGTTCTGGAGACTGGGAAGTTCAAGATTGGACAGCTGCATCTGGTCGACTTCTGGTGAAGGCCTCATGCTACATTGTAACATGGTGAAATGCATCATGGGGTGAAGGAGGTGCTCTGAGAACCAAACTGGCTTTTTTTTTTTTTTTTTTAACAGACCCACTCTCTTGATAATCTATTAATCCATTAATCCATTAATCCATGAATCACCTCTTCAAGGTCATACCCCTTAATACTGTTACATTGGAAATTAAGTTTTAGTATAAATTATAAATAAGACAAACATTCAAACCATAGCATATCTTCTACCTTCTCAATTTGAGAAGGCAAGTCTCATATGGTGGAATTTCTCAAATATAAGGAGTTTGTTTTAGAGATGCTGGACAGCTAGACAAGTGCCAAATGCTCATTGCATTCCAGCTAACTGGTGGTTTTCACTAAATTGAGTAGAGAAAATAAGTTGAGATATTGAATGCCTGGTATTCTTTTTTTTAAAATTGTGGCAAAACATATATAACATAGAATTTACCATCTTAAGTGTACAGTTTTGTGGCATTAAGGAGTTTCACATTGTTGAGCAGCCATCACAACCATTCATCTCCAGAGCTTTTTCATCCTCCCAAACTGAAATCCTGTGCCCAGTAGATAACTCCACATTTCTCATCCCCAACCCCTGCCAGCCTCTATTCTACTGCCTGTCTCTATGAGTTGGACTTCTCCAGGTACCCTATATATGTGGAATCATAGAGTATTTGTCCTTTGAGTGTTTGTCATTCTTAGTGATGATTATAAAATGGAGTATGCAGACGAGTAGAAGTGCAGAGCCCCAGGGATTGAGTCTCAAGGACCCCCAGTGAAAAGGCTTCAGTGGACAGTAGATTGTAGGCAAGGCACAGTAGTTGCTCTTGATGGTTTTGAAAAGAGAGAATTCTTTCCAGGAACAGTGTCACAATTTCATCTAGTGCTTAGCAGGGCATATTTCACATTTGTGACAAAGCCAGTGTATAGAGATCATATTATCATCTATTACAAGAGACCTTCAGATTGTGTTTTTGTTTCTAGTTGACAAAGGCCTTGATTACCTCTAGCACTCTCATGTGAAGATCTTTATTTAGGCCCAGATTCCAGACAATTATCACAAATTTCAAACAGCTAATCATAGCTGGCAATGGGGAGACGAGCAAGGATTACAGACACATTTTCATTCTCTTAGACATGGGCCTTACAGCACTCAGATTGCTCTTAACAAATGTGCTTCTGGCAAAACTGTCAATCATGGTAATAATGGGATGACTAGAAACTGAAAGAATATAGATATGACCTTTGTGGTTATAATTATCATTATTGCTGTGCACAACACTTAGAAGACAGAACAAGTGACTTAACTAGGGCATAGTTGTTCATGATAATGTATTGATTATGCAGTGTTTGTGTTTATGACAATTTAATTTGGTGTAGGTAGTGTTAGGGGGATGTCCTAGTTAAATATGGATATTAACATTTTATATTATTCAGGATTTGTTGAGCAGTTGTTAATAGGTTAGGTTCCATTCCTTATTAAGTCAGTTGTTCAAGAAGAGAGACATAGTTTTACTGCTTGAATGATTATAACTAAATGTGGTTATCATTTTTTTTCTAGGGCTCAATGTTGATTGCTTTAAAGGATAAGGAAAGAGAAAGAAAGGTAAATATTTATAAAATATGTGCCAAAATAGGCCAAAAATAATCTCAGCACTCAATTGAGGTTGAGAATTTTGAGATGTGTGGTTGTCTTTGAATGTTGCTAGTTAAATGTGGCTGCAGGGAAACACACAATTCTGCTTGATTGGTCTCACTTTAAATTCATAACCAAAGAGCTCAAGTGAGCCCTCAGTTCTACCCTGTGATCCTACTGTTTCACTGGTGAATGCATTGTCTTGCTCTCCTATGTGATGACTTCATACCTTTCCTCTCCATCCAGATGTCCAACATCACATTCCTCTTCATTACTTTTAGCTGATAACCTTCCATCTTTCACATACTGAGAAAGTAGGAGCAATCTGAAGAGGACTTCCACACATTCCTGCTCCCATATCTACCCACCCAGTTGCATTTGTATCCACGTCTTCTTCCTTCTGGCTTATAATAATAATAAAAGAGCTGTCCATGCTTTTTTATGCATTACACCCCATCCTCTCTTGCCTACCCAAAGACAAGACTTCTATAGCATGCCTCCTCCCATTTCTGGATAATTCCCACCATCATATAAATGTACTATTATAGTCTTCATCTGGAAAACAACACCCTCTCTTGATGGTACATTTACTCTGAATACCATCCTGTATTTCTGTTTTACTTTCAAAGTAAATTAATTAAATATTGGTTATACTTCCCTCTCCATTTCCTGTTCTCTCACTATCTCTTTAATTCTCTCTAAGAATATACTATCCCTTGCCTCTGCTCATACAATATATTCCTGGATAGACCACTCTAACTCCAAAAGCCTCTAAGTCAGGCTTTTGTCTTTGCTGCTCTGACAAATTGCTCTTATTGGGGTCACTGTTGACTTCTGTATTGTCAGAATGAATTGTCAGTTCTCATTTTATTTAGTCTTTCTGCAGCATGTGATGCAATGGATTGCTCCCTTCTTGAAAGACTTTTTTCACCTGACCTCTGGGATACTCTCTCGCTAACTTTTTACCTCCATGATGGCTCCCCCCACTCTCTTTGCTGGTTTTTCCTCAACTATTTTATCTCATTTCTTTGTCTTCCTTTCTTTCCCATCTATACTTACTCCCTAGGTCAGCAATTCTCAAACTCTTTGGTCTTAGACCTCTTTTATTTTATTTTATTATTATTATAGTTTAAGTTTTAGGGTACATGTGCACAATGTGCAGGTTTGTTGCATATGTATACATGTGCCATGCTGGTGTGCTGCACCCATTAACTCGTCATCTAGCATTAGGTATATCTCCTAATGCTATCCTTCTCCCCTCCCCCCACTCCACAACAGTCCCCAGAGTGTGATGTTCCCCTTCCTGTGTCCGTGTGTTCTCATTGTTCAACACCCACCTATGAGTGAGAACATGCAGTGTTTGGTTTTTTGTCCTTGCAATAGTTTGCTGAGAATGATGGTTTCCAGTTTCATCCATGTCCCTACAAAGGACATGAACTCATCATTTTTTATGGCGGCGTAGTCTTCCATGGTGTATATGTGCCACATTTTCTTAATCCAGTCTATCGTTGTTGGACATTTGGGTTGGTTCCAAGTCTTTGCTATTGTGAATAGTGCTGCAATAAACATATGTGTGCATGTGTCTTTATAGCAGCATGATTTATAATCCTTTGGGTATATACCCAGTAATGGGATGGCTGGGTCAAATGGTACTTCTAGTTCTAGATCCCTGAGGAATCGCCACAGTGACTTCCACAATGGTTGAACTAGTTTACAGTCCCACCAACAGTGTAAAAGTGTTCCTATTTCTCCACATCCTCTCCAGCACCTGTTGTTTCCTGACTTTATAATGATCGACATTCTAACTGGTGTGAGATGGTATCGATATCATTGCGGTTTTGATTTGCATTTCTCTGATGGCCAGTGATGATGAGCATTTTTTCATGTGTTTTTTGGCTGCATAAATGTCTTCTTTTGAGAAGTGTCTGTTCATATCCTTTGCCCACTTTTTGATGGGGTTGTTTGTTTTTTTCTTGTAAATTTGTTTGAGTTCATTGTAGATTCCGGATATTAGCCCTTTGTCAGATGAGTAGGTTGCGAAAATTTTCTCCCATTTTGTAGGTTGCCTGTTCACTCTGATGGTAGTTTCTTTTGCTGTGCAGAAGCTCTTGAGTTTAATTAGATCCCATTTGTCAATTTTGGCTTTTGTTGCCATTGCTTTTGGTGTTTTAGACATGAAGTCCTTGCCCATGCCTATGTCCTGAATGGTATTGCCTAGGTTTTCTTCTAGGGTTTTTATGGTTTTAGGTCTGACATTTAAGTCTTTAATCCATCTCGAATTAATTTTTGTATAAGGTATAAGGAAGGCATCCAGTTTCAGCTTTCTACATATGGCTAGCCAGTTTTCCCAGCACCATTTATTAAATAGGGAATCCTTTCCCCATTGCTTGTTTTTCTCAGGTTTGTCAAAGATCAGATGGTTGTAGATATGTGGCATTATTTCTGTGGGCTGTGTTCTGTTCCATTGGCCTATATCTCTGTTTTGGTACCAGTACCATGCTGTTTTGGTTACTGTAGCCTTGTAGTGTAGTTTGAAGTCAGGTAGCATGATGCCTCCAGCTTTGTTCTTTTGGCTTAGGATGACTTGCCGATGTGGGCTCTTTTTTAGTTCCATATGAACTTTAAAGTAGTTTTTTCCAATTCTGTGAAGAAAGTCATTGGTAGCTTGATGGGGATGGCATTGAATCTATAAATTACCTTGGGCAGTATGGCCATTTTCACGCTATTGATTCTTCCTACCCATGAGCATGGAATGTTCTTCCATTTGTTTGTATCCTCTTTTATTTCATTGAGCAGTGGTTTGTAGTTCTCCTTGAAAAGGTCCTTCACATCCCTTGTAAGTTGGATTCCTAGGTATTTTATTCTCTTTGAAGCAATTGTGAATGGGAGTTCACTCATGATTTGGCTCTCTGTTTGTCTGTTATTGGTGTATAAGAATGCTTGTGATTTTTGCACATTGATTTTGTATCCTGAGATTTTGCTGAAGTTGCTTATCAGCTTAAGGAGATTTTGGGCTGAGATGATAGGGTTTTCTAAATAAACAATCATGTCACCTGCAAACAGAGACAATTTGACTTCCTCTCTTCCTAATTGAATACCCTTTATTTCCTTCTCCTGCCTAATTGCCCTGGCCAGAACTTCCAATACTATGTTGAATAGGAGTGGTGAGAGAGGGCATCCCTGTCTTGTGCCAGTTTTCAAAGGGAATGCTTCCAGTTTTTGCCCATTCAGTATCATATTGGCTGTGGGTTTCTCATAGATAGCTCTTATTATTTTGAGATACGTCCCATCAATACCTAATTTATTGAGAGTTTTTAGAATGAAGGGTTGTTGAATTTTGTCAAAGGCCTTTTCTGCATCTATTGAGATAATCATGTGGTTTTTGTCTTTGGTTCTGTTTACATGCTGGATTACATTTATAGATTTTCGTATGTTGAACCAGCCTTGCATCCCAGGGATGAAGCCCACTTGATCATGGTGGATAAGCTTTTTGATGTGCTGCTGGATTTGGTTTGCCAGTATTTTATTGAGGATTTTTGCATCAATGTTCATCAGGGATATTGGTCTAAAATTCTCTTTTTTTGTTGTGTCTTTGCCCGGCTTTGGTATCAGGATGATGCTGGCCTCATAAAATGAGTTAGGGAGGATTCCCTCTTTTTCTATGGATTGGAATAGTTTCAGAAGGAATGGTACCAGCTCCTCCTTGTACCTCTGGTAGAATTCAGCTGTGAATCCGTATGGTCCTGGACTTTTTTTGGTTGGTAAGCTATTGATTATTGCCACAATTTCAGCTCCTGTTATTGGTCTATTCAGAGATTCAACTTCTTCCTGGTTTAGTTTTGGGAGGGTGTATGTGTCAAGGAATTTATCCATTTCTTCTAGATTTTCTAGTTTATTTGCATAGAGGTGTTTATAGTATTCTCTGATGGTAGTTTGTATTTCTGTGGGATTGGTGGTGATATCCCCTTTATCATTTTTTATTGTGTCTATTTGATTCTTCTCTCTTTTCTTCTTTATTACTCTTGCTAGTGGTCTATCAATTTTGTTGATAATTTCAAAAAACCAGTTCCTGGATTCATTGATTTTTTGAAGGGTTTTTTGTGTCTCTATTTCCTTCAGTTCTGCTCTGATTTTAGTTATTTCTTGCCTTCTGCTAGCTTTTGAATGTGTTTGCTCTTGCTTTTCTAGTTCTTTTAATTGTGATGTTAGAGTGTCAATTTTGGATCTTTCCTGCTTTCTCTTGTGGGCATTTAGTGCTATAAATTTGCCTCTACACACTGCTTTGAATGTGTCCCAGAGATTCTGGTATGTTGTGTCTTTGTTCTTATTCGTTTCGAAGAACATCTTTATTTCTGTGTTCATTTCGTTATGCACCCAGTAGTCATTCAGGAGCAGGTTGTTCAGTTTCCATGTAGTTGAGCGATTTTGAGTGAGTTTCTTAATCCTGAGTTCTAGTTTGATTGCACTGTGGTCTGAGAGACAGTTTGTTATAATTTCTGTTCTTTTACATTTGCTGAGGAGTGCTTTACTTCCAACTATGTGGTCAATTTTGGAATAGGTGTGGTGTGGTGCTGAAAAAAATGTATATTCTGTTGATTTGGGGTGGAGAATTCTGTAGATGTCTATTAGGTCTGCTTGGTGCAGAGCTGAGTTCAATTCCTGGGTATCCTTGTTAACTTTCTGTCTCGTTGATCTGTCTAATGTTGACAGTGGGGTGTTAAAGTATCCCATTATTATTGTGTGGGAGTCTAAGTCTCTTTGTAGGTCACTAAGGACTTGCTTTATGAATCTGGGTGCTCCTGTATTGGGTGCATATATATTTAGGATAGTTAGCTCTTCTTGTTGAATTGATTCCTTTACCATTACGTAATGGCCTTCTTTGTCTCTTTTGATCTTTGTTGGTTTAAAGTCTGTTTTATCAGAGACTAGGATTGCAACCCCTGCCTTTTTTTGTTTTCCATTTGCTTGGTAGATCTTCCTCCATCCCTTTATTTTGAGCCTATGTGTGTCTGTGCATGTGAGATGGGTTTCCTGAATACAGCACACTGATGGGTCTTGACTCTTTATCCAATTTGCCAGTCTGTGTCTTTCAATTGGAGCATTTAGCCCATTTATGTTTAAAGTTAATATTGTTATGTGTGAATTTAGTCCTGTCATTATGATGTTAGCTGGTTATTTTGCTCGTTAGTTGATGCAGTTTCTTCCTAGCCTTGATGGTCTTTACATTTTGGCATGTTTTTGCAGTGGCTGGTACTGATTGTTCCTTTCCATGTTTAGTGCTTCCTTCAGGAGCTGTTTTAGGGCAGGCCTGGTGGTGACAAAATCTCTCAGCATTGGCTTGTCTGTAAAGTATTTTATTTCTCCTTCACTTATGAAGCTTAGTTTGGCTGGATATGAAATTCTGGGTTGAAAATTGTTTTCTTTAAGAGTGTTGAATATTGGCCCCCACTCTCTTCTGGCTGGTAGAGTTTCTGCCAAGAGATCCGCTGTTAGTCTGATGGGCTTCCGTTTGTGGGTAACCCAACCTTTCTCTCTGTCTGCCCTTAACATTTTTTCCTTCATTTCAACTTTGGTGAATCTGACAATTATGTGTCTTGGAGTTGCTCTTCTCGAGGAGTATCTTTGTGGCATTCTCTGTATTTCCTGAATCTGAATGTTGGCCTGCCTTGCTAGATTGGGGAAGTTCTCCTGGATAATATCCTGCAGAGTGTTTTCCAACTTGGTTCCATTCTCCCCGTCACTTTCAGGTACACCAATCAGACGTAGATTTGGTCTTTTCACATAGTCTCATATGTCTTGGAGGCTTTGTTCATTTCTTTTTATTCTTTTTTCTCTAAACTTCCCTTCTCTCTTCATTTCATTCATTTCATCTTCCATCACTGATACCCTTTCTTCCAGTTGATCGCTTTGGCTCCTGAGGTTTCTGCATTCTTCATGTAGTTCTCGAGCCTTGCCTTTCAGTTCCATCAGGTCCTTTAAGAACTTCTCTGCATTGGTTATTCTAGGTTTCCATTTGTCTAATTTTTTCCCAAAGTTTTTAACTTCTTTGCCATTGGTTTGAATTTCCTCCTGTAGCTCAGAGTAGTTTGATCGTCTGAAGCCTTCTTCTCTCAACTTGTCAAAGTCACTCTCCATCCAGCTTTGTTCCATTGGTGGTGAGGACCTGCGTTCCTTTGGAGGAGGAGAGGTGCTCTGCTTTTTAGAGTTTCCAGTTTTTCTGCTCTGTTTTTTCCCCATCTTTGTGGTTTTATCTACTTTTGGTCTTTGATGATGGTGACGTACAGATGGATTTTTGGTGTGGATGTCCTTTCTGTTTGTTAGTTTTCCTTCTAACAGACAGGACCCTCAGCTGCAGGTCTGCTGGAGTTTGCTAGAGGTCCACTCCAGACCCTGTTTCCCTGGGTATCAGCAGCAGTGGCTGCAGAACAGCGGTGGCTGTAGAACAGCGGATATTGGTGATTCGCAAATGCTGCTGCCTGATCGTTCCTCTGGAAGTTTTGTCTCAGAGGAGTACCTGGCCGTGTGAGGTGTCAGTCTGCCCCTACTGGGGGGTGCCTCCCATTTAGGCTGCTCGGAGGTCAGGGACCCACTTGAGGAGGCAGTCTGCCCGTTCTCAGATCTCCAGCTGCGTGCTGGGAGAACCACTACTCTCTTCAAAGATGTCAGAGGGGGACATTTAAGTCTGCAGAAGTTACTGCTGTCTTTTTGTTTGTCTGTGCCCTGCCCCCAGAGGTGGAGCCTACAGAGGCAGGCAGGCCTCCTTGAGCTGTGGTGGGCTCCACCCAGTTCCAGCTTCCTGGCTGCTTTGTTTACCTAATCAAGCCTGGGCAATGGCAGGTGCTCCTCCCCCAGCCTCGCTGCTGCCTTGCAGTTTGATCTCAGACTGCTGTGCTAGCAATCAGTGAGACTCCGTGGGCGTAGGACCCTCTGAGCCAGGTGTGGGATATAATCTCCTTGTGTGCCATTTTTTAAGCCCATTGGAAAAGCGCAGTAGTAGGGTGGGAGTGACCCGATTTTCCAGGTGCTGTCTGTCACCCCTTTCTTTGACTAGGAAAGGGAATTCCCTGACCCCTTGCACTTCCTGAGTGAGGCAATACCTCGCCCTGCTTTGGCTCATGCCCGGTGCACTGCACCCACTGTCCTGCACCCACTGTCTGGCACTCCCTAGTGAGATGAACCCGGTACCTCAGATGGAAATGCAGAAATCACCCATCTTCTATGTGGCTCACACTGGGAGCTGTATACTGGAGCTGTTCCTATTCGGCCATCTTGGCTCCACTCCCACCGGTCTTAGAACTCTTTATGCTCTGAAACATTATTTTATTATTGTTATTTTCTGAGACAGGGTCTCATTCTGTTACCCAAGCTAGAGTGCAGTGGTGCAATCATTTACTGAAATCCCCAAACTCCTGGGTATAAGCAGTCTTCTCACCGCAGCCTCCTCAGTAGCTGGGACTACACATGTGCCATCATGCTTGGCTAGTTTTTAAATTTTTTTTAGAGATGGAGTCTTGCTTTGTAGTCCAGGCTGGTCTCAAGTTCCTGGCCTCAAGCAATCCTATCACCTTGGCCTCCCAAACTGCTGGGATTACAGGCATGAGCCACCATGCCCAGCCTTAAGGATTATTAAGGAACCCAAAGAACATTTGCTTATATGAGTTTTATCTATTGAGAATAACTGTATTAGAAATTAAGACTGAGAAAGTTAAAAATTTTTATTAATTTGTTTAAAAATAACAAAGCCATTACATATTAACATAAAACATTTTTATAAAGAATAATTATATTTTTCAAAACAAAAAATGTAGTAAGAAGTGTGGTATAGTTATATATTTTTGCAGGTCTCTTTAACATCTGAGTTAATAGAAGACAGTTGGACTGTCATATCTGCCTAGGCATTCTAGTTGTTGCCATAACACATCTTACATAGTCCCTGGAAAACTCCACTGTACAATTGTGAAAGAAGAAGCATTAAAAAGGCAAATGTTATAAGGACCTTGAGGATTAGCAGAAGTCTCAGACCACATTTTGTGCATGGTTGTCCTAGGTGATCTCACCTGTGCCCTTAAATGCCACTGTATGCTGGTGACTCCTAAAATTTGTATCTCAGCCCAGACAACTTCTCTGATGGCCAGACCCATGTATATAATTCTCTATGTAGCATCTCCTCTTGGTCTAAGAGGCAGTTCTAACTTAACATGTCCCGACCTGAGCTCAATCTGCCCCAAGAAACTTGATCATCCCATAGTTTCCCTGTGTCAAAAAATGGCTTCCAGTTGTTTGAGCCAAAAAAGATGATGTCATTCTTAACTTCTTTCTTTTATATTCCATATAAAATCAATTAGCAAATCCTGTCAGCTCTTTCTTGGAAATATTTCTCAAATCCAACTTCTCAGGGTGTCTGTGACCACTCATCCTACTCCAAGCCACTGAATCTCTTGCCAAGGTTATTGCAGTCAACTCTAACTAACTCCCTGCTTCTGCATTTCATCCTTGCTCTCCTTGCCCTGTCTTTTCTCCAGAGAAAGCCCAAGGGATCTTTCTGAAATTTGAGTCACCTCCTTCCAATGGCTTTCAGTCTGAATAAAAGTCAAATCCAAAGACTTTACCATGGCCTGAAAGACTTCATTTTCTACCACTCTTTCTCTGCTCTTCATCTCCTGGATTAGGAAGAGCTTCTTTGCTCATCCTCAAACACAGCACATATTATCCTGTCTCAAGGTCTTTAAACTCAGTTCTCTTTCCCAAGAATGCTTTCCCCTACACATACACATGGCTCAGTCCCTTGCTTCCTTCAGATTACTGGTCAGATATCACCTTAAAAGAGCGATTGGCACTAACACCCCTGTATATCCCTGTGACCACTCTCTTTCCTTCCACTGCTTTATTATGCCTGCGATAACTTATCACCACTTGGTACATTATCTACTTATTTGTTTATTGGCTGTCTCTTTTCCTAGGAGAATGTGAGCTTGAGGGCAGGGATTGTGTTTTGTTTACTTCTGTGTCTCTAGTGCCTGATTTATTGTTGGTACTTGTACATCAAGGGCAAATGGCCAAGCAGCACATGCACCAGGCCTGCTGGAATAGTGTTTATGGGGAAAACTCATAGAGACAGGAGCAATAACAGGTCCCCTGTTGCTCATTGCATTACAGGGCATTTGCACAGAGATCTAGCAAGTACAGATGTTAGACTCCAGGAGAGAGTCCCTGACCCTTAGGCTATGGCCCTTTGAAGCTGCATGATTACATAAGCATCATCCTCTTTCCTGGATACAAAGGCATTATAAAGTGGCAGAATTTTGGCTCCAGTTCTGTCCTGAGAGCTTGGTTTTGTGTTTGGGGTAACATCAGCCCTTTCCCTGCTCAGATGAGGGGCTGTGATTCTATGTTGTGACAATACATAAATTCCCCTCATAAGGCCTTCAAGACTGAGAATGTGGGAATCCTACCCTTGGCATCATGAGCGGCTGTGGTACAAGCCTTGTATTTAGCCAGGAACCATTGTTTTAAGCAGTGGGCCATGGCCAGTAGCCATTAAACTTTCTAGAAATCCAACTTTCTCTCTGGGCAGCTAGCCTTCAGGATAAGAAAATAATTACCTGTTGGCCTCTCATAGATATTTATTGAGTGGATGAGTACACCCAAGTGTGCATGTGCATATTGCTAGAAGCATTCCCCAACTTTTGACCATACTTTATGACTGACTACATAAAACAAGAAGGAGCAATATTGGAGAAGGGAGATCTCTGGGGTTCATAATAAGGGTCTCTTGTGGCTCCATTTAATATGCTGGGAAGGGACTAGGCTACAAAGTTAACCTTTTAAGCAAATACTGTAAAATGTTTTTCTTTATGCCAATGTAAAGGACTAGTTTCTCTAATGCAAAAGCTATTGGTATCCTCAAATTACAATTGCCCAAAGCATAAATTCCCAAAGGAATACTTGCCACAGAGAAAAAATAAAATGTCACTTATCTTTACTTAAAAAATAACGTTCTAAATAATGTTATAGAATTGGCATAATAGTTGAAATAAAATTTTATTTTTAGTATGTCATGATTTAAATAATTTGGAGGACTAACTAGGTCTAAAAATCTAATTACAATTTGTCACTTTTTTTTCTCTACAGGAAAGCATTTTTGAGTACCATAATACTTAAATTAATATTTGGAAGGTAACCTGTTTACAATTCAGACATTTGTTGTTTAGGTAATCTAAATTTTCCCCAGTGAATTATCTTTTTCATTATTGTTCACATTCAGCAGTTATCATAGAGATGCAATGGAGTAGCAATTCCAAAGAGAAGGAATATAAAAAATATGTACCCTACAATATTATCTCAATATTTCCATCTTGTTGGTTAATTTTATGTCAACTTGACTGGGTTGAGAGATGCCCAGATAGCTGGTAAAACATTATTTCCAGATGTGTCTGTGAGGGTGTTTCCATAAAAGATTAGCATTTAAATAATTAAAATGAGTAAAGAAGATCCACCTCCACCAATGTGGACAGGCATCATCCAATCCATTGAGGGCCTGAATAGAACAAAACATAGAAGAAGGTGAATTTTCTCTCTCTTCTTAAGCTGGTACATTCATTTTATCCTGCTCTTGGACAGTGGAACTACTGATTCTTGGGCCTTTGAACTCCAAATGTGCCCCCTGCTCCTGCCACCCAGAAGTGGGAGTTATACCATCGACTCTCCTGGATCTCAGGTCTTTAGACTTGGACTGAATTATGCTACCAGCTTTCCTGGGTTCTCTGGCTTTCAGACGGCATATCGCGGGACTTCTCCTCCATAATTGCATGAGTCAATTCCCATAATAAATCTCCTTCTAATATATATATGATATATATATATACGATATCTATACACACACACACATATATGATAATATATGTATGTATGTATATATGTATCTGTCTCCTATTGGTTCTTTTTATCTGAAGGACCCTAATACAGCATCATAATAAGCCTTATCACTTTCTCATCAACTCCTTTACACCCCTGTAATTTGTCTTGTTTCCTGACCACATTGCATAAACTGATCACTCAGAGCTGTCAACTACCCCTTAATTATCAAGGTCAGTGATTTGTCTTTAGACCTCATCTTTTCCAGCTTCCCATAGCATCCCATAGGCCCAATCACCTCCTCTTTTCTTCAGACTCTCACATCTTGTTCTCTCTAACAAAGCACTATTTTGATTCTCTTCCCAATCAACTTCCATTTTCTTTGTTTGCTTCCCTTGTCAACTAAACAAAGGAGTTCCCCAGAATTCTGAAAGTGGGCCTCTCACTTGACCCTTTCCCTGTTTTATGTTGCATAAGCACCATCATTAACATCTAGATTTTTTCAAATTTCTTTCTTCCTTTAGCCTTCATTTTTATTCTGTGCTTCAGAATCTTGCATTCTAAAATGTTCAAAAACTGTTAAAAATCTTTCATTTACACTGTATGCCCAAAATTAATTATTAATTCTCCCATTCCTAAACCTTTCAAGCTGAGTTTCCTCTTTCTATGCAGAATGAAACGTAGGTAATCATTTTTGGCTTATTCACTTGCTATACTGATTCTACGTAGTTACTTGCCAAGAAATGTGGATTTTATATTCCAAATATTTTGTAAACCCAACTCCTAGTGCTTCCTCATTACATCTCTAGTTGGAAGTATTTTACAATAGGGCAATTGAGATCTGCCGGCCTCTTATTCTTTCCATGTCTTATGTGAATTATTCACCCAGGTGTTCATGGTATGTTACAACCATGAGATCCAATCTACTTTTCCAAGATGTTTCTCCTCCCTTTCCTACTTATTCCCTGCACCACCCTAACTGGACAGCTCCTCAATCATCAGTGTTTCTCCCAGGTTTTTCCTCTACTTTCATGTGATTTTCTCATCCTCTCCTCTTGCTGAAACCATAATTGCCCTTCCTATTCCACCTCAGATGCCGTCTTTTGCGTGGTCTTTCTTTTTCTGCTCAATTGGAGGTTATTTCTTGTGCCTTGAAGCCCCAAAGCACTTTATTTGTATTCTTTTCATGGGACTTTCCTTTTCCATGTTCTCTTTGAGTCATGTGTATATTTACCTTATTTATTTCACTACATGCAATAATGTAAGAGCTGTTTACTGAATCCCTATTAGGTGGAAGGCACTGGACTTAGCCTGGGCATTCCACTATGAATAAGACAGATACAGCACCTGTCCTCCTAGAACTTAGCATTCAAGCTGTGATGTTAACCTCTGAAGTTGTGCCCTACAGCACGACTTCTCAACCTCAACACTATTGACATTTGGGGCTGGGTAGTTCTTTGTTGCTGTGGGAAGGGGTTCTACACATTGTAGAATGCTTAGCAGAGTCACTGGCCCTACCCACTAGATGCCAATAGCACCTTCTTCCCAACCGTGAAAACAAAAAATGTTTTCAGACATTGTCAAATGTCCCCTGAAAGAAAAGTCACCCCTCCTTGAGACCTACTGCTCCACAGTGTCTATCACAATTCTTTTAATTTAGACTCTCAATAAATGTTGGCTGAATTAAGTCAAAATAATACTTTTTGTCTTCCCACTAGGCACAGCATTAGGCATTGTAATGGTGGCAGAAAGGCCATAAACTAAGGATGGGTTTGAGAGATATTTGGGTGTCTCTTCTACTTACTAACTTTTTTTATTTATTATTTAAAAAAAAATTTTTTTTTTTTGAGTTGGAATCTCGAATCTCACTCTGTTGCCAGGCTGGAGTGCAGTGGCACGATCTTGGCTCACCACAACCTCCGCCTCCCAGGTTCAAGCCATTCTCCTGCCTCAGCCTCCCAAGTAGCTGGGACTACAGGCACCTGCCACCACACCCAGCTAATTTTTGTATTTTTAGTAGAGGTGGGGTTTCACCATGTTGGCCAGGATGGTCTTGATCTCTTGACCTCATGATCCACCCACCTCAGCCTCCCAAAGTGCTGGGATTACAGGGGTGAGCCACTGCACCTGTTCTTACTAAGTTTTGAACTGTAGCTAGTACAGTGCCTCATTCAGAGACATGAGGAACAAATAAATTAACACATACAAGGCATTAGGATATTATGTGGCACAAAAATGCAAAGTAATCATTCAAAAAGTGTTCATGGTAAGTGACCTGGGGGATGAAGCCTTTTCCTTTTGCCATCTTACATTGAGAATATTTGCAGACTGAGAGACACACGTATGTAGCACCAGATCAGCACCATACATTAATAGGGCACAGATTAAACATATACACATTAAACATATAAAACGAATGAGTTTTGGAGAAAAATGATCAGACATAGTGACATGGTTTAGATCTGTGTTCCCGCTCAAATCTCATGTCGAATTGTAATCCCCATTGTTGAAGGTGGGGCCTGGTGGGATGTGATTGGATCATGGGGGTGGATTTTCACCCTTGGCGCTGTGTCACAATAGTGAGTGAATTCTCACGAGATCTGGTTGTTTAAAAGTGTGTAGCACCTGCCCTGTCTCCTCCTTTCTCCTGCTTCGGCCATGTGAGGTGCTTGCTCTCCCTTTGTCTTCCACCATGATTGAAAGTTTCCTGAAGCCTCCCCAGAAGCTGAGCAGATGCCAGCATCATGCTTCCCGTACAGCCAACTAAACCTCTTTTCTTTATAAATTATTTGTATTTTGGGGATTTTCAATGGAATTAACAACTCAATGCAGAAGAAAACAGTATGCTGGAGACTTCTGTAATGAGATTTAACAATTCTGTAATTTGGGGGAAAGCAAAAAACTCTGGATCTGGCTGATACTTTTCTGTATATTTTTCCTCAGAAATTGTTTATCCTAAGGTAATTGCTTAAATCTAATTTCTATGTCATGGCTTTCATTCAAGGTACATATGCCTCATTTATCACTCTACTCATATATTCTACTTTGCTCCCATTTGGGGAAGAAATAATATTTTCCCTATTTTTCCTCCATCCCACCTTCTATAACTCCCCTTGCATCTAATGAGAGATTTCTTGAGGGTGTTGGGAAGACTATTAGTGAAAAACATTGATATTGCTGGGGCAGAAGACAGGTGCATGTTTTCACTTGCAGGCTTGAACCCAAACTGAGACTTGAGCATCCCCAGGTACTGCTAAAGTACCTTAGGTTGTTTTTAGAAAACACTGAAAAATTAACCCTTTTGCTAATGATGTAGAAACAAGCCCTGCCCTGAACCAAACCCCTGAAATGCTCAGGTTAAACTTAGTAACCCAATCCCTTCACTGCAGACACCCAGTAGGAAAGTCACAGGTGCAAGGATGAGATGACTTTCATCAAACTCAGACCCCATAGGGCCAGGAAGGCCTGAAGGAGAGGAGGCTTATGCTTCCAGGTCTCAGATAAGAGCTTCTTCTAAGGACTTTTAAAAAACCCCACAAGAAAGTCTTTCATGTCCTTCACCTCCCTCCTGCTTTGACAAGATTTATCACTAGATATTCTTTAGGACGTCAGGAATTCAGATAAGAGGCCCTCAAGAGAACACTTGCCCAGCAATGGCATCTCCTCCAATGGACTGACAGCAACTCTGGCTTTGAACCTCTGGAACCAGGGAACTCTGTTTCTAAGCAGCTTCTGTCAGCCTCTCCCTTGTTGCTGATAAGAACTTCCTTTACCTCTCCGTGCACAGAGAGCTCTCTCTACAGTGTTTTTCCTTTACTTTCACACCACAACAATCATCAACACAGTAGACTTGTAGGATCAGATGTGTGAGTTTTTTTCCAAACTCAGTAGCGAACACCAGCTGGGAGTCCTCTAAGTCATCTCCAGTGCTGTCTACCCAGAGACAGTCCCAGATCCCACAGATTGAAGGCTCATTCCCCAAGACTGCCCCACACACCATTCCCAAGTCCAGACCTCCAGAAGTTCTGATCGACTGGCTTCAAGTTGGGAATCCTGTGCCCTGCTCTTTGGGTTTGATTAATTTGCTGTAGCAGCTCACAGAACTCAGGGAAACATTGACATTTTCTGGTTGAATACAAAGCACTGCAGAGGACACAGATGAAGAGACACATAGGAGGAGGCATGCTTAGTTGGAGGAGGCACAAGTTTCCTTCACTGTCTTTCTTACCTCTGTTTCCCAACCACTTCTTCTGGGGTTGATAGACTGGGGCTCCAAGAATCAATTTCTGTTTTTTTTTTTTTTTTGAGACAGAGTCTCACTCACTCTGTCACCCAAGCCGGAGTGCAGTGGCACAATCTTAGCTCACTGCAACCTCTGCCTCCCATGCTAGAGAGGCCTTGTACCTTCTGGCCATGTATGGGCTAGTAAGTGTGTATGACTTCAGGGAGGAATGAATAGGATTTGGTTTATTGTGGAGTAGGAATTACTATGTCAAACCATGCGTCAAAATCCGGAATGGATGGTGTCTTCAGAATCCA
Organism: Pongo abelii; assembly: GCF_028885655.2. Taxonomy (NCBI): domain Eukaryota; kingdom Metazoa; phylum Chordata; class Mammalia; order Primates; family Hominidae; genus Pongo; species Pongo abelii. The sequence continues at coordinate 80,459,911 of NC_071992.2, read as the reverse complement.
TGTGAATTTTCCACAGCAGTTTTTCTCAACATTGACTGGACATCAGACTCTTTGATATGTGTATTAGGAAGTGCCAGTCCATGAATGGGGAACTGCAATTATCTTAAACTCACTTGTGATTTATGAATTCACACACAAATAAACAAAGCTCATGGTATTTTTTAACCAAGACAGTCCATTAAAAGTGTAAGTTTTTTTTTTTTTTTTTTGAGATGGAGTCTTGCTCTGTCACCTAGGCTGGAGTGCAGTGGTGTGATCTTTGCTCACTGCAAACTCTGCCTCTGGGGATCAAGCGATTCTCCTGCCTCAGTCTCCTGAGTAGCTGGGATTACAGGTGCCCACAACCACACCCGGGTATTTTTATATTTTTAGCAGAGATGGGGTTTTGCTGTGTTGGCCAGGCTGGTCTCAAACTCCCGACCTCAAGTGATCTGCCAGCCTTGGCCTCCCAAAGTGCAAGAATCAATATTTCTTAAGAAGACAAAGAACCATTTGGAACCTCCACTCCTTTCTCTCCCAGTTCTGTCCTCCTCTCACCTCATGGTCAGGCCCTATTGCTGGCAGAAGGGATTTGCAATCCAGACAGCCTTCTTTCCATCCTTGGCTCATTACTCACCAGCTTTCTTACTTTGGGCTGGTATTTTATTTTATTTTATTTTATTTTTTTGAGACGGAGTCTTGCTCTGTCACCTGGGCTGGAGTGCAGTGGCACAATCTTGACTCACTGCAAGCTCCCCCTTCCGGGTTCACAGCATTCTCCTGTCTCAGCCTCCTGAGTAGCTGGGACTACAGGCGCCCGCCACCATGCCCGGCTAATTTTTTGTATTTTTAGTAGAGACGGGGTTTCACTATGTTAGCCAGGATGGTCTCAATCTCCTGACTCATGATCTGCCTGCCTCGGCCTCCCAAAGTGCTGGGATTACAGGCATGAACCACCGCGCCTGGCTGGGCTGGTATTTTATACTCTGCTTCACTGAGTTGTGAAGATCAGATGGATTGCACATGTAAAACAGCTAGCATGGGCTTAATGCCGAGTAAGTGCTGAAATTTTAGTCATTATTATTATCATTATTTATTTTATCAACTAACTGGTCTAATTTTGTCCCCCCTGGGGTGTTCTTCACAGTGAAGGCACTTTTGCTTGTATATAAGACTGGCCCCTAATCTTTAAATCCAAAGCCAAGCTGAAAGTAGCCAGGCTCAGCCAAAGTACTAATATTTGTTTCTTGTTCCCTGATGTTTCAAACCCTTCAAAACAGGAGGCAAATATTGACAATATTTGTGGAAACACTGTAATATTGAGTCACAAAATGGAAAAGGGCAATAAGGAGTGTGGGGGCCACAAGCAAAGAGGCCTTTGGCAAATCCAATAGAGAAAAAAAATCTTTTAGGTAAAAGTGCAAATCATAAGAAAAAATTCCTTTCTCCTTGGCATTGACAGCATGATAACAGTTTCCAGATGTGTTGAATTCATGTCTCAGGTGTAGAGTGGGCCAGGCTGACCACAAAAGTTAGCAGTTCCTCAGAAAGTGGAAAGTTTAGCCATTGTAGGTAAAGTAGCTACGGGGTACTGAGAACACGGCAAGGACAGGCTCTGGGGGTCAAGGCAAGGAAGTCCCTATGCTACTTTCAAAACTTTGTGATCGCAAGGGGATCCGGGGAAAGCTGGAGGGCTCAGTGCCTGTGCTAGGGGACCTCAAAGCGCAGCTTCCAACTTAGTGGAAAAAGATGTCACTGCAGGTGAGTTAAAGGGGTTTTATAATTGGGTACTGGATTCAAACCCTGTTTATATATCTACAATAGAATACTAAAAAAAGTGGATATCCTTCTGAAAACCCTGACATGCTTTTGGTTAAAAATCAAAAGTATGTGGTTAAAATACCATAAATGACTGTTCTCAATTGGGCACTATTTTGACAAAGTCTGAAACATGCAATTGAGGATTAGTGTTTATGATTTGTTCACTGATTTGCAACTGCATAATTTTTATTTTTGACTTCTTAATGTACTATGGCTCTGTGATAGAGTACTTATCTTGGATGTGAGATATTCTCATGAATAGTGGGAGGCATGGGACAAGGCAGGAAGGGGCCAGGAGGGAGATGGCACAAGGCATCGAGAATTTTTTGCTGGGGAAGTCGGGGATGGAGCCCTATTCTATTGCCCACCTAGGCTGGAGTGCAGTGACATGATCATAGCTCACTGCAACCTTTACCTCCTGGGCTTAAACAATCCTTCTACTTCAGCCTCCCAAGTAGCTGGGACTACAGACGCGCACAACACATCTGGCTAATTTTTAAATTCTTAGTAGTGCCAGGATCTCACTATGTTTCCCAGGTTGATCTTGAGATTTTGGGCTCAAGTGATCCTGCTGCCTCAGGCTCCCAATGTGCTGGGATTGTGGGCATGAGCCACTGCTCCCAACTGACATTGGGAATATTTCATTAAGCTAATAGTTGGAGAAATTTGTGGAAAATTGAGCAAATAGAAATGCCACATTTTGTATAGCATACTCAAGTTTACAAAGTACTTTTACTGTATAATCTTATTTATTTCTCACAATAACTCTGTAAGCAACATATTTTCATTTAAGACAAAATTTCCTTTAAATTTTTATTTAGAAGAAAAATTTATATAGGTATTTATTTATTTATTTGGTGTACTTTGGTCTATACACATTGTTACTTTCCTAAATGGAATCTCCATTATTTGGCTAATGGAAATCATTTTTATTTTAGCACTAAGTTTTAGAATGAGATTAGGACAAAACAATGGAGATCCAAAATTTAACCAACTTTAGTACCAATTACTTTTTAACTTTTATTAAGTCATTGTTCTTTATCTTATGCAATTACCTCTTCCTTTGAATGCTTAGAATTGATCATACATATGTAAGAATTTAGTAAATTGAGAAGCACATTTTTTTAAATTATACTTTAAGTTATGGGATACATGTGCAGAATGTGCAGGTTTGTTACATAGGTATACACGTGCCATGGTGGTTTGCTGCACCCATCAACCTGTCATCTACATTAGGTATTTCTCCTAATGCTATCCCTCCCCCAGGCCTCCACACCCCAACAGGCCCCACTGTGTGATGTTCCCCACCCTGTGTCCATGTGTTCTCATTGTTCACCTCCCACTCATGAGTGAGAACATGTGGTGTTTGGTTTTCTATTCTTGTGTTAGTTTGCTGAGAATGATGGATTCCAGCTTCATCTGTGTCCCTGCAAAGGACACGAACTCATCCTTTTTTATGGCTGCACAATATTCCATGGTGTATATGTGCCACATTTTCTTTATCTAGTCTATCATTGATGGGAATTTGGGTTGTTTCCAAGTCTTTGCCATTGTGAACAGTGCTACCGTAAACATATGTGTGCATGTGTCTTTATAGTAGAATGATTTATAATCCTTTGGGTATATACCCAGTAATGGGATTGCTGGCTCACATGGTATTTCTGGTTCCAGATCCTTGAGGAATCACCACAATGTCTTCCACAATGGTTGAACTTATTTACACTCCCACCAACAGTGTAAAAGCGTTCCTACTTCTCCACATCCTCTCTAGCATCTGTTGTTTCCTGACTTTTTAATGATCGCCATTCTAACTGGCATGAGATGGTATCTCATTGTGGTTTTGATTTGCATTTCTGTAATGACCAGTGATGATGAGCTTTTTTTCATGTTTGCTGGCTGCATAAATGTCTTCTTTAGAGAAGTGTCTGTTCATATCCTTTGCCCACTTTTTGATGTTTTTTTTCTTGTAAATTTGTTTAAGTTCTTTGTAGATTCTGGATATTAGCCCTTTGTCAGATGGATAGATTGCAAAAATTTTTTCCCTTTCTGTAGGTTGCCTGTTCACTCTGATGATAGATTCTTTTGCTGTGCAGAACCTCTTTAGTTTAATTAAATCCCATTTGTCTATTTTGGCTTTTTCGCCATTGCTTTTAGTGTTTTAGTCATGAAGTCTTTGCCCATGCCTATGTCCTAAATGGTATTGCCTAGGTTTTCTTCTAGGGTTTTTATGGTTTTAGGTCTTAGGTTTAAGTCTTTAATCCATCTTGAGTTAATTTTCGTATAAGGTGTAAGAAAGTGGTCCTTTCAGTTTTCTGGATATGGCTAGCCAGTTTTCCCAACACCATTTATGAAATAGGGAATCCTTTCCCCATTTCTTGTTTTTGTCAGGTTTGTCAAAGATCAGATGGTTGTAGATGTGTGGTGTTATTTCTGAGGCCTCTGTTCTGTTCCATCTGTCTATATATCTGTTTTGGTACCAGCACCATGCTGTTTTGGTTACTGTAGCCTTGTAGTATAGTTTGAAGTCAGGTAGCATGATGCCTCCAGCTTTGTTCTTTTTGCTTAGGATTGTCTTGGCTATACAGGCTCTTTTTTGGTTCCACATGAAATTTAAGTAGTTTTTTCTAATTCTGTGGAGAAAGTCAATGGTAGCTTGATGGGGATAGCATTGAATCTATAAATTATTTTGGGCAGTATGGCCATTTTCATGACATTGAGTCTTCCTATCCATGAGCATGGAATGTTTTTCTATTTGTTTTGGGCAGTATGGCCATTTTCATGATATTGATTCTTTCTGTCCACGAGCATGGAATGTTTTTCCATTTGTTTGTGTCCTCTCTTATTACCCTGAGCAGTGGTTTCTAGTTCTCCTTGAAGAGGTCCTTCACATCCCTTGTAAGTTGTATTCCTAGGTATTTTATTCTCTTTGTAGCAATTGTGAATGGGAGTTCACCAATGATTTGGCTCTCTGTTTGTCTGTTATTGGTGTATAAGAATGCTTGTGATTTTTGCACATTGATTTTGTATCCTGAGATTTTGCTGAAGTTGCTTATCAGCTTAAGGAGATTTTGGGCTGAGATGATAGGGTTTTCTAAATAAACAATCATGTCACCTGCAAACAGAGACAATTTGACTTCCTCTCTTCCTATTTGAATATCCTTTATTTCTTCCTTTTGCCTGATTGCCCTGGCCAGAACTTCTAATACTATGTTGAATAGGAGTGGTAAGAGAGGGCATCCTTGTCTTGTGCCAGTTTTCAAAGAGAATGCTTCTAGTTTTTGCCTGTTCAGTATGATATTGGCTGTGGGTTTGTCATGGATAGCTCTTATTATTTTGAGAAACGTTTGATTGATACCTAGTTTATTGAGAGTTTTTAGCATGAAGGGCTGCTGAATTTTGTGAAGGCCTTTTCTGCATCTATTGAGAAAATCATGTGGTTTTTGTTATTGGTTCTGTTTCTGTGATGGATTATGTTTATTGATTTGCATATGTTGAACCAAACTTGCATCCCAGGGATGAAGCCGACTTGGTTGTGGTGGATAAACTTTTTGATGTGCTGCTGGATTTGGTTTGGCAGTATTTTATTGAGGATATTTGCGCTGATGTTCATCAGGGATATTGGCCTGAACTTTTCTTTTTTGTTGTGTCTATGCCAGGTTTTGGTATCAGGATGATGCTGGTCTCATAAAATGAGGTAGGGAGGATTCCCTCTTTTTCTATTGATTGGAATAGTTTCAGAAGGAATGGTACCAGCTCCTCTTTGTACCTCTGGTAGAATTTGGCTGTGAATCCCTCTGGTCCTGGACTTTTTTTTTTGGTTGATAGGCTATTAATTGCTGCCTCAATTTCAGAATTTGTTATTGGTCTATTCAGGGATTTGACTTCTTCCTGGTTTAGTCTTGGGAGGACATATGTGCCAGGAATTTATCCATTTGTTCTAGATTTTCTAGTTTATTTTTGTAGAGGCGTTTATAGTATTTTCTGATGGTAGTTTGTATTTTTGTGGGATCAGTGGTGATATCTTCTTTATCATTTTTTATTGCATCTATTTGATTCTTCTCTCATTTCTTCTTTATTAGTCTGGCTAGTGGTCTATTTTGTTGATCTTTTAAAAAAAACCAGCTCCTGGATTCATTGATTTTTTGAAGGGTTTTTCGTGTCTCTTTCTCCTTTAGTTCTGCCCTGATCTTAGTTATTTCTTGTCTTCTGCTAGCTTTTGAATTTGTTTGCTCTTGCTTCTCTAGTTCTTTTAATTGTGATGTTAGTATGTCAATTTTAGATCTTTCCTGCTTTCTGTTGTGGGCATTTAGTGCTATAAATTTCCCTCTACACACTGCTTTCAATGTGTCCCAGAGATTCTAGTACGTTGTATCTTTGTTCTCATTGGTTTCAAAGAACATCTTTATTTCTGCCTTCATTTTGTTATGTACCCAGTAGTCATTCAGGAGCAGGTTGTTCAGTTTCCATGTAGTTGTGAGGTTTTGAGTGAGTTTCTTAATCCCGAGTTCTAATTTGATTGCACTGTGGTCTGAGCGACTGTTTGTTATGATTTCCGTTCTTTTGTATTTGCTGAGGAGTGTTTTACTTCCAATTATGTGGTCAATTTTAGAATAATTGTGCTGTGGTGCTGAGAAGAATGTATATTCTGTTGATTTGGGGTGGAGAGTTCTGTAGATGTCTATTAGGCCTGCTTGGTTCAGAGCTGAGTCAAAGTCCTGGATATCCTTGTTAACTTTCTGTCTCATTGATCTGTCTAATATTGACAGTGGGGTATTAAAGTCTCCCACTATTATTGTGTAGGAGTCTAAGTCTCCTTGTAGGTCTCTAAGAACTTGCTTTATGAATCTGGGTGCTCCTGTATTGGGTGCATATATATTTAGAATATTTAGCTCTTCTTATTACATTGATCCCTTTACCATTATGTAATGGCCTTCATTGTCTCTTTTGATCTTTGTTGATTTAAAGTCTGTTTTATCAGAGACTAGGATTGCCACCTCTGTTTTTTTTTTTTTTTTTTTTTTTTGCTTTCCATTTGCTTGGTAAATATTCCTTCATGCCTTTATTTTGAGCTGTTTATGTCTTTGCATGTGAGATGGGTCTCCTGAATACAGCACATCGATGGGTCTTGACTATCCAATTTGCTAGTCTGTGTCTTTTAATTGGGGCATTTAGCCCATTTACATTTAAGGTTAATATTGTTATGTGTGAATTTGATCCTGTCATTATGATGTTAGGTGGTTATTTTGTCCGTTAGTTGATGGAGTTTCTTCACAGTATCAATGGTCTTTACAATTTGGTATGTTTTTGCAGTGGCTGGTACCAGTTGTTCCTTTCCATGTTTAGTGCTTCCTTCAGGAGCTCTTGTAAGGCAGGGCTGGTGGTGACAAAATCTCTCAGCATTTACTTGTCTGTAAAGGATTTTATTTATCCTCTGCTTATGAAGCTTAGTTTGGCAGGATATGAAATTCTGAGTTGAAAATTCTTCTCTTTAAGAATGTTGAATATTGGCCCTTACTGTCTTCTGGCATGTAGGGTTTCTGCCAAGAGATCTGCTGTTATCTAATGGGCTTCCCTTTTTGGGTAACCCGACCTTTCCTTCTGGCTGTTCTTAACATTTTTTCCTTCATTTCAACCTTGGTGAATCTGATGATTATGTGTATTGGGGTTGATCTTCTCGAGGAGTATCTTTGTGGTGTTCTCTGTATTTCCTGAATTTGAATGTTGGCCTGTCTTGGTAGGTTGGGTAAGTTCTCCTGGATAATATCCTGGAGAGTGTTTTCCAAATTGGTCCCATCCTCCTCATCATTTTCTGGTACACCAATCAAACGTAGGTTTGATCTTTTCACATAGTCCCATATTTCTTGGAGGCTTTGTTCATTCCTTTTCTTTCTTTTTTCTCTAATCTTGTTTTTACACTCTATTTAATTGTGTTGATCTTCAATCTCTGATATCCTTTCTTCTGCTTGATTGATTTGGCTATTTATACTTGTGTATGCTTCATGAAGTTCTCGTGCTGTGTTTTTCAGCTCCATCAGGTCATCTATGTTCTTCTCTAAACTGGTTATTCTAGTTAGCAATTCATTTAACCTTTTTTCAAGATTTTCAGCTTCCTTGCATTGGGTTAGAACATGCTCCTTTAGCTCAGAGGAGTTTGTTATTACCCACCTTCTGAAGTCTACTTTGTCAGTTCGTCAAACTCATTCTCTGTTCAGTTTTGTTCCCTTGCTGGCAAGGAGTTGTGATCCTTTGGAAGTGAAGAGATGTTCTGGTTTTTGGAATTTTCAGCCTTTTTGTGCTGGTTTCTCCCCATCTTCATGGATTTATCTACCTTTGGTCTTTGATGTTGGTGACCTTCGGATGGGGTTTTTGTATGGACATACTTTTTGTTGATGTTGATACTGTTCCTTTCTGTTTGTTAGTTTTCCTTCTAACAGTCAGGCCCCTCTGCTGCAGGTCTGCTGGAGTTTGCTGGAGGTCCACTCCAGACCCTGTCTGCCTGTGTATCACCAGTGGAGGCTGCAGAACAGCAAAGACTGCTGCCCTTTCCTTTCTCTGGAAGCTTTGTCCCGGAGGGGCACCTGCCAGATGCCAGCCAGAGCTTTCCTGTATAAGGGGTCTGTCGACCTCTGCTGGGAGGTGTCTCCCAGTCAGGAGGCACGGGGGTCAGGGACCCACTTGAGGAGGCAGTCTGTCCCTTAGCATAGCTTGAGCACTGTGCTGGGAGATCCACTGCACTCTTCAGAGCTGGCAGGCAGGAATGTTTAAGTCTGCTAAAGCTGCGCCCACAGTGGCCTCTTCCCCCAGGTGCTCTGTCCCTGGGAGATGGGAGTTTTATCTGTAAGCCCCTGACTGGGACTGCTGCCTTTCTTTCAGAGATGCCCTGCCCAGAGAGGAAGAATCTAGAGAGGCAGTCTGGCTACAGTGGCTTTGCCAAGCTGCGGTGGGCTCCGCCCAGTTCGAACTTCCTGGTGGCTTTGTTTATGCTGTGAGGGGAAAACTGCCTACTCAAGCCTCAGTAATGGTGGACGCCCCCCCACAACCCACCCCAAAAGCTCTAGTGTCCCAGATTGACTTCAGACTGCTGTGCTGGCAGCAAGAATTTCAAGCCAGTAGATCTTAGTTTGCTGGGCTCCATGTGGGTGGGATCCACTGAGCTAGACCACTTGGCTCCCTGGCTTCAGCCGCCTATGCAGGGGAGTGTATGGTTCTGTGTCACTGGCATTCCAGGTGCCACTAGGGTATGAAAAGAAACTCCTGCAGCGAGCTTGGTATCTGCCCAAATGGCCACCCAATTTTGTGCTTGCAACCCAGGGCCTTGGTGGTGTAGGCACCCGAGGGAATCTCCTGGTCTGCAGGTTGCAAAGCACGTAGGAAAAGTGTAGTATCTGGGCAGGAATGCACCATTCCTCACGGCACAGTCCCTCATGGCTTCCCTTGGCTAGAGGAGGGAGTTCCCCAACCCCTTGGGCTTCCTGGATGAGGTGATGCCCCACTTTGCTTCTGCTTGCTCTCTGCAGGCTGCACCCACTGTCTAACCAGCCCCAGTGAGATGAGCTGTGTATCTCAGTTGTAAATGCAGAAATTACCTGCCTTCTCTGTTGATCTTGCTGGGAGCTGCAGACTGGAGCTCTTCCTATTCGGCCATCTTCAAAAAGCACATTTTTGTTTCTTTGCTTTCACTGGGTTGAGAATCTAATAAAACCTATTCTATTAGGGAGGGCCCAGATGTCTGCTGTGTGGCCCTCAATCTTTCAAACATGTTTTAGAATAAATGACTTAGGAAAAATTGGCTCTAGAAGTGGAAAACTATACCTCTAAATATCAATGTAAAATGCTTCTAAGATGGATAGATTTCATTATTGGGCTAATTTTGATGTCATCTTTGAGTTTGCCATTTTAGCAACATCTCACTAGATTTATTTAAAAGACGTTATAGGAATATCATGGAGCTTTATGAAAGTTATTTATGGGAGACTAATTTTCAGAAGAACTTTGTATTTGACCAAATTTCTTTCTTTCTTTCTTTTTTTTTTTTTTTTTTGAGACGGAGTCTTGCTTTGTTGCCCAGGCTGGAGTGCAGTGGTGCAATCTCGGCTCACTGCAACCCCCGCCTCCCGGGTTCAAGCAATTCTCCTGTCTCAGCCTCCTGAGTAGCTAAGATTACAGGCGCCTGCCACCACGCCCAGCTAATTTTTGTATTTTTAGTACAGACAGGGTTTCACCAGGTTGGTCAGGCTGGTCTCGAACCCCTGACCTTGTGATCCACCTGCCTCGGCCTCCTAAAGTGCTGGGATTACAGGAGTGAGCCACCGTGCCTGGCTGTATTTTACCAAATTTTTAAGAGAGTATGCACTCATAGTGTTTGCCATCTTATATATCATATCTACATTATCCTGTTTGCATAACGTGTTAAAAAGAACTAATAGTTTACAAAAATATATAAAAGTCTTCTAGGGCCAATCATATTGCTTTTTTATAGTTTTGATTCAGTAGTATGTATTTATGATCCATATATTTAGAATGTTTACATAAATTCGTATTAACATTTTGGACAAAATACAAATAATAGTTATGTTTGCATAAGAAGCAGAAAGTAGGCTGCTGAAAGTAGGTACGCTAAAAGTTGACCATTGTTTCTACTTGACTTTTCTGCCCTGAAACAGTCTTGAAATCCTGTATAATACAAAAAAAATCATACAATTTGCTTTGGATGTTTGATTATGGGAATATTGTTTCTACACTGAGAGAGTGATGCTTTCTTTTTTTTTGTTATTTAGTTTTTATTTCATAATCATAAACTTAACTCTACAATCCAGCTAGGCATGGAAGGGAACAAGGAAAACATGGAACCCCTTCCCTTGGCTAGAGCAGGGAGTTCTCTCCCAAAGGGAACCCAAAGGGAACTGCAGCGAGAGCACAGAGATTATAGGGTACTGCGAGCAAATGGGTGGAGGGGTGCTATCCTGAGTTGCAGAAGGAATTGTCTGGTGGTTAAGATAAAACCCAAGTCAAACTTAATAGAGTTGTTCACAGTCAGCAATGGTGACCTTCTTGTTGGTCTTGCCATTCCTGGACCCAAAGCGCTCCATGCCTCCAGAATGCTCATGCTTTCTTCCACCTTGCCAAAGACCACGTGCTTGCCATCCAACCACTCAGTCTTGGCAGTGCAGATGAAAAACTGGGAATGGTTTGCGTTGGGTCCAGCAATTGCCATGGCAAAATGCCAGGACCTGTATGCTTCAGGATGAAGTTCTCGTCATCAAATTTCTCCCTGTAGACGGACTTGCCATCAGTGCCATTATGGCATGTGAAGTTACCACCCTGACACATACATCCTGGAATAATTCTGTGAAAGCAGGAACCCTTATAACCACATTTTTTCTCTCCAGTGCTCAGAGCATGAACGTTTTCAGCTGACTTTGAAAACATGTCTGCAAACAGCTCCAAGGAGGCACGGTCCAAGGGCTCGCCATTGACAGCAATGTGGGAGAACACGGTGGGATTGACCATGGCTGATAGTTTGGGGCTCCTGGCGGTGGCAGCGGCTGCTGCAAAGCCGAGAGTGACATTTTCAATCATGTTTTGGATTTGTAAATATAGAAACAATGTTCATAACATCGTGTGCTTGTTATTTAATAGTAGAGTCAATTAAATAGGTTTTATTTTTAGTCGGGAGATAGTATGATAATCAGGGCTAGACAAAATTTTGACTTGAAGGAGAGACATCTGATGAGAATGAAGGGGGTGCCATGGCCCAGGAACAAGTCCCTTCCTGTGCACGATCTGTTTTTATTGGGTAGAAGGCATCCTTGGGACTTGCAAAAGAAACAATGGAAGGAAGGGAATAAGAGTAGGGGAGGAGCAGACGGGATTACTGAATTGAATTCCCGCTCATATCTCCACAACTGAATTCCCAAACAGCGGAGGACCATTGCCCTGATATAATTCAAACTTCAGAATTAAAAATATTTGTTTAAAATATCGTAAACCAGTGGTTCTCAACTGGAAGCAATTTTGCCAAAGTCTGAAGGCATTTTTGGTTGTCACAATGGAGGGGAGGTGCTATTGGCACCTAGAGGTTAGAGGCCAGGGATACTGCTAGACATCCAACGACACACAGGACACTTCCCTCTACAAATAACTATCCAGGCCAAAATGTCGGTAGTGCTGAAGTGAAGAGATCCTTCCTGAAATTAGCCATAGTCATATTTTTAGCAGGCACGATGGGTGTGACTATCGCTGTGTTCAAAGCACGTTGATATAGGAAGTGCTTACGGTAGATCATTTTTTCTTGTCATGTTTTTCTCCCTGTCTTCTTCTTGTAATGAGATGCAGCCTGGTAAGGGAAAAGGCATCTACAAGCTTTAGAGCTGCTGGGTCTGTAATGTGATCATCAACAGGAACCTATTTCATGGGTAGGTGTGAGGATTAAATATGATCATAGATATTAGGGGTACAGAGCAAGCATAAGTATTAGCTGTCATTTCATCAGTAGAGAATGTTGGAAAAGTTAGCCTCCATTTTTATCGGAATAAAATGTAGATAGTGATAGCTTGTAGAGTTACAGTGAAGATTAAATATTAAGTGCTTAGCCAATTGTCTGGCACAAATAGGCCCTCAATGCATAATAGTTGCTATTGCTATTTATCTTCATTATTCACTTCCAAAAATATATCTATGGTCATAGTCAAAGGAAGGTATCACTGGAAGCAGTATGGGGAATAAGAATGTAGAAAGTCAATGAAACTGTGTAGCTTTGAATAACTTGGACTTCGGTTTCCTAATTGAGCCAGTCTGTAGTTCTTATGAGTGTTATGTGAAATAGTAAATATGGAGCAGAAATTCAGTTTTTAGAAAATGTTAGTTTCCCTTTTTGCCTAGCCAAAGGGCCTTCATTTGTAGTTTCTGAACTAGAATATTGACTTAGCCTAGGATCCCTTGAAAGCAGAGCCTGAGATAAAAGGCTGGTGTGTGAATATTTTGAAATGTGACTCCAGGGAGCAGAAGTGAAGAACAGGGAAAAAGGGAAAGCCAGAAGAGAAGGTGCTAGGGAGACATCACTTTCCAGATGATGGTTTGGACTTTCTAGGAGCCTTAGGAAGGGGGTCTTGGAAATGTCTTCCCAGGAAAAAATGGAGTGAGCATTCCTCCATCAGCCCTTGTTCCCACTGGCCAACAGTGAGCCCAGTAGTCCAGTAGTTCTGGGTGCACATGAGTGAATGCCAAGTGGGTTCTCTTGGTCATGTCATACTGTGGCATCAGGCAAGTCCCACTTAGGAAGGAAGAGTTCCATGCTGGATGCCTGAGGCTAGGTTCTGTCAGATCACATCTGAGCAAAACTGATCAAAGCTGGGTAAAACTGTTCCCCCGGCAGAGGCTGGAGGAAGAGATGCAGCCAGGTGGGTTTGAAGTGCTGCCCGAGAGGTGTCCAATACAAGGATTTTTCAGGTTATCCCCCTGTTATATGTTGTCAAATTCATATGGAAAAAGTTCTGTGAAAATCCTCTGAAGCAATGCACCATACAAACAATTATTATTTGAATTAGTAAAAAACAACAGCAAAATATACTTTAGGCAACAGTTAATATGACAGACTGATATTTGTTTCATGTTTCATCTCATGATAATAGTTTAGAAAACATTACTTATATTGATGCTGAAGCTTCATATAACTGTCCGATTTGAGTTTTATAATACATTTTAACTTACAAGTTAATATTATAAATTGTATTTTCATTTAAGGCAACTCCTTGCTCTGTCAGTTTTTTTTTTTTTCAAAAGACAGGGTCTTGCTGTATAGCCCAGGCTGGAGTGTAGTGGTGTGATCATAGCTCACTGCAGCCTTGACCTCCTGGGCTCCAGTGGGCCTTCTGAGGAGCTGGGACTATAGGTATGTGCCACCACACTCAGCCATTTTTTTTTTTTAAATTCTTACCCACACAGGGTCTTGCTATGTTGCCCAGGCTGGTCTTAATCTCCTGGCTTCAAGCAATCCTCCTGCCTTGGCCTCCCAGGGTAATGGGATTACAGTTGTGAGCCACTGCATCTGATGTTTGTCAGTTTTGAAACAGTTTTCAAGTCAAAACAATATTGTTTTGACTTGCGATGAACACATTCTCTGTTGTTTTAAGGTACAGTCCTCAGTCTACTCCAATCTTGCCTGTGTCCCCATCACTCAATTGAAAAAGATAGCTCTTACAAAAGTAATCCATGTCTTCCACATTACTAAATGCAATGAACACATCTCAGTCGTCATCTCTTCTGGCTTTTTGCAACCAGAGACTATTGCTTCTTTTTCCTTCTTGGCATCCTGCTTTCCTGCTTTATCCCCTACTTCTTGGGCCACACATTTTAATTTTCTTTTGCAGGTCAGTACTTCTACTACTAGCCATTAAATGTTGGAATTCCTCAAGACTCAGGCCCTTTTATTTATTTTTATTCTACTTCCTTTTCTAATGATCGACATGCAAATGCCAGTCCAAATACCAACTATACACCAGTGGTTCATAAGGATTTTCAATCACTCTTTACTCAATATCTCCACTTAGATATCTCAATGGCATATTCAAACTCAACACATCCAAAACCAAAGTAATGATATTCTCTTCTCCCCAAACCAGGTCCTCCTCAATTGTTTCCTCCCTTGAAAAACGGCATCACCACATATCTTGCCCTGGTTAAACACTTGGTGTCATCCTCGACTGCTTCTTTACTTTTATACTTCAATTCATTGTCAGGTAGATCAATTTTATTCCCTAATTCTCTTTTATATTTGTGCAATTCTCTTTACCCTGGTTCCAGATATTACCAACTTTCCAGTGGATCTCTCTCCATGTCTACTTCAGCCTTCCTCTAATACTTGGCATGTCTGCATCCTTTCTGGGCCCCTTTCTGTCCATTCTCCACATAGCTGCCAGAGCAATCTTTTCTTTTTTTTTTTTATAATTTCAAATTTTACTTTAGATTCATGTGCAGGTTTGTTACATGGGTGTAATGTGTGACGTTGACGTTTGGAGTATGAATGATCCTGTCACCCACATAGTGAATACAATGCCCAACGGTTAGTTTTTCAACCCTTGCCCCCCTCCCTCCCTCCTGCCCAGTAGTCCCAGTGTCTATTGTTCCCATCTTTGTGTCCATGAGTACCCAATGCTTACCACCTACCTATTAGTGAGAACATGCATTTTCTGTTCCTGCATTAATTCACTTAGGATAATGGCATCCAGCTGTATCCATGTTGCTGCAAAGGACATAATTTTGTTATTTATTTATTTATTTATTTAGCTGTGTAGTATTTCATGGTGTATATGTACATTTTCTTTATCCAGTCCACTGTTGTACATGTTCTTTATCTGGTCCATAGGTTAATTCCATGTCTTTGCTATTGTAAGCAGTGCTGTGATGAACATACAAGTGCCTGTGTCTTTTTGATAGAATGATTTATTTTCTTTTGGATACATTCCCAGTAATGGGATTGCTGGGTCGAATGATAGTTCTGTTTTAAGTTCTTTGAGAAATCTCCAAACTGCTTTTTAGTGGGGCTAAACTAATTTACATTTCCACCAATAGTGTATAAGTGTTCTCTTTTCTCTGCAGCCTCGCCAGCATCTGTTGTGTTTTTTTTTTTTTTTTTTGACTTTTCAATAATAACAATTCTGACTGGTGTGAGATGGTATCTCCTTGTGGTTTTGATTTGCATTTCTCTGAAGATTAGTGATATTGAGCATTTTTCCGTGTTTGTGGGCTGGTGAGCTGTCTGTATGTCTTCTTTTGAGAGGTGTCTGTTCATGACTTTTGCCCACTTTTTAGTGGGGTTGTTTTTGCTTATTGAATTAAGTTTCTTATAGATGCTGAATATCAAATCTTTGTCAGATGCATAGTTGGAAACATTTTTTTCCCATTCTGTAGGTTGTCTGTTTACTCTGTTGATATTTTACTTTTCTGTGCAGAAGGTCTTTCATTTAATTAGGTCTTACTTGTCAATTTTTATTTTTAGTTTTAGTTTTAGTTTTTGAGACAAGGTGTTGCTTTGTCACTCAGGCTGGAATGCAGTGGTGTAATCAAAGCTCACTGCAGCCTTGACATCCTGGGCTCAGGCAGTCCTCCCACCTCAACCTCCCAAGGAGCTGGGACTACAATTGTGTACCACCACACCAGCTAATTTTTAAATTTTTTTGTAGAGATGTGGTCTCACTATGTTGCCCAGACTGGTGTCAAACTCTTGGACTCAAGTGATCCTCTTGCTTTGGCCTCCCAAAGTGCTGGGATTACAGGCATGAGCCACCATACCCAGCCTGCAATTGCTTTTGAGGACTTAGTCATAAATTCTTTCCCAAGGCTGATGTGTCTCCTAGGTTTTCTTCTAGGATTATTATAATTTGAATTCTTATATTTAAATCTGTAATCCATCTTGAATTAATTTTTATATATGATAAAAGGTGTGGTTCCAGTTCCACTCTTCCGCATATGGCTAGCCAGCTATCCCAGAACCATTTATTGAATAGGAGTCCTTTCCCCATTGCTTATTTTTGTCGACTTTGTAGAAGATTGATTGGCTGTAGGTGTATGGCTTTATTTCTGGGTTGTCCATTTGGCTCCATTGGTCTATGTGTCTGCGTTTGTACCAGTACCATTGCTGTTTTGCTTACTGTAGCCTTATAGCATAGTTTGAAGTCTGGTAATGTTACACCTCTGGCTTTGTTCTTTTTGCTTAGTATTGCTTTGGCTATTTGGGCCTTTTTTTTTTTGGTTTCATATAAACTTTAGAATAGTTTTTTTTTTTCTAGTTCTGTGAAAAATGGTATTGGTAGTTTGATAGAAATAACGTTGAATTTGTAGATTGCTTTGGGTGATATGGCCATTTTAATGATATTGACTCTTTCAATCCTTGAGCATGGAATGTTTTTCCTTTGTGTCATCTTTGATTTCTTTCATCAGTGTTTTGTAGTTCTTCTTGTAGAGGTCATCACCTTCTTAGTTAGATGTGTTTCTAGGTATTTTTATTTTTTATGTGGCTATTGTAAATGGGATTGCATTTTTAATTTGCCTCTTGGCTTGAATTTTATTGGTGTGTAGAAGTGCTACTTATTTCTGTACATTGCTTTTATATCCTAAAACTTTATTGGAGTCGTTTATGAGTTCCAGGAGCCTTTTGGCAGAGTCTTTAGGGTCTCCTAGGTGTTTAATCATATTGTGCATGACTAGAGATAGTTTGACTTCTTCTTTTCCTATTTTCATGCTTTTTATTTCTTTCTCTTGCCTGATTCCTCTGGCAAGGACTTCTAGTAAAATGTTGAAGAGGAATGATGAGAGTGGCATCCTTGTTTTGTTCCAGTTCTCAAGGGGAAATGCTTCCAGCTTTTGCTCATTCAGCATGATATTGGCTGTGGGTTTGTCATAGATGGCTCTTATTATTTTGAGGTATGTTCCTTCAAAACCTACTTTGTTGAGGGTTTTATCATGAAGAGATGTTGAATTTTATCCAAAGCTTTTTTTGGTTGTCTATTAAGATGATCATATGGTTTTGTTTTTAATTCTCTTTATGTGGTGAATCACATTTATTGATTTGTGTATGTTGAACCAACCTTGCATCCTAGGAATGAAGCCTACTTGATTGTAGTGAATTAACTTTTTCATGTGCTGCTGGATTCTGTTTGCTCGTATCTTATTGAGGATTTTTGCATCTACGCTTATGAGGGACATTGGCCTGCTGTTTTCTTTGTTTGTTGTGTCTTTGCCAAGTTTTGGTACAGGGTGGTGCTGGCTTTGTAGAATGAGTTAGGAAAGTGTACCTCCTCCTTGATTTTTTTGAACAATTTCTGTAGAATTGGTATCAGCTCTTCTTTGTACATGTGGTAGAATTTGGCTATGAATCTGTCAGGTCTGGGGCTGGTTTTGGTTGATAGATTTTTTTATTATTAATTTAATTTTGGAACTTGATATTGGTCTGTTCAGGGTTTCAATTTCTTCCTGATTCCACCATGAGAGATTGTGTATTTCCAGGAACTTGTTCATTTCCTCTAGATTTTCTAGTTTGTGGGTGTAGAGAAGTTCATAACAGCCTCTGAGGGTTTTCTGTATTTCCGTGGGATTGCTTATAATGTCACCTTTGTTGTTCCTGATTGTGTGTATTTGGAGCTTCTGCTTTTTTCTTTGTTAATCTAACTAGTGGTCTATCAATCCAGTTTATCCTTTTAAAGAATCAACTTTTGGTTTTATTGATCTTATGTGTGGATTTTGGGACCTCAATTTCCCCTAGTTCTGCTCTGAGTTATTTCTTTGCTTTTGCTAGCTTTGGGGTTAGTTTGTTCTTGTTTTCCTAGTTCCTGAAGGTGTGATGTTAAATTGTTAATTCAAGATCTTTTTAACTTTTTGAGTTAGGTGTTTAGTGGTATAAACTTTCTTAACACTGATCCTGCTGCATCCTAGAGATTTTGGTATTTTGTCTCTGTTTTCATTTATTTCAAAGAATTTTTGATTTCTGTGTTAATTTCATTTTTGTTTTTGTTGAGACAGGGTCTTACTCTGTCACCCAGGCTAGAGTGCAGTGGCACAATCATGGGACACTGCAGTCTTGATTTCTCAGGCTCAAGCAAGCCTCCTACCTCTCAGACCCCCATGGAGCTGGGAATTCAGGCATGTACCAACATGCCTGGCTAATTTTTGTATTTTTTTGTAAAGACAGGATTTTGCCATAGTGCCCAGGCTGGTCTCAAACTCCTGGGTTCAAGCAATCTATCTGCCTCGGCCTTCCAAAGTGCTGGGATTATAGGCATGAGCCACTATGCTTGGTCAATTTGGTTATTTACCCAAAAGTCATTCAGGAGCAAATTGTTTAATTTCCATGTAATTGTGTGGTTTTGGGAAATCTTTGTGGTATTGATTTCTATTTTTATTCCACTGTCGTCTGAGAGTAAGGCTGGCATGATTTCATTTTTTTGAATTTATTGAGAATTGCTTTATGGCCAAACATGTGTTTGACCTTGGAGTATGTTCCGGTGGCAAATGAGAAGAATATATATTTTGTGGTTGATGGGTGGAGTGTTCTGTAGATATCTATTAGGTCCAATTGTTAAGTGTCAAATTGAAGTCCAGAGTTTCTTTATTAGTTTTCTGCCTCAATGATCTGTCTAATGCTGTCAGCGGGGTATTGAAGACCCCCACAATTATTGTGTGATTGTCTAAGTCTTTTCATAGGTCTAGACATAGTTGTTTTATGAATATGGGTGCTCCAATGTTGGGTGAGTGTATATTTAGGAAAATTAAGTCTTCTGGTTGAATTGAACTCTTTATCATTATGTAATGCCCTTCTTTGCCATTTTTTTTTCACTGGTTTAAAGTATGTTTAAGTATGGTTTATTTGATATAAGAATAGTGACTCTTACTGTTTTTTGTTTTCCATTTGTGTGATAGCTTTTTCTCCAAACTTTTACTTTCAGCCTATGAGTGTCATTACATGTGAGGTGAGTCTCTTGAAGACAGTAGATGGAAGGGTCTTTTTTTTTTTTTAAATCAAACTTGCATTTTTGTGATGGATTTAGACTGTTTACATTCAAGGTTAATATTGATATGTGAGATTTTGATCCTATCATGAAGTTGTTAGATGGTTGCTTTGTAGTTTCTGTTGTATGCTTGCTTTATGGGGTCTGTGGGGTATCCACTTGAGTGTGTTGTTTTTGTGATAGCAGGTATCATTCTTTTGTTTCCTTGTTTAGAACTCCCTTAATGATCTCTCGTAAGGCTGGTCTAGTGGTAATGAATTCCCTTAGCACTTGTTTGTTTGGAAAAGATTTTATTTCTCTATCTCTTAGGAAACTTAATTTGGTGGGATGTGAAATTATTGGTTGGAATTTCTTTTCTTTAAGAATGCTGAAAATAAACCTCTAATCTCTCCCGGCTTGTAAGGTTTCTGCTGAGAAGTCCACTGTTAGCCTGATGCAGTTCTCTTTATTTATGATCTTACCTTTTCCTCTAGCTACCTTTAAGTTTTCTTTTTTTTTTTTTTTGCATTGACTTTGGACAGTCCAGTGAATATCTGCATTGGTGATGTTCATTTTCTATAGTATCTTACAGATGTTCTCTGTATTTCTTTATTTTATTTTATTTATTTTTTTATTATACTTTAAGTTCTAGGGTACATGTACACAACGTGCAGGTTTGTTACATATGTAAACATGTGCCATGTTGGTGTGCTGCACCCATTAACTCTTCATTTACATTAGGTATTTCTCCTAATGTTATCCCTCCCCCCTCCCTGTTCTCTGGATTTCTTATATATAGATGTCTACCTTCCTTACAAGATTAAGGATTTTTTTAAAAAAATTATTCCCTCAAGTATGTCTTCCAGGTTGTTGCCTTTTTCTTCTGCTGTCTCAGGAATGCCAACAACTCATTGGTTTAGTTGCTTTACATAATCTCATACTTAACAAAGACTTTGTTTATTTTTTAAAATTAATTTTTCTTTTTTTTGTCTGACTGGGTTTATTTAAAAGAATGGTCTTCAAGCTCTGAAATTTTTTCTTCTGCTTAGTCCAGTCTATTGATAAAGCTTTCAATTGTGTTTTGAAATTCTTTAAGTGAGCTTTTAAATTCCAGGTCTCATTGATTTCTTTTTAAGATATTTATCTCTTTCTTCATTTCCTAAATTACATTAGAAGTATATTTTTGTTGATTTTTAACCTTGTCTTGGATCTCATTGGGCTTCCTTGCAGTCTATGCTTTAAATTCTTTTTTTTTTTTTTTTTTTCAGTTAAGTCTTTTTTTTTTCTTTTATTATTATTATTATTATTATTATTATTATACTTTAGGTTTTATGGTACATGTGCCCAATGTGCAGGTAAGTTACATATGTATACATGTGCCATGCTGGTGCGCTGCACCCACCAACTCGTCATCTAGCATTAGGTATATCTCCCAATGCTATCCCTCCCCCCTCCCCCCAACCCACAACAGTCCCCGAAGTGTGATGTTCCCCTTCCTGTGTCCATGTGTTCTCATTGTTCAATTCCCACCTATGAGTGAGAATATGCGGTGTTTGGTTTTTTGTCCTTGTGATAGTTTACTGAGAATGATGATTTCCAATTTCATCCATGTCCCTACAAAGGACATGAACTCATCATTTTTTATGGCTGCATAGTATTCCATGGTGTATATGTGCCACATTTTCTTAATCCAGTCTATCATTGTTGGACATTTGGGTTGGTTCCAAGTCTTTGCTATTGTGAATAATGCGGCAATAAACATACGTGTGCATGTGTCTTTATAGCAGCATGATTTATAGTCCTTTGGGTATATACCCAGTAATGGGATGGCTGGGACGAATGGAATTTCTAGTTCTAGATCCCTGAGGAATCGCCACACTGACTTCCACAAGGGTTGAACTAGTTTACAGTCCCACCAACAGTGTAAAAGTGTTCCTATTTCTCCACATCCTCTCCAGCACCTGTTGTTTCCTGACTTTTTAATGATTGCCATTCTAACTGGTGTGAGATGGTATCTCATTGTGGTTTTGATTTGCATTTCTCTGATGGCCAGTGATGGTGAGCATTTTTTCATGTGTTTTTTGGCTGCATAAATGTCTTCTTTTGAGAAGTGTCTGTTCATGTCCTTCGCCCACTTTTTGATGGGGTTGTTTGTTTTTTTCTTGTAATTTTGTTTGAGTTCATTGTAGATTCTGGATATTAGCCCTTTGTCAGATGAGTAGGTTGCGAAAATTTTCTCCCATTTTGTAGGTTGCCTGTTCACTCTGATGGTAGTTTCCTTTGCTGTGCAGAAGCTCTTGAGTTTAATTAGATCCCATTTGTCAATTTTGGCTTTTGTTGCCATTGCTTTTGGTGTTTTAGACATGAAGTCCTTGCCCATGCCTATGTCCTGAATGGTATTGCCTAGGTTTTCTTCTAGGGTTTTTATGGTTTTAGGTCTAACATTTAAGTCTTTAATCCATCTTGAATTGATTCTTGTATAAGGTGTAAGGAAGGGATCCAGTTTCACCTTTCTACATACGGCTAGCCAGTTTTCCCAGCACCATTTATTAAATAGGGAATCCTTTCCCCATTGCTTGTTTTTCTCAGGTTTGTCAAAGATCAGATACTTGTAGATATGTGGCATTATTTCTGACGGCTCTGTTCTGTTCCATTGATCTATATCTCTGTTTTGGTACCAGTACCATGCTGTTTTGGTTACTGTAGCCTTGTAGTATAGTTTGAAGTCAGGTAGCGTGATGCCTCCAGCTTTGTTCTTTTGGCTTAGGATTGACTTGGCGATGCGGGCTCTTTTTTGGTTCCATATGAACTTTAAAGTAGTTTTTTCCAATTCTGTGAAGAAAGTCATTGGTAGCTTGATGGGGATGGCATTGAATCTGTAAATTACCTTGGGAAGGATGGCCATTTTCATGATATTGATTCTTCCTACCCATGAGCATGGAATGTTCTTCCATTTGTTTGTATCCTTTTTTATTTCCTTGAGCAGTGGTTTGTAGTTCTCCTTGAAGAGGTCTTTCACATCCCTTGTAAGTTGGATTCCTAGGTATTTTATTCTCTTTGAAGCAATTGTGAATGGGAGTTCACTCATGATTTGGCTCTCTGTTTCTCTGTTATTGATGTATAAGAATGCTTGTGATTTTTGCACATTGATTTTGTATCCTGAGACTTTGCTGAAGTTGCTTATCAGCTTAAGGAGATTTTGGGCTGAGACAATGGGGTTTTCTAGATATACTATCATGTCATCTGCAAACAGGGACAATTTGACTTCCTCTTTTCCTAATTGAATACCCTTTATTTCCTTCTCCTGCCTAATTGCCCTGGCCAGAACTTCCAACACTATGTTGAATAGAAGTGGCGAGAGAGGGCATCCCTGTCTTGTGCCAGTTTTCAAAGGGAATGCTTCCAGTTTTTGCCCATTCAGTATGATATTGGCTGTGGGTTTGTCATAAATAGCTCTTATTATTTTGAGATACGTCCCATCAATACCTAATTTATTGAGAGTGTTTAGCATGAAGGGTTGTTGAATTTTGTCAAAGGCGTTTTCTGCATCTATTGAGATAATCATGTGGTTTTTGTCTTTGGTTCTGTTTATATGCTGGATTACATTTATTGATTTGCGTATATTGAACCAGCCTTGCATCCCAGGGATGAAGCCCACTTGATCATGGTGGATAAGCTTTTTGATGTGCTGCTGGATTCTGTTTGCCAGTATTTTATTGAGGATTTTTGCATCAATGTTCATCAAGGATATTGGTCTAAAATTCTCTTTTTTGGTTGTGTCTCTGCCAGGCTTTGGTATCAGGATGATGCTGGCCTCATAAAATGAGTTAGGGAGGATTCTCTCTTTTTCTATGGATTGGAATAGTTTCAGAAGGAATGGTACCAGCTCCTCCTTGTACCTCTGGTAGAATTCGGCTGTGAACCCATCTGGTCCTGGACTTTTTTTGGTTGGTAAGCTGTTGATTATTGCCACAATTTCAGCTCCTGTTATTGGTCTATTCAGAGATTCAACTTCTTCCTGGTTTAGTCTTGGGAGGGTGTATGTGTTGAGGAATTTATCCATTTCTTCTAGATTTTCTAGTTTATTTGCATAGAGGTGTTTGTAATATTCTCTGACGGTAGTTTGTATTTCTGTGGGATCAGTGGTGATATCCCCTTTATCATTTTTTATTGCATCTATTTGATTCTTCTCTCTTTTTTTCTTCATTAATCTTGCTAGCGGTCTATCAATTTTGTTGATCCTTTCAAAAAACCAGCTCCTGGATTCATTGATTTTTTGAAGGGTTTTTTGTGTCTCTATTTCCTTCAGTTCTGCTCTGATTTTAGTTATTTCTTGCCTTCTGCTAGCTTTTGAATGTGTTTGCTCTTGCTTTTCTAGTTCTTTTAATTGTGATGTTAGGGTGTCAATTTTGGATCTTTCCTGCTTTCTCTTGTGGGCATTTAGTGCTATAAATTTCCCTCTACACACTGCTTTGAATGCATCCCAGAGATTCTGGTATGTTGTGTCTTGGTTCTCGTTGGTTTCAAAGAACATCTTTATTTCTGCCTTCATTTCGTTATGTACCCAGTAGTCATTCAGGAGCAGGTTGTTCAGTTTCCACGTAGTTGAGCGGTTTTGAGTGAGATTCTTAATCCTGAGTTCTAGCTTGATTGCACTGTGATCTGAGAGACAGTTTGTTACAATTTCTGTTCTTTTACATTTATTGAGGAGAGCTTTACTTCCAAGTATATGGTCGGTTTTGGAATAGGTGTGGTGTGGTGCTGAAAAAAATGTATATTCTGTTGATTTGGGGTGGAGAGTTCTGTAGATGTCTATTAGGTCCGCTTGGTGCAGAGCTGAGTTCAATTCCTGGGTATCCTTGTTGACTTTCTGTCTCGTTGATCTGTCTAATGTTGAGAGTGGGGTGTTAAAGTCTCCCATTATTAATGTGTGGGAGTCTAAGTCTCTTTGTAGGTCACTCAGGACTTGCTTTATGAATCTGGGTGCTCCTGTATTGGGTGCATATATATTTAGGATAGTTAGCTCTTCTTGTTGAATTAATCCCTTTACCATTATGTAATGGCCTTCTTTGTCTCTTTTGATCTTTGTTGGTTTAAAGTCTGTTTTATCAGAGACTAGGATTGCAACCCCTGCCTTTTTTTGTTTTCCATTTGCTTGGTAGATCTTCCTCCATCCTTTTATTTTGAGCCTATGTGTGTCTCTGCACGTGAGATGGGTTTCCTGAATACAGCACACTGATGGGTCTTGAGTCTTTATCCAATTTGCCAGTCTGTGTCTTTTAATTGGAGCATTTAGTCCATTTACATTTAAAGTTAATATTGTTATGTGTGAATCTGATCCTGTCATTATGATGTTAGCTGGATATTTTGCTCGTTAGTTGATGCAGTCTCTTCCTAGTCTCAATGGTCTTTACATTTCGGTATGATTTTGCAGTGGCTGGTACCGGTTGTGCCTTTCCATGTTTAGCGCTTCCTTCAAGAGCTCTTTTAGGGCAGGCCTGGTGGTGACAAAATCTCTCAGCATTGGCTTGTCTGTAAAGTATTTTATTTCTCCTTCACTTATGAAGCTTAGTTTGGCAGGATATGAAATTCTGGGTTGAAAATTCTTTCCTTTAAGAATGTTGAATATTGGCCCCCACTCTCTTCTGGCTTGTAGGGTTTCTGCCGAGAGATCCGCTGTTAGTCTGATGGGCTTCCCTTTGATGGTAACCCGTCCTTTCTCTCTGGCTGCCCTTAACATTTTTTCCTTGATTTCAACTTTGGTGAATCTGACAATTATGTGTCTTGGAGTTGCTCTTCTCGAGGAGTATCTTTGTGGCGTTCTCTGTATTTCCTGAATCTGAATGTTGGCCTGCCTTGCTAGATTGGGGAAGTTCTCCTGGATAATATCCTGCAGAGTATTTTCCAACTTGTTTCCATTCTCCCCATCACTTTCAGGTACACCAATCAGACGTAGATTTGGTCTTTTCACATAGTCCCACATTTCTTGGAGGCTTTGCTTGTTTCTTTTTATTCTTTTTTCTCTAAACTTCCCTTCTCGCTTCATTTCATTCATTTCATCTTCCAGGGCTGATACCCTTTCTTCCATTTGATCGCATCGGCTCCTGAGGCTTCTGCATTCTTCATGTAGTTCTCGAGCCTTGGTTTTCAGCTCCATCAGCTCCTTTAAGCACTTGTCTGTATTGGTTATTCTAGTTATACATTCTTCTAAATTTTTTTCAAAGTTTTCAACTTCTTTGCCTTTGGTTTGAATATCCTCCCGTAGCTCGGAGTAATTTGATCTTCTGAAGCCTTCTTCTCTCAGCTCGTCAGAGTCATTCTCCGTCCAGCTTTGTTCCGTTGCTGGTGAGGAACTGCGTTCCTTTGGAGGAGGAGAGGTACTCTGCTTTTTAGAGTTTCCAGTTTTTCTGCTCTGTTTTTTCCCCATCTTTGTGGTTTTATCTACTTTTGGTCTTTGATGATGGTGATGTACAGATGGGTTTTTGGTGTGGATGTCCTTTCTGTTAGTTTTCCTTCTAACAGACAGAACCCTCAGCTGCAGGTCTGTTGGAGTACCTGGCCGGCCGTGTGAGGTGTCAGTCTGCCCCTGCTGGGGGGTGCCTCCCAGTTAGGCTGCTCGGGGGTCAGGGGTCAGGGACCCACTTGAGGAGGCAGTCAGCCCGTTCTCAGATCTCCAGCTGCGTGCTGGGAGAACCACTGCTCTCCTCACAGCTGTCAGACAGGGACATTTAAGTCTGCAGAGGTTACTGCTGTCTTTTTGTTTGTCTGTGCCCTGCCCTCAGAGGTGGAGCCTAGAGAGGCAGGCAGGCCTCCTTGAGCTGTGGTGGGCTGCACCCAGTTCAAGCTTCCAGGCTGCTTTGTTTACCTAAGCAAGCCTGGGCAATGGCGGGCGCCCCTCCCCCAGCCTCGCTGCCGACTTGCTGTTTGATCTCAGACTGCTGTGCTAGCAATCAGTGAGACTCCGTGGGCATAGGACCCTCTGAGCCAGGTGCGGGCTATACTCTCCTGGAGCACCGTTTCCTAAGCCCGTCAGAAAAGCGCAGTATTTGGGTGGGAGTGGCCCGATTTTCCAGGTGCCATCTGTCACCCCTGGAAGGGGAACTCCCTGACCCCTTGCGCTTCCCGAGTGAGGCAATGCCTCGCCCCTGCCTCAGCTGGCGCACGGTGCGCTCACCCACTGACCTGCGCCCACTGTCTGGCACTCCCTAGTGAGATGAACACGGTACCTCAGATGGAAATGCAGAAATCACCCGTCTTCTGCGTGGCTCGCGCTGGGAGCTGTAGACCGGAGCTGTTCCTATTCAGCCATCTTGGCTCCTCCCCCTCAGTTCGCTTTAAATTCTTTATCTGTCACTTCTGAATTTCCATTTTGGTTAGGGACTATTGCTGGAGAGCTAATGTGATCCCTTGGTGGTGTCACTACATTTAGATTTTTCATGGTGCCAGCATTTTTGCGTTGGTTTCTTCTCATCTAATGCTGACACTTGTAGTTTTTTGTAATTATTTTTGTGTAGGTGGGATTTTTTCTTTTTTTCTTTCCTTGTGGTATTACTGTTTTTTTCTTTCCCCTTTTCTTTCCTCACTCTCTAAGAGGTGTGACTGTACAGAATGTTGGATAGGGTCTTCAGGCTTTGCTTCTATAGCCCTATGTACTTCTTTTGGAAGGTTTTAAAAAACAATTGGGTTCTGTGGTTCAACCTCCAAGCCAATAGATGGTGTGTATGGGTAAGATTCATCTGTGGCCAATGTAGCTAGGTGTATATTTGACCCTTGTTTACTGGGAGAAGCTCTCTGTTGCCTCAGACAGTGCACTGATCTGTAGAGTGCATGGTAGTCTGAGCTCCCTGCTAAGCTCAGTGGAGGTGGGAGGCAAGATGGGTATAGACAGACCAGGCAAGCCCAGCTGTAGTTCCCGATGGTAGTCACAAGCACCAGTGCTGAGGGACAATCCAGTGAGTGGTCACCAAGTGCCCAGATGTGTTTAGTTGCTTTACGTAATCTCATACTGCATGGAGTTGGGAAACCTCCTTGGCCCCAAGTTCTCTGCATGGGTAGGGGTGGTAGCCTAAACTCCTAATCCGGGAGAGTGGGTGCTCTAGGTGCCTGTTGATCAGCCTGGGCATGGAGTGTAGAGGGCCCCACTGCACCACAATCTCTGCACAGGAATGGTGGGGCAGCTGTGATTGGTAATCCAGAGGAATGGGTGCTCTGACTGCCTGGAGATCTGCTTGGGCAAGAGGTGGAGGGGGTCCCACTTCACCAAAATTCCTGCATGGGAATGGTGGGCTGGCTCAGGCTGCTGATTCAGGTGAGTAGGTTCTTTGAAAGCTTGGCTATCTTCCTGTGCATGGAGTAAAGAGAGTCCCACTTTGCCAGAATCTCTGCACAGGAAGGGTGGGGTGGCTCAGGCTGCTGTTCCAGTCAAGTAGGAGCTCTGAATGCCTGAAGATCTGCCTGGCTGTGAAGCAGAGAAGGCCCTGCTGCTCCAGAATCTCTGCATAGGAAGGGCGGGGCAGCTCAGGCTACCAATCTAGATGAGCAGGTGTTTTGAATGTCTGGAATTCTGACTGGGGGTGAAGTAGAGAGGGTCTGCTGCACCACAATATTAGGGGATCAGGCTGGGGCATCCAGCAATGGCACATGTAGACCAATTACAGGTCACCAAGCTGGCCCTGGCTGCAAGTCTCACCACCCAGGAGAAACTGCAGCTGTAGTAGCTCTCCTCTGGCCCCAGGCCTGCGATAGGGAGAGCACAATTCCGGTGCCTACTACTGAAGTGCTTTCCACCATTCTGGCTGTGGAGGCCCCTACTTCATTCCAGAGCAACCACTCTAACCTGTGGCCTGAGACAAAAAAAAAAGCCTACTCAGGCACGCTGCTGGGTTGCCAAAGAATGGCCGACTTTGTATGCACCTGGAATAAAAATGGTGTCCTGCTCTTGGTCCCAGGTGTCAGAAAATTCCTGCAGGTTTTCCTGGTGTCTTTCCCTCTCAGTGCCTCCAAGCCTTTCCCCAAGTTAGCTCCAGGGATTGAGAGAAACAAACGGCTCTCCTTTAGCCTGGGTTGTTTGGATCCCCAGTAGAAAGGTGAAACACAGAGAAAGGCTCTCTGCCTCTCTTGCATACTAGGGACTACCTCACTTTTATCAGCTGGATGCCATCACAGGAGCTGCTTGCCTGTGTTTTCCTCACCAGGATCTGGGGTTTCCTTCATGATTCTGGTGGATTCCTGTTTTCCCTATTGAATTAAAGCTCAGAGAGTTAATCTTTATGCACTGTCTTGCTATTTCCAAGTGGCTAAAGCATGCTAAAATCCTCTAACCCACCATCTTAAAAAAAACCAAAAACCAAAAAACAAAAAAAACAAGAACAATCTGATGATCTCACGAATCTGATAATGTCGCTGGTCTGCTTTGTGGGGTACACCTAGGTGTTGTTAAAGGAATGCCTGAGTATGTTTCCTTCTCAGTCTATGATTTTGTTATATTATTAACAGTTTCACTAATAGCACTAATTAAGTAAGCCAATAGTCTCATTCGTTTAAAAACCAACTTTATTAAGATGGAATTTATATATAACAAAATATAAATTTTAAGTTACAGTTTGATGAGATTGAACAAATGAATACACATTTGTAGCTACAACCCTAATCAACACTTAGGACATTTCCAACACAGCAAGAGTCTCCTGCTGCTGTTCGCAGTCATTGCCCTCTTAGCACCACCTTAGGTAAACACTCTTCTGATTTCTACCATCACACAGAATTATACAAGATGCACTCTTTTGTGTCACTTTCTTTCTCTCCATATTGGGTCTGTGAAATGCATCCACATTGTTTGAGTGTATTACCAGATTCACTTTTTATTGCTGAGTAGTATTCCTTTGTATAAAGACACTGAAATATGTTCCTTTATTCACCTGTTGATGGACATTTGGGTTTCCAAATTTGGCTTTTATGAGTCAATATACTATGAGTATTTTTATCTAAGTAATTCTGTGGATATATATTTTTATTTTTCTTGGATAAATACCTAGTACAATAAGTTCTTACTTAACATTGTCGATAGGTTCAACCTATGACAAAGCTAAATTATTTTCTCATTAATGTTATAAGTAAATGATGTTGGCTTGCTATACATTGTTTTGTTTAAAGTCACAGTTTCCAAGAATCTATCATTGATATTAAGTGAGCACTTATTATAAATGATTTGCTGGGACATACGGTAAGTGTATGTTTAATGTCATAACAAATTGCCAAACTGTTTTATAAAATGGTTGTACCCTTTTGACATTCCTACTAAAATGTAGAAAATCTCAATTATTCTACCTACATCTTTTCAACACTTGGTATTTTCAATTTTTGATGAAGTCTAATTAACTGTTTTTTTTTTCTTTTATGGTTACCACTTTTTGTATCCAATCTAAGAAATCTTTGCTGACCCCAAGTCAAAAAGATATTCTTTCTTTTTCTTTTTTAAATAAGTTTTAGAGTTTTATTTGTATATTTAGGTCTATGTTTCATTTTGGATTAATTTGTATGATCATGTGAGATAAGAATTGAGATCAATTAAAAAAAATTTCTCATGCATGGTTCTAACACCATTTGTTAGAAAAGAACACCTGATCATTTTTCCATTGAATTACATTGATGTCTATAAAAATCAATTGGTCATGTATGTGTGAATCTACTGGTAGACCCTGTATTGTTTTGTTATCGGTTTACCTATATTTACACCAATACCACATTGTCTTGATTACTATAAATTTATAGTAAGCATTGAAATCAGGTAGTTTCAGTTTTTTAAAACTGTTCTTATTTTTCAAAATTATTTTGGCTACTCTTGGTAATTTTCATTTCCATATAGTTTTTAAAATCAGCTCTCTAATTAAAAAAAAAGCCTGCTCAGATTTTATTTGGACTGTGTTGGATCTATAGAACAGTTTAGCTCTTCCCTTGTCTGCTGCCTCGTGAGACGTGCCTTTCACTATCTGCCATGATTGTGAGGCCTCCCCAGCCACGTGGAACTTCTGGAGAAAGGACATAATAAAAACCTTTTGAATCTGGCAAAGAAAACAACACGAAATGCGATTTAACATTGGAAGTAATCATTGTGTCAACAATTCTAAAGAAAATAAACAAATCGAGGAGTAGCTTTGAGGGAGGAGCCAAGATGGCCAAATAGGAACAGCTCCGGTCTTCAGCTCCCAGCGTGAGTGACGCAGAAGACGGGTGATTTCTGCATTTCCATCTGAGGTACCCTGTTCATCTCACTAGGGAGTGCCAGACAGTGGGCGCAGGTCAGTGGGTGAGTGCACTGTGCACCAGCCGAAGCAGGGGCGAGGCATTGCCTCACCCGGGAAGTGCAAGGGGTCAGGGAGTTCCCTTTCCAGGGGTGAAAGACGGCACCTGGAAAATCGGGCCACTCCCACCCGAATACTGTGCTTTTCCAACGGGCTTAGGAAACGGTGCCCCAGGAGAGTATAGCCCGCACCTGGCTCAGAGGGTCCTACGCCCATGGAGCCTCGCTGATTGCTAGCACAGCAGTCTGAGATCAAACAGCAAGTCAGCAGCGAGGCTGGGGGAGGGGCGCCCGCCATTGCCCAGGCTCGCTTCGGTAAACAAAGCAACGGGAAGCTTGAACTGGGTGGAGCCCACCACAGCTCAAGGAGGCCTGCCTGCCTCTGTAGGCTCCACCTCTGGGGGCAGGGCAGAGACAAACAAAAAGACAGCAGTAACCTCTGCAGACTTAAATGTCTCTGTCTGACAGCTTTGAGGAGAGCAGTGGTTCTCCCAGCACGCAGCTGGAGATCTGAGAACGGGCTGACTGCCTCCTCAAGTGGGTCCCTGACACCTGACCCCTGAGCAGCCTAACTGGGAGGCACCCCCCAGCAGGGGCAGACTGACACCTCACACGGCTGACCAGGTACTCCAACAGACCTGCATCTGAGGGTCCTGTCTGTTAGAAGGAAAACTAACAGAAAGGACATCCACACCAAAAACCCATCTGTACATCACCATCATCAAAGACCAAAAGTAGATAAAACCACAAAGATGGGGAAAAAACAGAGCAGAAAAACTGGAAACTCTAAAAAGCAGAGTACCTCTCCTCCTCCAAAGGAACACAGTTCCTCACCAGCAATGGAACAAAGCTGGATGGAGAATGACTTTGACGAGCTGAGAGAAGAAGGCTTCAGACGATCAAACTACTCCGAGCTACGGGAGGATATTCAAACCAAAGGCAAAGAAGTTGAAAACTTTGAAAAAAATTTAGAAGAATGTATAACTAGAATAACCAATACAGAGAAGTGCTTAAAGGAGCTGATGGAGCTGAAAACCAAGGCTCGAGAACTACGGGAAGAATGCAGAAGTCTCAGGAGCCGATGCAATCAAATGGAAGAAAGGGTATCAGCCCTGGAAGATGAAATGAATGAAATGAAGCGAGAAGGGAAGTTTAGAGAAAAAAGAATAAAAAGAAATGAGCAAAGCCTCCAAGAAATGTGGGACTATGTGAAAAGACCAAATCTACATCTGATTGGTGTACCTGAAAGTGACGGGGAGAATGGAAACAAGTTGGAAAACACTCTGCAGGATATTATCCAGGAGAACTTCCCCAATCTAGCAAGGCAGGCCAACATTCAGATTCAGGAAATACAGAGAATGCCACAAAGATACTCCTCGAGAAGAGCAACTCCAAGACACATAATTGTCAGATTCACCAAAGTTGAAATGAGGGAAAAAATGTTAAGGGCAGCCAGAGAGAAAGGTTGGGCTACCCTCAAAGGGAAGCCCATCAGACTAACAGTGGATCTCTCAGCAGAAACCCTACAAGCCAGAAGAGAGTGGGGGCCAATATTCAACATTCTTAAAGAAAAGAATTTTCAACCCAGAATTTCATATCCTGCCAAACTAAGCTTCATAAGTGAAGGAGAAATAAAATACTTTACAGACAAGCAAATGCTGAGAGATTTTGTCACCACCAGGCCTGCCCTAAAAAAGCTCCTGAAGGAAGCGCTAAACATGGAAAGGTAGAACCGGTACCAGCCACTGCAAAATCATTCCAAAATGTAAAGACCATCGAGACTAGGAAGAAACTGCATCAACTAATGAGCAAAATAACCAGCTAATATCATAATGACAGGATCAAATTCACACATAACAATATTAACTTTAAATGTAAATGGACTAAATGCTCCAATTAAAAGACACAGACTGGCAAATTGGATAAAGACTCAAGACCCATCAGTGTGCTGTATTCAGGAAACCAATCTCATGTGCAGAGACACACATAGGCTCAAAATAAAAGGATGGAGGAAGATCTACCAAGCAAATGGGAAACAAAAAAAGGCAGGGGTTGCAATCCTAGTCTCTGATAAAACAGACTTTAAACCAACAAAGATCAAAAGAGACAAAGAAGGCCATTACATAATGGTAAAGGGATTAATTCAACAAGAAGAGCTAACTATCCTAAATATATATGCACCCAATACAGGAGCACCCAGATTCATAAAGCAAGTCCTGAGTGACCTACAAAGAGACTTAGACTCCCACACATTAATAATGGGAGACTTTAACACCCCACTGTCAACATTAGACAGATCAACGAGACAGAAAGTCAACAAGGATACCCAGGAATTGAACTCAGCTCTGCACCAAGCGGACCTAATAGACATCTACAGAACTCTCCACCCCAAATCAACAGAATATACATTTTTTTCAGCACCACACCACACCTATTCCAAAATTGACCACATACTTGGAAGTAAAGCTCTCCTCAATAAATGTAAAAGAACAGAAATTATAACAAACTATCTCTCAGATCACAGTGCAATCAAGCTAGAACTCAGGATTAAGAATCTCACTCAAAACCGCTCAACTACATGGAAACTGAACAACCTGCTCCTGAATGACTACTGGGTACATAATGAAATGAAGGCAGAAATAAAGATGTTCTTTGAAACCAACGAGAACCAAGACACAACATACCAGAATCTCTGGGATGCATTCAAAGCAGTATGTAGAGGGAAATTTATAGCACTAAATGCCCACAAGAGAAAGCAGGAAAGATCCAAAATTGACACCCTAACATCACAATTAAAAGAACTAGAAAAGCAAGAGCAAACACATTCAAAAGCTAGCAGAAGGCAAGAAATAACTAAAATCAGAGCAGAACTGAAGGAAATAGAGACACAAAAAACCCTTCAAAAAATCAATGAATCCAGGAGCTGGTTTTTTGAAAGGATCAACAAAATTGATAGACCGCTAGCAAGATTAATAAAGAAAAAAAGAGAGAAGAATCAAATAGATGCAATAAAAAATGATAAAGGGGATATCACCACTGATCCCACAGAAATACAAACTACCGTCAGAGAATATTACAAACACCTCTACGCAAATAAACTAGAAAATCTAGAAGAAATGGATAAATTCCTGGACACATACACCCTCCCAAGACAAAACCAGGAAGAAGTTGAATCTCTGAATAGACTAATAACAGGAGCTGAAATTGTGGCAATAATCAATAGCTTACCAACCAAAAAAAGTCCAGGACCAGATGGGTTCACAGCCGAATTCTACCAGAGGTACAAGGAGGAGCTGGTACCATTCCTTCTGAAACTATTCCAATCAATAGAAAAAGAGGGAATCCTCCCTAACTCATTTTATGAGGCCAGCATCATCCTGATACCAAAGCCTGGCAGAGACACAACCAAAAAAGAGAATTTTAGACCAATATCCTTGATGAACATTGATGCAAAAATCCTCAATAAAATACTGGCAAACAGAATCCAGCAGCACAGCAAAAAGCTTATCCACCATGATCAAGTGGGCTTCATCCCTGGGATGCAAGGCTGGTTCAATATATGCAAATCGATAAATGTAATCCAGCATATAAACAGAACCAAAGACAAAAACCACATGATTATCTCAATAGATGCAGAAAAGGCCTTTGACAAAATTCAACAATGCTTCATGCTAAAAACTCTCAATAAATTAGGTATTGATGGGACGTATCTCAAAATAATAAGAGCTATTTATGACAAACCCACAGCCAATATCATACTGAATGGGCAAAAACTGGAAGCATTCCCTTTGAAAACTGGCACAAGACAGGGATGCCCTCTCTCACCACTTCTATTCAACATAGTGTTGGAAGTTCTGGCCAGGGCAATTAGGCAGGAGAAGGAAATCAAGGGTATTCAATTAGGAAAAGAGGAAGTCAAATTGTCCCTGTTTGCAAATGACGTGACTGTATATCTAGAAAACCCCATTGTCTCAGCCCAAAATCTCCTTAAGCTGATAAGCAACTTCAGCAAAGTCTCAGGATACAAAATCAATGTGCAAAAATCACAAGCATTCTTATACATCAATAACAGAGAAACAGAGAGCCAAATCATGAGTGAACTCCAATTCACAATTGCTTCAAAGAGAATAAAATACCTAGGAATCCAACTTACAAGGGATGTGAAGGACCTCTTCAAGGAGAACTATAAACCACTGCTCAAGGAAATAAAAGAGGATACAAACAAATGGAAGAACATTCCATGCTCATGGGTAGGAAGAATCAATATCGTGAAAATGGCCATCCTTCCCAAGGTAATTTACAGTTTCAATGCCATCCCCATCAAGCTACCAATGACTTTCTTCACAGAATTGGAAAAAACTACTTTAAAGTTCATATGGAGCCAAAAAAGAGCCCGCATCGCCAAGTCAATCCTAAGCCAAAAGAACAAAGCTGGAGCCATCACACTACCTGACTTCAAACTATACTACAAGGCTACAGTAACCAAAACAGCATGGTACTGGTACCAAAACAGAGATATAGATCAATGGAACAGAACAGAGCCGTCAGAAATAATGCCACATATCTACAACTATCTGATCTTTGACAAACCTGACAAAAACAAGAAATGGGGAAAGGATTCCCTGTTTAATAAATGGTGCTGGGAAAACTGGCTAGCCATATGTAGAAAGCTGAAACTGGATCCCTTCCTTACACCTTATACAAAAATCAATTCAAGATGGATTAAAGACTTAAATGTTAGACCTAAAACCATAAAAACCCTAGAAGAAAACCTAGGCATTACCATTCAGGACATAGGCATGGGCAAGGACTTCATGTCTAAAACACCAAAAGCAATGGCAACAAAAGCCAAAATTGACAAATGGGATCTAATTAAACTAAAGAGCTTCTGCACAGCAAAGGAAACTACCATCAGAGTGAACAGGCAACCTACAAAATGGGAGAAAGTTTTTGCAACCTACTCATCTGACAAAGGGCTAATATCCAGAATCTACAATGAACTCCAACAAATTTACAAGAAAAAAACAAACAACCCCATCAAAAAGTGGGCAAAGGATATGAACAGACACTTCTCAAAAGAAGACATTTATGCAGCCAAAAAACACATGAAAAAATGCTCACCATCACTGGCCATCAGAGAAATGCAAATCAAAACCACAATGAGATACCATCTCACACCAGTTAGAATGGCAATCATTAAAAAGTCAGGAAACAACAGGTGCTGGAGAGGATGTGGAGAAATAGGAACAGTTTTACACTGTTGGTGGGACTGTAAACTAGTTCAACCCTTGTGGAAGTCAGTGTGGCGATTCCTCAGGGATCTAGAACTAGAAATTCCATTTGACCTAGCCATCGCATTACTGGGTATATACCCAAAGGACTATAAATCATGCTGCTATAAAGACACATGCACACGTATGTTTATTGCAGCATTATTCACAATAGCAAAGACTTGGAACCAACCCAAATGTCCAACAATGATAGACTGGATTAAGAAAATGTGGCACATATACACCATGGAATACTATGCAGCCATAAAAAATGATGAGTTCATGTCCTTTGTAGGGACATGGATGAAATTGGAAATCATCATTCTCAGTAAACTATTGCAAGAACAAAAAACCAAACACCGCATATTCTCACTCATAGGTGGGAATCGAACAATGAGAACACATGGACACAGGAAGGGGAACGTCACACTTCGGGGACTGTTGGGGGGTGGGGGGAGGGGGGAGGGATAGCATTGGGAGATATACCTAATGCTAGATGACGAGTTAGTGGGTGCAGCACACCAGCATGGCACATGTATACATATGTAACTTACCTGCACATTGCGCACATGTACCATAAAACGTAAAGTATAATAATAATAATAATAATAATAATAAAATAAAATAAAATAGGACAGTTTAGGGAGGAATTATATTTTAATAATATTCACTCTTCCAATCATG
Organism: Pongo abelii; assembly: GCF_028885655.2. NCBI lineage: Eukaryota > Metazoa > Chordata > Mammalia > Primates > Hominidae > Pongo > Pongo abelii. Next base: position 80,423,378 of record NC_071992.2, on the reverse strand, counting down.
AACTATTATATCTTTCAATTTAATTAGCTTTTATCATCTTTTTTTCAATGATGGTTTTGTCTGAATAAAAACATTTAAAATAATAAATTCCCTCTAAACATTGCTTTTGTTGTATCCTAGAAATTTTGATATGTTGTGTTTTCATTATTATTCAATTGAAAATATTTTCTAATTCCTCTTGTCATTTTTCTTTGGATCCTGGGTTGTTTTGAAGTATATTGTTTGGTTTCCATTTTTGGGGAAGAATTTTTAGATTCCTATTGTTACAATTTTAAAATTTAATTTTGTTTATTTCAAGAACATACTCTGTAGTATTTCAACTTTTTGAAATTTATTGAGACTTATTTTAGGGCTCAGCATATATTCTATTTAATGAATATTCCATGTGCATTTGGGAAGAATGTGAATTCTGAACATTGCTGAGTGTTAGGTCAAATTGATTGATAGTAGTGTTCAGATATTATGGAAACTTATTATTCGTTTAGTTATTCTAACAATTACTGAGAGAGTAATGATAAAATATTTAATCGTGGTTGCACATTTGTCTTTTTCCTTTTAGTTTTGTAAATATTTGCTCTATATATTTTAGTGTTGTAAATACTTGCTATTCATTTAGGATTGTAATGTCCTTTGAAGAACTGACCCTTTTTTAAAATTATGAAATATCCCTACTTGTCTGTGAATACACTTATTGTTTCAAAGTCCACTGTGACATTAATCTAGCCACATCAGCTTGTTGCTTGCATTGTCACTTTCTCTGTTTTAGAACTCTCTGCCTATTTGTATACTTTATACCAAAGTATGTTCCTTGTGTATGATACATAGTTAGGCATTGTTGTTTAGCCACTCTGAGTCTTTTCCTCCTAATTGGAGAGTTTAATCCATTTACATTGAATGTACTTATTGATATAGTTCATGTCTGTTATCTTGCTATGTGTTTTCTCTATTTGTCCCATCTTTTTCTGGTTCCTCCGCTTCTTTTTTCCTCTCTTTTCTTGGGTCATCACGTGTTTTTTAGCATTCAGTTTTATTTTTACATTGTATATTGGCATTTTAGCTAATTTATTTATTTTTGATTTAATTTATTTTTATTATTTATTTATTAAAAATTTTTCGGCCAGGCGCGGTGGCTCACACCTGTAATCCCAGCACTCTGGGAGGCCGAGGCAGGCGGATCACAAGGTCAGGAGATGGAGACCATCCTGGCTAACACAGTGAAACTCTGTCTCTACTAAAAAAAAAAAAATACAAAAAATTAGCCGGGCGTAGTGGCGGGCTCCTGTAGTCCCAGCTACTCGGGAGGCTGAGGCAGGAGAATGGCGTGAACCTGGAAGGCGGAGCTTGCAGTGAGCTGAGATCCCGCCACTGCACTCCAGCCTGGGCGACAAAGCGAGACTTCATCTCAAAAAAAAGATAAAAAAATCTTAGCTGTATTAAGGTATAATTTACAAATAAAAATTATATATATTTATGGTGCACAATGTGATGTTTGGATATATGTATACATTGTGAAATGATTATATCAAGTTAATTAACATATCTATCACCTCACATCATCTTACTTTTTTGTGATGAGAACATTTAAGAACTAATCTCTTAGCAATTTTCAAGAATCCAATACATTATTACTAAATATAGCCACTGTGCTATACAATATATCTCCAGAACTAATGCATCCTATCTAATTGAAACTTCACATCCTTTAACCAATATCTCCCTATTCTGAGCCCCTCCCTGTCTTCGACCCTGGGAACCACCATTCTATTTTCTGCTTCTATGAGTTCAACTTTTTAGTATTCTGTGTATATAAGTAAGATCATGCAATATTTGTCTTTCTGTGGCTGTCTTCTTTCACTCATCATAATGTCCTCCAGGTTTATCTATGTTGTGGCAAATGACAGGATTTCCTTCTTTTCTAAGGGTGAATAATATTCCATTGTGTGTGTGTATATATATATATAACGTTTTCTTTATTCATTCATCTGTCAGAGAAAATTGATTCCATATCTTGGCTATTGTGAATAATGCTATGATGAATATGGGAGTGCAGTTATCTCTTCAACATATTGATTTCATTCACTTTGGATATACACCCAGAAGCAAGATTTCCGGATCATATGGTAGTTTTATTTTTAATTTTTTGAGGAACCTCCATGCTGTTTCCATAATGGCTATACTATTTTTAGCTAATTTATTGATTGATTGATTGGCATCTGCTCTAGGAATCACAGTATGCATACTTCACTTGCCACAGTTTACTTAGAATTAGTAGTGAATCATTTCATATAAAATGTGAGAACCTTTAACATTATAAATCCACTTGTGCCTCCTCCATCTTTTGTGCTGTTGTTGCTAGATATTTTGCTTTTCATATGTTTTAAGTCCCCATGTCATTATGCTATTATTTTGTTTTATACAGTATGTTATCCTTTAAGAAAATTTTATAAAGAAAAAAAGTAGGTCTATGTTTACCCACATATGCAGTACATCTTTTGCATTCATATATATCCAAGTTTCCATCTGGTATCATTTTTCTTGAACCTGAAGATTAAAAAAATTTTATATGTTTGTTTGTTCGGTTGCTTTTCTAGAGCTTCCTATAATGCAGGTCTACTGCTAAAACATTTTCCTGGTATCTGAAAATGTCTTTACTTTATCATAATTTTTGAAGAATTTTCATTGGGCATAGAATTCTAAATTGAGCATTGCTTTATTTGAGCATTTTAAAGATATTCTTCCATTGCTGCTGGCCTCCATTGATTTTGTTAAGTTAGACATCATTATCATTGCTGTCACCTCATATGTGATATGTTATTTTTCTTTTTATCTTTGTTTTTAAGTAGTTTGATTAGCACTTGTTTTCTTTGTATTTATCTTGCTTGAGGTTAACTGAACTTCTTGAATCTTTGGTTAATTTTTTGATCAAATTACAAAATCTAATGGCTTAAAACAATAACACTTATTAGCTCGGAATTTCTGCAAGTTGGGAGTCTGAGTGTGGCTTAGCTATGGTCCTCTGGGTTTGGTTTCTCATAAGGCAGCACAAATCTCAAGGCTCAACAGGGAAGGATCTGCTTCCTAGCTCACTTGTGTGGTTGTCAGTGGGATTCAGTCCCTTGTGTATTGTTGGACTAAGGTTTCAACTCCTTATGAGTTGTTGGCCAGATACTTGCTTGGTTTCTTGCTCTATGGGTCTCTCCATAGAGTATCTCACAATATAGAAGCATGCTTCATCAGAGTAAGCAAGGAAGAGGACAAGAGAGAGTTCAGCAAGACAGAATACAAACAAGATGGAAGTCATAGTCTTTTGTCACATAATCACACAAGTGACATTCCATCTGCAGTAGGCACAATAATTCTACTCCTCTCCCCTCCCCCACTCAAGATGTCCACATTCTGATCCTGAGAACGTGTAAATATGTTATGTTACATGGCAAGGGGGATTAAAGTTTGCAGATGGAATTGTTTGCTTATCAGCTGACTTTAAAATAAAGAGATTATGCTGGATTATCTGGGTCAGCCCAATGTAATCACAAGGGTCCTTTAAATGCAAAAGAGGGAAGCAGAAGAGTCAGTGTCAGATTGATTAGATATAAGAAGACTTGACTGGCAAAATTGCTAGCTTTGAAGATGGAAGGAGGCCATGAATCAAGTAATGGAGGCAGCCTCCAGAAGCTGGAAGAGGCACGGACACAGACTGTCCCCGAGAGCCCCAGAAAGGAATGCAGCTTCACCAACACCTTGACTTTAGCCTAGTGAGAACTATTTTGGACTTCTGACCTCCAGAATTGTAAGATAACAAATTTGTATTGCTTTAAGACACCGTGGTAATTTGTTACATCAGCAATAGGATATCAGTAATTTGTTATATATATCAGTATCAGTAAATATATCAGCAATTTGTTATATCAGTAATATACAACAACTTTTGATACATTTAGTTCACTAGAAGCAAGTATCTAGGTTCAGTCCATACTCAAGGGGAGGGGATTATATAAAGGAGTAAATACCAATAAGTGGGGAGGGGATCAGTGGGAGCCATTTTGAGGGTTGTGTAACACAATTACTAAGTTATGCAATGTAATTATGAGACCTTAGAGGTACTTAAGATGCTATTTTGTTATATATAAAATTGAACTATGCCTATTACTGAATTGGTTAGATATCTTTCTTTTCCATTAATAAAAGAGTGAGCCTTCCTGGGGCCTTTTGGATAAAGATGTGTAACAAATGAATATCTTTGAAGAATTCTGAAATTTTGAATCACATTCAAGATACATTTACTATTATTTATATTTATCCATTCTTTCATTCAACATATTAAATCTTTTGCTATCAGCTGAATGTTTATGTCCTCCCAACATTTATTTGCTGAATCTCTGACCCCCAATGTGACAGTATGTACAGATAGGGCCTATGAGGAGGTGATAAAAGTTAAATGAGGCCCTCATTTAGGGCCAAAAACTGAATTGGCTGAAACTTTGATCCTGGCTTTTCAATCCTTCATAACTGTGAGAAATAAATTTCTGTTGCTTAAGCAACCCAATCTATGGCATTTTGTTATAGCAGCCTGAGCAGTCTAATATACCCTTACTTTGTGCCAGGACTGTGGCTAGGCACTAGGAAATATAGCAGCATGGAGATATAGTCCCTGTTCATAGACAGCTCACAGTCTAGTAGAGGTAATAAATAAAGGAAATTATAATGTAGCAGGTTATATGGTATGATGGAGGAAATATGGGAAGGACATGGAGGACTAAAGGACATTTAGTCATGGAGAGCTAGGGAATTGTGAGAAATAGTATAGAAAATGGGCTTTTTGAAAAGTGGAAAGATGGGAGCAAAGATATTATTAGGTGATAATTACTAATATTAATTTAGTTTTCAGATGATTGGTTTTGATGCTAAGTTTAACTTAAGATCAGGAAAACCATATATATATATAATATATATATACACATATATGTGTATATATGGAGCTCTTATATATGTGCATGCCTGGGTGTGTGTGTGTGTGTGTGTGTGTGCGTGTGTATGCATACATATAATTATATAAATATTCCCTCAAAAGGGAAACACAGTGATTTTAGTGTTAGCTCTTTTGGAATGCTTATGCAAGTACCAGGAGGCCTCTCAATCACTGAGCTTTTCACATTAGGTGATACCCTACACTACCTGGACAATGTTGTAGTAGTTTTATGCTTCTGATAGGGAATCTTGAGGCTAAGAGAAATTACATTGAAATGCATTGTTTCTGTGTATGCTCTGTGTGATCTTATGCTTCTGAGAAGGTTTGGTAGGCTTTGCTCATTGAAACAGGAACTTAATGTAACCAGTAAGCATGTGGATATTTAGAGCATGTGAGGTCTTCCTCGCTATCTGCAAGCCATCTGAAATGCTACAGGTGTCAGAAGTAAAACCAATAACCCTGATATTGGCAATAGAAATGCAATTGGCATGAAGTTACCACTGCAGCCACAGTTAGAGTTTGGAAAGGGTGTTGAGACACCAAATGTGGGACTGGTCAACTGAAGATGGCTGGATGGTTATCCGATAACTAAGGCATGAGTCTGAAGAGTATTTGAGAGGATACTCTGAGAGAATCAAATTAGTGGAATTTGTCTTCTGTTTCCATACCTCTGATTGGTTGAGCTCAAGGGGATACTAAAGAGGACACAACCAAAGGCAAGGTGGCTCAGGTTGGTTTTCTGGTTTCTCCTAATGACATAGCCAAGGTGACAGGAATGACTGAGAATACCGAAAATCTATTGAAAATTCTAAAGAATCAGGTGGGCCTGGAAAACCTCCTCTATCCACTGTTAAGAACTGGTAGTCACAAGAATATAGGCAGAAATTATCAAGGTTTAAAGCGAGTGGAGGACAGAGGACAGAGCTCTTAAATGTATTACTTCTCATTCCTGACCCTACCTCTACAATTGGCTAACAAACAAGAGGAGCTGTAAAACAAAGAGAAATAAATTCATGCCAAGTTAATATAGGTTCTTCTTACCTTCCTTGAGAAAAAGGCCAAAGAGGAGAAGACTGGTTCCAATGTAAAGTTTCTATACATTAGTAACTCTGTTTTAAGATATTTGCTAAATCTTTCTCCATGAACTCTAATCTTAGCCTATATGATTTAGAAGAGTAGGCTCAGCACCATTGGAATAAAATTAGTTTTAGTGGTTTCAGAATTTACTTACATGTGACAAGAACTGTTCACTGGTAAAAGAGTAAGCCTTTTGTTTCAAACTTATGCTTGAAAGAAGTGTGCATATGTGACTTGATCAGGAAGCATTTGGAAATTTGGACTGAGAGAATCCATGTTTTCCAAGTACATTTAATTGAAATTGTATTAAAGTAATTCAACTATAGCATCAAACATAGTACTAAGTGATTAACTTCTTTGTTCTAGACATTATTTTGTTTAGGAAAGAAGATGATCTTTCAGTACGGGAGCTAAAGGAGATACAGTAAAGTGAAAAGAAACACTAAGGCACCAGAGATTGAGCATAGCGTGGAAAAGCTTTACTGCAAAGTAGGAAACCTCTTCCAGCACAAAGTCTAGGCTCTGAGTGATGAAGTTCAAGGGAAGAGAAGTGTGGCAAGTCCTTTAAAACAGGCATGAACATTCTTTATCCCATAGTAGAAGGGCAAATTATCTGAGTGTTTTGATTGGCAGGTGCTATCTGAGCTGGTGGGTGAGGTAAGACCCAGGCTGACTGGAGGTGGTGTGCTGCATATGTGGGAACTGCCTTGGGATTCTAGTATCCAGTGGCTTCTGCTGCAGACATGAGCTGCCCATTAGGAGCAGCCCATTAGGAGATTATGATGCCAATTAGGTCTGTACCAATATCGGCTGGTTAGTTAGTGGGCCCAGTCAAGGTCTGTCAGATAAAGAGTGAGTCTGCCTCATGTGTGTTTTCATGCAACACACAGATTTTTTTTTTCTTTTTCGAACCACTTTATTATCTTGACTGAGAAATAGGTAATTTTAAAAGATAGAAAATGCTGAAGAATGTCAGCTAATATTTTACAAGTTATATCAATGTTAACTGGACAGTGTTAAGGTGAGGGCATATCTATTATATTAGAGTAGGGGAAGTTAAATTCCTGGCTAAATGTTAGTATTCTAGAGTCAGGCATGTGTAATTGTATGGTATGACAGTAGAAGGCAGTGGGGTGGTCTTGTGCTTTGAGCTGGCACAGAAGACTGCAAGCAACCTTAGAGCCCCAGGTGATCTGGGTACTCTTCCTAGTACAGAGGGGAGTGAGCAGTGCATTTCTGGGCACAGCCAGACTAAACCCAGACCAAGCTAAGAAAGACAATCAGTGAATAAGGGAGAAAATCTGCTGAGACTTGATAGAAAGAAGGAGAAAGGGTAAGATCAATAGTGACAGTTTTGTTCCCTATCTCCCAGATGAAGACAAAAAGTGAGACATGAAAGAGGGAGAAGAGAGGCTTAATTGCAACTCAGAAGGTTGTGCTCACAGAAAGCAGTGCTGTCTGCACTTGCACCTCTAGGTAGAGTGAGGGTGCAACCAAGGTCTTTTGATTTCAGAGACCCTGGAAGACATTTGTTCCTTCATCAATGACACTGGAATGGCCCTGTCTAAATGCAAAAGCAGGAGGTCAAGGAACAATGTTTCATCAGGTGTTAATTGAACCTGCAAATTGGAAACCTCTAGTAATGCTAGCCTTTAGGGAGATAGTTAATCTGAGATAACTAAATGCCAGTGATTCATATGAGTTGGAAGCTGTGAGTTCATTTATTTGATGAATGAATAATTATTGCATACCAGCTATGTACAAGGCACAGAGAATACACAGAGAATAAAATTTAAAAAGTAGAAGGAACTGATGAAAAAGGGGCTGGCTGAGATAGCTGACTAGAAGCAGCTAGTGTGCACCACTCTTACGGAGAGAAATAGAAGAGGCAAGTAAATACAGCACCTTCAACTTGAAGCAACTTGAAGTATTCAGGTACATGCATTGGGATTCATCAAGAAAACAACTCAACCCGTGGAGAACAGAGAAAAGCAAGGCAGGATGACTGTCCACCTGGGAATGACATGGAGCCAGGGGAGCTTCCCCAACCCAGGGAAGTGGTGGGTGAATGAGTGAACAACCTTGGGGACCCATGCTTCTCCCATGGATCTTTGCAATCCTTGGGTCAGGAGATGCCCTTGTAAACCCACTACACCAGGGCTTGTCATCTGACATGCACAGCTACATGGAGTGTCAGCAGGGCAGCTGCCCAGGTATACCTAGAGCCCTGGGAACTTAAGATATCAGACTTCCTGGAAAAAGCAGCTGCAGCTCTAGCAAAGTGGGAGGTTAGATTCCTGTACATACCCCTAGGAAAGGGACTTAATCTAGTAGGCTGAGCAGCTACAGTTTGCAGGCCCCACTTCCATGGTACCTCACTGGACAAAAGACCCACTGGCTTTGAAGTCCAGCCAGCCGCCAGTAGTAGCATTACACCTCCTTGAGATGGAGCTTCCAGAGGGAGAGGGAGGCCACCGTCTTTGCTGTTTTGCAGCTTTAGCTGTTGTTGCCTTTGGTGCAGCTGTGTTGCAAAAAAGTGGCCAAACTGTTTTTTAAATGCAGGTCCCTGACCCCGCTTCTCCTCACTGAGTTGAATCTCCTGATTGGGGTCATGAGCCACCTTGCTGGTGTTTTCTGGCAATGGTTCCAAGCCTCCCTGGGATGGAGTTGCCAGTGGGAGGGATGGGCTGTCATCTTTTCTGTTTCACAGCCTTAGCCGTTGTTGCCTTCAGGCTCTAGGGAGTCCAAAGTGACTAAGGACTGGAGCAGTCCCCCAGCACAGCACAGAAGCTCTAAGGAAAAACAGCCAGACTGCTTTTTCACTCAGGTCCTGGATCCTGTTTCTCTTCACTGGGTGGAATCTCCAGACTGAGGTCTGAAACCACCCCTGCTGGTGTGTTTGGGCCAGCAGCAGGTTCATGCTTCCCTGGGTTGAAACTCTCAGAGGGTGGGGCAAGCTGCAGTTTTTGCAGTTTTGCAGCCTTCATTGTCGATCCCTTCAGATACTGGAAAATCCAAGGTGACTAGGGACTGGAGTGGACCCCCAGCACACTGCAGCAGACCTACGGAAAAGTGGCCAGACTTTTGTTATGTAGATTCCCAATCCCTCATCTCCTCACTGGGTGGGTCCTCCTGGCCAGGGTCTCCAGCTACTCACCCCCTGCCCAAGCTAGGGATATCTAACCAGAAGCAGCTCTGCAACTCCCTGGGACAGAGCTCCCAGCAGGAGGGGTGAGTTGCCATTTGCAGCCCAGCCCTCGCTGTCTCCAGGCTCTGGAGAGTCTACAGGGACCAGAGGCTGGTTTGGATCATGAACACAGAGCGGTCACCTCATGGAAAGGTGGCCAGACTGTTCTCCACACAGGTTCTGGTCCTCACTTCTCAATGGGCAAGTCTGCCTGACCTGAGACTCTAACACAATTACCCTGCCCCCACCTCATCACTTCAATCAGAAGTGGCTCAGCAGTTAAAGGAACACCCATATGCAGAGATGAGAAAGAACCAGTGTAAGAACTCTGGCAACTCAAATGGCCAGAGTAGAGTGTCCTGTGTCCTCAAAATGATCACATTAGTTCTTCAACAAAGGTTCTTAACTAGACTGAGTTGGCTGAAATGACAGAACTAGAATTCAGAAAATGGATAGGAATGATTATCAAGATTCAGGAGAAGAGCAAATCCCAATTCAAGGAAACTAAGAACCACAATAAAACAATACAGGAGCTGAGAGACAAAAGAGCCATATAAAAAAGAAGCTAACAAATCTGATAGAGCTGAAAAGAACACTACAAGAATTTCACAATGCAGTCACAAGTATTAACAGCTGAATAGCCCAAACTGAGGAAAAAATCTCAGAACTTGAAAACTGGTTCTCTGATATAAGACAGTCAGAAAAAAATGAAGAGAAAAGAATGAAGATGAAAAAACAAAACCTCCAAGAAATATGTGATGATGTAAAGAGGCCAAATCTATGAATCATTGGCATTCCTGAAAGGGAAAGGGAGAAAGCAAACAACTTGAAAAACATATTTCAGGATATTGTTCATGAAAACCTCCTCAATCTCACCAGAGAGGCCAATGGTCAAATTCAGGAAATACAGATAACTCTTGCAAGATTCTGCAAATGATTATCCCAGAGACACATAATCATCAGATTTTTAAAGGTCAAATGAAAGAATGTTAAAGGCAGCTAGCAAAAAAGGCAGGTCAGCTACAAGAGAAACCCCATCAGGCTAATAGCAGACTTCTCAGCAGAAATCCTACAAGCCAGAAGAAATTTGGGACCTATATTTAATGTTCTTTAAAAAAAAAATCTTCAACCAAGAATCTTATAACCAGCCAAACTAAGCTTCCTCATTGAAGGAGAAATAAGATACTTTTCAGAGAAGCAAATACTGAGTTTGTTACCACCAGACTCACATTACAAGCGATCTTGAAAGGAGCACTAAATATGAAAAGGAAAGACCATTACTAGCCAATACAAAAACACACCTAAGTACACAGAACTCTGACACTATAAAGCGACTGCAAAAACATGCTGGCATAATAATGAGCTAACACCACAATGACAGGATCAAATCCACACATATTAATATTAACCTTGAATATAAATGAGCTAAGTGCCCTGTTTAAAAGGCACACAGTGGCAAGCTGGATAAAAAAGCAAGACCCAATGGTATGCTGTCTTCAAGAGACCCATCTCACATGCAATGACACCCATAGACTCAAAATAAAGAGATGGAGGAGAATCTACCAAGCAAATGGAAATCAGAAAAAAAGCAGGGGTTGCAACCCTAATTTCAGATAAAGGAGACTTTAAGCCAACCAAGATTAAAAAAGACAAAGAAGGGCATTACATAGTGGTAAAGGTTTCAATTCTACAAGAAGACCTAACTATTCTAAATATATATGCACCCAACACAAGAGCACCCAGTTTCACAAAGAAAGTTCTTAGAGTCCTACAGAAAGACTTAGGCTCCCACACAGTAACAGTGGGAGACTTTAACACCCAACTGATGGTATTAGACAGATCATTGAGGCAGAAAATTAACAAAGATATTTAGGACCTGAACTCAACATTGGGCTAAGTGGATCTAATACAGCCTTACAGAACTCTCCTCCCCATAATAACAGAATATACATTCTTCTCATTGCCACATGGCACATACTCTAAAATGAACCACACAATTGCACATACAACAATCCTCCACAAATACAAAAGAATTGAAATCATACCAAACAGTCTCTCAGACCACAGTGCAATAAAAATAGAATTCAAGACTAAAAAACACTCAAAATTGTGCAATTACATGGGAATTAAACTATCTTTTCCTGAATGACTTTTAGATAAACAGTGAAATTAATGGAGAAATCAAGAAGTTCTTTGAAACTATTAAGAATAAAGATACAACGTACCAGAATCTCTGGGACACAGCTAAGGCAGTGTTAAGAGGAAAATTCACAGCACTAAACACTCACATCAAAAAGTTAGAAATATCTCAAATTAACAACCTAACATCACAACTAAAAGAACTAGAGAGGCAAGAGCAAACCAACCCCAAAGCTAGCAGAAGACAGGAAATAAGCAAAATCAGAGCTGAATTAAAGGAGATAGAAACAGGAACAACCACTCAAAAGATCAACGAATCCAAATGTTGGGGTTTTGAAAAAATTGATAAGATAGATAGGCCACTAGCTAGACAAGTAAAGAATAAAAGAGAGAATATACAGATAAACACAATTAGAAATGACAAAAGTGTATGTTGCCACTGACCCCACAGAAATAGAAACAACCATCAGAGACTACTACAAACACCTCCATGTACACAAACTAGAAAACCTAGAAGAGACGGATAAATTCCTGGACATATACACCCTCCCAAGACTGAACCAGGGAGAAATTGGTTCCCTGAACAGATCAATAATGAGTTCTGAATTTGAATCAGTAATAAATAGCCTACCAACCACAAAAAAAGCCCAGGACCAGATGGATTCACAGCTGAATTCTGCCAGATATACAAAGAAAAGCTGGTGGTATCCCCACTGAAGCTATTCCAAAAAGTTGAGGAGGAGGAACTTTTCCCTAATTCATTCTATGAGGTCAGCATAATCCTGATACCAAAACCTGGCAGAGATACAACAGAGAAAACTTCAGGTTAATATTCTTGATGAACATCGATGCAACAATCCTCAATAAAATACATGCAAACAGAATCAAGCAGCACATCAAAAAGCGAATCCACCATAATTAAGTAGGCTTTATCCCTGGTATTCAAGGTTGGTTCAACATATACAAATCAATAAACGTGATTCATCACATAAACAGAACTAAAGACAAAAACCACATGATTATCTTAATAGATTCAGAAAAGGCTTTCAATTAGATTCAACAGCCTTTATGTTAAAAATTCTCAATAAACTAGGTATGGAAGGAACATACCTCAAAATAATGACAGCCATCTATGACAAACCCACAGCCAACATCATGCTGCATGAGCAAAAGCTGGAAGCATTCCCCTTGGAAACTGGTGAAAGACCAGTATACCTTCTCTTACCACTCCTATTAAACATAGTATTAGAAGTCCTGGCCAGAGCAATCAGGCAAGAGAAAGAAAGAAAGGGCATCCAAATAGGAAGAGAGGAAGTAAAATTATCACTGTTTGCAGATGACATGATTCTATGTGTAGAAAACCCCATAGTCTCAGCCTAAAAGTTCCTTCAGCTGATAAACAACTTCCTCAACGTTTCAGGATACAAAATTAACACACAAAATTATCACTAGCATTCCTATATACCAACAACAGCCAAATCAAGAGTCAAATCAGGAACACAATCTCATTCACAACTGCCATAAAAAGAATAAAATACCAGACTGGGCACGGTGGCTCATGCCTATAATCCCAGCACTTTGGGTGGCCAAGGCTGGCAGATCACCTGAGGTTGGGAGTTTGAGACCAGCCTGGCCAACATAGTGAAACTCTGTCTCTACTAAAAATATGAAAATTAGCTGGAAATGGTGGCATGTGCCTGTAATCCCAGCTACTTGGGAGGCTGAGGCAGGAGAATCACTTGAACCCAGGAGGCAGAAGTTGCAGTGAGCTGAGATCGTGACACTGCACTCCAGCCTGGGTGACAGAGTAAGACTCTGTCTAAAAGATAAAATAAAATAAAATACCTAGGAATATAGGTAACCAGGGAGGTGAAAGATCTTTACAATGAGAATTACAAAACACCGCTCTAAGAAATCAGATGACACAAACAAATAGGAAAACATTCCATGCTCATGGACAGGAAGAATCGACATCATCAAAGTGGTCATATTGCCCAAAGCAATTTACCAATTCAATGCTATTTCTATCAAAATACCAATGACATTCTTCAAAGAACTAGAAAAAAAACACTTAAAAACTCATATGGAACCAAAGAAGAGCCAAAATAGCCAAGGCAATCATAAGCAAAAAGAACAAAACTGGAGGCATCATGTTATCTGACTTCAAACTATACGATAGGGCCACAACATAAATGTCATGGTAGTGAGACAAAAGCAGACGTATAGACCAATGGAACAGAATAGAAAGCCCAGAAATAAGGCCACAGACCTACACTCATGTAATCTTCAACAAAGCTGACAAACACGCACAATGGGGAACGAACTCCCTATTCAGTAAGTGGTGTTGGATAACTGGCTAGCCATATGAAGATTGAAACTGGACCTTTCCTTACTCCATATACAAAAATCAACTAGAGATGAATTAAAGACTTAAATGTAAAATCCAAAATTATAAAAACCCTGGAAGACAACCTAGGCAATACCATTCTGTAATACGAATGTTTAAAGATTTCATGATGAAGATGCTGAAAGCAATTGCAACAAAAGCAAAAATTAACAAAATGAGATCTAATTACACTTAAGAGCTTCTGCACAGCAGGAGAAACTATAAACAGAGTAAACAGACAACCTACAGAGTAGAAGACAATATTTGCAAACTACGAATCTGACAAACGTCTAATATTCAGTATCTATAGGAACTTCAGCAAATTTACAAGAAAAAACAAATGGTCCCATTAAAAAGTGGGCAAAGGACATGAACAGACACTTCTCAAAAGAAGATATACATGTGGCCAACAAGCATATTAAAAAAGCTCGACATCACTGATCATTAGAGAAATGCAAATCGAAACCACAATGAGATACCATCTCACCCCAATCAGAATGACTATTATTAAAAAGTCTAAAAATAACAGATTCTAGCAAGGTTGTGAAGAAAAGGGAATACTTATACACTGTTGGTAGGAGTGTGAATTAGTTCAACCATTGTGGAAAGCAGTGTGGCAATTCCTCAAAGAATTAAAAACAGAAATACCATTGAACCCAGTAATCCCATTACTGGTATATACCCAAAGGAATATAAATCGTTTTACCATAAAGTCACATGCACATGAATGTTAATTGCAGCACTGTTCACAATAGCAAAGACAGAATCAACCTAAATGTCCATCAATGACAGATTGGGTGAAGAAAACGTGGTACATATACACCATGGAATACTATGCAGCCATAAAAAAGAAAAAGATCATGTGTTTCACAGGAACGTGGATAGAGCTGGAGGCCATTATCCTTAGCAAATTAATGCAGGAACAGAAAACCAAAGACTGCATATTCTCACTTAAAGTGGGAGCTAAATCATGAGAACACATGGACACAAAGAGGGGAACAACAGATACTGGGGCCAACCTACATGAGGGCAGAAAATGGGCAGAGGGAGAGGATCAGAAAAAGTAACTATTGGGTACTGGGCTTAGTACCTGGGTGATGAAATAATCTGTACAACAAATCCCTGTGACACAAGTTTTCCTATATAACATTCCTGCACATGTATCACTGAATCTAAAATAAAAGTAAAAAAAAAAAATTAAAAGTGGAAATAAAACCCCTCCCTGCCATCATGGCACCTACATTTGAGTGTCTTAGTAGAGAAGTATTTTATATACTGACCTTGGTCTTTCCAATATCCAAATAAATAATTGGGATGGTTCAAAGCCAAATTTCATGCTTGCAGCTGTCGTTGTATAAATCTGCCAAGTCCTCCAAAGAAGGTGACTGTGTTTCATCTCTGTGATGATAGTGTGGATATCCTGGATCTGGCTCCAAGAGTCACTCCTGCAAGACTTGATCACATTAATTGCTGGTCTTTGAAGTAGAAGTTAAGCCATTGTGTCCCAATAAGTTTCAGAGCCTTGTCAATCAAATTAAGTTCCTGGGCATTGTCTGGTCCTCTGAGAGTAGTCAGATTCCTGATGTAGTCAAATAATAGCGTCTCCTAAAAACTCCCTCAACACTCAACATGACCCCATTCCTATTGGGTTTCTTTGAGTCCTGGTACTAGCATTTATCACATCTCCTGCTGTTCTTCTGGCCAATTTATGAGATCACCTGTAAATCCATCACCTTCACATGAGGGTTCCCACAGCAACATGCCTCAGAGCTGGTACAACTGGCCATACAACAACCCTTCCTCAAGTGCCATCCAGTACTGACTTCTGAGTGTAAGCCCTGGCCACTGAGGAACACGGCTCCTAGAGCTTATGGATGAAGCATGTTGTTCACTGGCTGCCCATGGGGTTCTCATCCAGATGCCTGTCTCTCACGGCCTCCTGCCGTATGCCTTTGGATCATCAACTTCTGGTGGCCTATTGGGCATTATTAGAGTCTGGGACCATTGCAAGTTTTAAGCCACTGGGGCTCAGAACCCAAGTGCCCATCATGCCCTGGGTTAAGGAAGCCCCCTCCCCCCATGACATGGCATGGCTACTGAAAAAAAAATGAAAATGGTACCTTCAGGACAGGGCTAAATTGATAAAGAAGGTCTTTCTAAGCTGCAGGAGGAAGTGGCCTCCCCTATATTCAACCTCTTGTTCATGAATGATGGGACAACACTAGTGGCAACTCCACTGCTGTCACCACTTGCTAGGTGGGAAGACCCTTGGTTCCAACTATCTGAGGCAGAAAGGGAGTGGTGTACTTCACTGACAGTGCTAGACAAATCACATTGTCCTCACCCTGTGGGTCATGGCTGGCTTCTTCAGCCTGCCTCCTGCTCCTGCTGCCCCAGCCAGTCTGCATGCCATAGCAACCACTGCCCTGGACTCTAACAGTGGGTCATTCTACAAGTTTGATATCTTGGATTCTTTATTTCTCCTGGAATATGTAGTATGTCTAACCTCAAATCCAGCTTCGCCTCACATACAGGTCTTCTGCCAAATAGTGGGTCAAAATCCACATGAGTGTAACACAACCCTGAGCCATCTAGAGGCATACCGGGTCAACAAACGCTGCTTGCTAACTAACTCTTGCTCCTTCCCCTGAGGCCCTGTTCTCTGCCTAAAGGGCCACATTCAGGATATCCCAATCCTTTGTGCCCTCCTAAGCATATGGGGGTACTGCTATTTTTTGGGTCCAGCGACGCCGTTCTAACAGTAACCTTAGGTCTCCCTCAGCACAGTGATATCTGCCTGGCATCCTACAACTATAAGGGGATGTCTGAAACCTCCCAGAACATCATACAGACAGTCCCCCCTTTTCCTCACATGCACCAGACTTTTACCACCTATTAGGTGCATATCATCTCATGGAAATTTCAGCCCAGATGCTGCAATCCCTGAACTGCTAGACCTGCCATAAAACCCTCTGCTAGAGACCCCTGCTGCACAGGCCTATACCACAGAGTATTGCATGGCCTGCAAGCCACCTGGTCCTTGGTTAGACAGGGATACATGTCCCATCCTAAGCCTCTCATCCTGTTCCATGCTGCCACAGCGCAGCCCAATTTTTTGCACCCAAGATCTACGTGCACCATGTATTAAGACAGGGATGTGATGTTTATATCTTCCTTTTCTGCCCTTACAATTGAGTAATGTAGCTCATGCTTACTTCATATCAGCACATAAATTATCTGTGGCTGGGGAACTGTGTGTTTTTAGTCTTTTAATAAGATGACAATGGTCTCTTATGGTCCAAAGAAGGGCAGCATCTATACTATATACTCTGCTTCCTTACCTGTATTACTTCACCCCCTGTAAGTGCACACCAGGTGTTTCAGGCCTACTTATAAGTTTCCATAAACCACCCTAAAATCCAACCTTCCACTGAATAAATCTCCCTTCCTGATCTGCTTGTTCATGTGGACCACGACCATACTGGGCACCCCACAGATAGCACTGGGCACCATTACCACCAACCAACAAACGGCCCTGGCCTTATCCTCGTACATGCACAAAGCATTCCAAGCCCTATACCTCTTAACTCAGAGACAAGACTTTCTAGCCCAAATGGTATTAGACAATCACCTAGCCTTAGAGTACTTATTAGCTGCCCAAGGAGGAGTATGCTCATTGCAGGGAACTTCTTGTATGTGGATCAATACTGGGCAAGTGCAACAGCTCCTCAAGGAAACAAAAATTGACCTTACAGCAATGCATAATGTTATACAAGTATTCAAAAACATACATACCAACAGTCCTGGAAACTGCAGATCTATTCTGTATAGAGCCAATGACTCTGCACAGGATTCCAAACCCCAGTAGTACTAATTATGACAATTTTGATCCTCCTTCTACTGGTCAAGTGCCTACTTCACTTCCTAGGAAGGCAATTTTCCTACTCCCTAGAACCCATGGTCATTACCAGGGTTTAAAATTAAGTTTAAATTGACAAATACAAATTGTGTATATTTATTGTATACAACATGCTTTGAAATTTTTACACATTGTGGAATGGTTAAATTGAGCTAATGAACATATGCATTACCTCATATACTTATCATTTTTTTGTGGTCAGAACACTTAAAATCTACTTTTTTGTTGGCATTTTTCAAGAATACAATAGGTTGTTATTAATGGTAGTCACCATGTTGCAAGCATCCTATGTTTTCTTCAAAAAAATTTACAGTGTTATAATTTACATTTAAATCTGTGATTTGTTATGAGTTAACTTTTCTATAATATGTGAAGTTTAGATCAAGATTCTTTTTTTTCCCCTCTGGATGTCTGATTGTACCAGGATTATTTGTTGAAAACACTATTCTTTCCCCATTGAATTGCTTTTGCATCTTTGTCAAAAATCAGTTGACAGCACTCATGTGGGGTTCTGTTCCTTTGATCTGTGTATGTCCTGTCAGTGCCACATAGTCTTGATTACTGTAGCTATGTCATACATCTTGAGACCAGGGAAAGTGGTTCTTTCCAGTTTATGCTTCTTTATTAAAATTGTCTTAGCTATTTTAGATTCTTTGTTTTTCCATATATATTTTAGAATAATTTTGTCTATTGCTAGAAAATATCCTGGTTAAATTTTTATAGAAATTATATTAAACCTGTATAACAGTTTGGGGAGAATTGACATCCTTACTATGTTGAGTCCTCCAATCCATGGACACAGTATGTCTCTCCATTTATTTAGATCTTTTTTGATTTCTCCCATCAGTGTTTTGTACTTTTTGGCATGCAAGTTGTGTGCCTATTTTGTTAGATTTACACCTCAGCATTCAAAATTTTTTGTAAATGGTACTGTATTTTTAATTTTTTTCATGTTTATTGCTAGTAAGCAGAGATAGAATTGATTTTTGTATGTTGATCATGTATCTTGTAAATTTGCTGAACCTACTAGTTCTAGGTGCTTTTTGTAGATTTCTTGTGATTTTCCTGCATAGACAATCACATCATGTGCAAATATGGATTTCTTTTTTCTTCCTTTTTAATCTGTAGGGCTTTTCTCTTTTTTTCTTGCTTCATTTCTTTTTTTTTTTTTTTTCTGAGATGGAGTCTTGCTCTGTCGCCCAGGCTGGAGTGCAGTGGCACAATCTTGGCTCACTGCAAGCTTCGCCTCCTGGGTTCACGCCATTCTCCTGCCTCAGCCTCCCAAGTAGCTGGAACTACAGGCGCCCGCCACCACGCCTGGCTAATTTTTTGTATTTTTAGTAGAGACGGGGTTTCACCGTGTTAGCCAGGATGGTCTCAATCTCCTGACCTCGTGAACCACCCGCCTCGGCCTCCCAAAGTGCTGGGATTACAGGTGTGAGCCACGGCGCCCAGCCCTTCTTGCTTCATTTCATTGGCAAAAATCCCAGCACAATGTTGAATAAGAGAGGTGAAAGAAGACACCTCTGCCTTATTTCCAATTTTGGGAGAAATGCTGTCGTTCACCACTATGTATATTGTTGATTATAGTTGTTTGATAGATGCTTTTTATCGGCTTGAAGAAATTCTCTATTTTTTTCTGGAAGTTTTCAATTATAAATGGGAGTTGAAAGGTGTCAAATGATTTTACTTCATTATTTGATATGATCATGATAATTTTTTCTTTGGCCTATTATATGGTAGATTTCATTGACTGCTTTTCAAATATTGAATCAACTTTGTGTCCTTGGAATAAACTCAGTTTGGTCATATGATATTTTCTATATTGCTGAATTCTATTTGCTAACATTTGTTAAGGATTTTTGCCTGTACATGAAGCGTATTTGTCTCCAGATATGTGTTTGTATTGGCTTCATCGGGTTTAGATATCAAGGTAATGCTAGTTTCATACAATGAATTGAGAAATTGTGATGGTTAATTTTATATGTCCACTTAGCTAGGCTATGGAACCCAGTATCAGTTTAGATGTTACTGTGAAGGTATTTTTAAAGATGTGATTAACATTTAAATCAGCAGACTTTGAGTAAAGTAGATTATCCTCCATAACATGGCTGGGCCTCCCTCATCTAATTAGTAGAAGGCCTTAAGAGGAAAGACTGAGATCCCTAGAAGAAGAAGGGATTCTGCCCCCAGAATGCCTAGGACTCAAGAATGCAACATAAACTCTCCCCTAGCCTTAATGCCTTACAGGTTTCAGACTTGCCAGCTTCCCAATCATGTCAACCAGCTCCTTAAAATGCCTCACCCTCAACACACACAGTCCCTGTTGGTTCTGTTTTTCTGGAGAACCTCAACTGATACAAAAGTGTTCACTCTTCTTTTACTTTTTGGAATAGATTTTGTGGAATTAGTGTTAATTTTTTATTTTTATTTTTTATTTTTATCTTTTTGAGATCGGGTCTTGTTCTGTTGCTTGGGCTGGAGTGAAGTGGTGTGAACATGGCTTACTGCAGCCTCACCAACTGGGCTCAAGTGGTCCTCTCATCTCAGCCCCACAAGTAGCTGGGGCTACAGGCACGTGCCACCATGCCCAGATAATTTTTAACTTTTTTTTTTTGTAGAGACAAGATCTCCCTGTGTTGCCTAGGCTGGTCTTGAACTCTTGGGCTCAAGAAACCCTTTCACCCTTGGCTTCCCAAAATGTTGGGATTATAGATGTGAGCCATTACGGCTGACCCTGGTGTAAATTATTTAAATGTTTGGTAGAATTCTCCAGTGAAAGTATCTGGGCCTGGAGATCATTTATTTGTGAGTTTCAACTTTTACAGTTGTTATTAGGCTATTGAAGTAGTTTTATATTAAGTGAGTTGTAGTTTTTCCTGTTCAAGAAATTTGCTTTTCAATTTCATTGGTATCTGCTCTTATTTTTATTTCCTTTCTTCTGCTTGCTTGGAGTTTATTTTGCCCTTCTTTTTCTAAGTTCTTGAGGTGGGAATTTAGACTACTGACTCAATCTTTTAATGTATGCATTTAGCAATGTAAGTTTCTCTATCATCACTGCTTTAACTGCATCCCAGAAATTTTTGATACGTTGTATTTTCATTTTCTTTCAACTCAATGGATTAAAAAAAATTTCCGTGGAGACTTTTTTGACCCATAGATTATGTACAAGTTCATTGTTTAGTTTTCAAATATGTGAAAATTTTCCTGTCACGTTCTGTTATTGATTTTTAGTTTCAGTCCATTGTGGTGGAAGAACATACTCTGTATGATTTAAATTCTTTTAAATTTGTTGAGGTTTGTTTTGTGAAGCAGCATATTATTTATCTAATACATGTTCTGTGGGAACTTGAAATGAATATGTATTCTATTGTTGTTGGGTTGAGCATTCTATAAATGTCAATTAGATCTTGTTGGCTGATGGCGTTGAGTTCTATAACTTTGATTATTTTCTCTCTTCTGTCTATTGCTGAGAGAGGGGTGTTGAGTAGTCTTCATAGTGGATTTGTCTAGTCCTCCTTTTAGTTATATCAGTTTGCTTCACATATTTTGCACCTCTGTGGTGTGGTAATATGTATTTAGGAATGCTATGTCTTCTCGGGTTGGGATGAGGTTGCATCATTACTGCCAAGTGGGGGTGAAAACCTTGGACTTGCATGTGTTCTCCACTGAACTGTCAGTGGGAGGAGGTTCTTGTCACTACCCAGAGGAGGTGAAAGTTCTCGTTTCCCACTAGACTTTCCTTTGGCACCATCACAGAGGGGAGGTTGGAGAGTCTTGTTACAACCTGGATATTTTGAAAGTCTAGGCTCTTCATATGACTTTTGCTAGAGGAGAAATGGTTGAGGCCATAGGTTTCTTCTGTGATATTTGACTGTAGGGGAACAGTTATTGTCTAATAGTTTTCTGTCTTGCTTGGCTGTCTCTTTCCTTATCCAAAGGCTAGAAATCAGCCTTTATTTATTTATTTATTGCTTGTTTATTTCATTTTTGTCTCTGTTCATTACCTTTCATGACTTGCTGGCTTCTCTAGCACTCAGTTGGGATATATGAGGCAAAAAGAAAACCCAGGAATCTTACCAGTTTGTAGTTAATTGGGTCCTGAGGTCTCCAGCCACTCTGTCTTCTCTTCTCCACCTTTCGGTCATCTTTTTTGCTTTATACATAGTGTCTAGGGTTTTTAGTTGTACTTAATTGAAGAAATGGAAAAATAATGGCTAATACATATTTCTAAAACTAGAATCCTTTCATCTGAGTTTTAGACTAAATTCATCAAAAACCATACATGGCTTTTTATTGGAATATCAATTACATTAAAATCTATAGCTCAATTTGGGTGAGTTAACTTCTTTACATTATTGAGTCTTTCAAAGCATGAACTTGGCATATCATTCTACTTATTTCGATCTTCAATTTTTCTCAATGATGTTTTAAAGTTTCTGTGTAGTTTGAACATTTTTACTTAGATTTTCTCCTAGGTGTTTGATATTTTTGATGATATTATATATGAGACCTTTAAAACATTTGAAATTTTCTGATTGTGTTTCTTCTATGTGGAAATAAAATTTACTTCTTTATTGACCTTGTATCCAGCAATAAAAAAATAGCAAAAAAATCTATGATAAATTATTAAAATTAGTGAGCAATTGTTTGGTTTCACGTGAAATTTAAAATAATTTTTTCTACTTCTGTGAAGAAATGTAACAGTACCTTGAAGGGGATAGCATTAAATCTATAAATTACTTTGGTCAGTATGGCCATTTGCATGATATTGATTCTTCCTATCCATGAGCATGGAATGTTTTTCCATTTGTTTGTGTTCTCTCTTATTTAATCCTAAGCAAAAAGAACCAAGCTGGAGGCATCACATTACCTGACTTCAAACTATACTACAAAGTGACAGGAACCAAAACAGCATGGTACTGGTATCAAAATAGATATATAGACCAATAGAACAGAACAGAGGCCTCAGAAATAATGCCACACATCTACAACCATCTGATCGTTGACAAACCTGACAAAAACAAGAAATAGGGAAAGGATTCCCTATTTCATAAATGGTGTTGGGAAAACTGGCTAGCCATAAACAGAAAACTGAAAGGACCACTTTCTTACACCTTATACAAAAATTAACTCAAGGTGGATTAAAGACTTAAACCTAAGACCTAAAACCATAAAAGCCCTAGAAGAAAACCTAGGCAATACCATTCAGGACATAGGCATGGGCAAAGACTTCATGACTAAAACACCAAAAGCAGTGTCAACAAAAGCCAGAATTGACAAATAGATCTAATTGACCTAAAGAGCTTCTGCACAGCAAAAAAAAAAAAAAAAAAAAAAAACTATCATCAAAGTGAACAGGCAACTTACAGAATGGGAGAAACTTTTTGCAATCTATCCATCTGACAAAGGGCTAATATCCAGAATCTACAATGAACTTAAACAAATTTACAAGAAAGAAACAACCCCATCAAAAAGTGGACAAAGGATATATACAGACACTTCTCAAAAGAAGACATTTATGGCTGGGCGCGGACCCTAGCACTTTGGGAGGCCGAGGCAGGTGGATCACAAGGTCAGGAGACTGAGACCATCCTGGCTAACACAGTGAAACCCCGTCTCTACTAAAAATACAAAAAATTAGCCAGGTATGGTGGTGCACACCTGTAGTCCCAGCTACTCAGGAGAATGAGGCAGGAAAATCACTTGAACCTGGGAGGTAGAACCCAGGAGGAGTGAGCTGAAATTGTGCCACTGCACTCCAGCCTGGGAGACAGAGTGAGACTCCATCTCAAAAAAAAAAAGACATTTACGCAGCCAACAAACATATGAAAAAAAGCTCATCATCACTGGTCATTAGAGAAATGCAAATCAAAACCACAATGAGATACCATCTCACGCCATCTCAGAATGTCAATCATTAAAAAGTCAGGAAACAACAGATGCCGGAGAGGATGTGGAGAAATAGGAACGCTTTTACACTGTTGGTGGGAGTGTAAATTAGTTCAACCATTGTGGAAGACAGTGTGGCGATTCCTCAAGGATCTAGAACCAGAAATACCATTTGCTCCAGCAATCCCATTACTGAGTATATACCCAAAGGATTATAAATCTTTCTACTATACAGACACATGCCCATGTATTTTTATTGCTGCACTATTCACAATAGCAAAGACTTGGAACCCAAATTCCCATGAATGATAGACTGGATTAAGAAAATGTGGCACATACACACCATGGAATACTAAGCAGCCATTAAAATGTATGAGTTCATATCATTTGCAGGGACATGGATGAAGCTGGAAATCATCATTCTCAGCAAACTGATACAGGAACAGAAAACCAAACACCACATGTGCTCACTCATAAGTGGGAGTTGAACAATGAGAACACAGGTACACAGGGAGGGGAACATCACACACTGGGGCCTGTCAGGGAGTTGGGGGCTAGGGGAGGGATAGCATTAGGAGAAATACCTAATGTAGATGACGGGTTGATGGGAGCAGCAAACCACCATGGCACGTGTATACTTATGTAAAAAACCTGCACATTCTGCACATGTATCTCAGAACTTAAAGTATAATTAAAAAAAAAAGATCATAAAACTGACAAAACAGACTGTTTGTAACAATAAGATACCAAATTATAAACAGGACCTGAGACCATGCCAGGCAACAGTTAAGTCGCACACTCCTACACTTAAAAAGTTATGTTCTAGCTGCCACAAGGTTTTTCTTTTTCATGAGTAGCCAAATGGGTACTAGATTCAAGACAAGCTGACTAACTGACCCCTACTCTCTGTTCCACCAGCTGTAACTACAGCTTTAATTAGACAAGAGACTGATTTCAGTACATTTCTGTTTCATTACATTTCTGATAAAAAGGCCATTAACCATGGGCAATTGCTGGCTGGTTTACAGAAATCACACACTCAAGTGTCTGTGTGTACATATAGCCTCTAATTATGATACATTTATATGTTAAGTCTCCATCCCAAAATAAACATGGGTCATATGTTACATACATATTTGTTTAATACACGTGTCCGGACCAGCTTTATAAATATTAATAGCCTCTCCTATGACCTGTTAAATATGTATATTTAGCCAAAAAATTAGTAATTGTTTATCATAGAGTCTTTTGAAATTTTCCCATATAGCTTATGTCATTTGCATATTCCTTTATAATATAATATCATATCTTTGAATTATTTTTCTTGCCCTTGTTGTACTGGCTAGAAACTCTACCACTATCTTGATTAGTGGTGATAGCAGACATCCTTGTTTCATTTCCAGTCTCAAAGAGAAAGCTTTCAATATTGTACCATTAACTATGATGTTTGCTATAAATTTTTGAAGGTATCCTATATCACCTTAAGGAGGTTCCCAAGTTCTCTTCTTATTCCTAGTTTGCTGACAGCTTTTATCATGAATAGAAATTGCATTTTGTCAATGTTCTTTCTGTACCTATTTAGGTGAATGTATGATTCTTTCCCTTTATTTTGTTAATAGGTTGAATTATAATTGATTTTTACAAAATGATAACCCAGGCTGAGCATGGTGGCTCATGCCTATAATCCCAGCACTTCGGGAGGACGAGGTGGGGGGCAGATCACCTGAGGTCAGGAGTTCAAGACCAGCCTGGCCAACGTGGTCAAACCCTGTCTCTACAAAAATACAAAAATTAACTGGACATGATGGCAGTTGCCTGTAATCCCAGCTACTTGGGAGGCTGAGGAAGGAGAATTGCTCGAACCTGGGAGGTTTATGTTGCAGTGAGCTGAGATTGTGCCATTGCACTCCAGCCTGGGCGACAGAATGAGACCCCATCTAAACAAACAAACAAAAAAAACCCCGACTTTGTATTCCTAGAATAAGTCCAACTTGATAATTATGAATTATTTTTTATACATCTGGATTCAATTTAGTAGTATTTTCATCAGGATTTTTGCATGTATGTTTACCGAATATATTAATCTATTAATCTGTAATTTTTTTTTGTAATGTCCTTGGCAGGTGGGTTATTTATTTTTATTTTTATTTTTATTTTTTTTTAGATAGAGTCTCACGCTGTTACCTAGGCTGGAAGTGCAGTGGTGTGATCACAGCTTCCTGAAGCCTCCACCTTCCAAGTGATCCTCCCACCTCAGCCACCCAAGTAGCTGAGACTACAGGCAGGCATCAGCATGCCTGGCTGTTTTTAAAATTTTTTTTGTAGAGCTGGGGTTTCCCCATGTTGCTGAGGCTGGTCTTGAACTCCTGAGCTCAAGCGATTCATCTGCCTCAGCCTCCCAAAGTGCCAGGATTACAGGCAGGAGACACCACTCCAGGCCTCCTTGACAGGTTTTGTGTCAAGGTTATTCTGTATTCATAAAACAAGTTGGGAAGTTTGTCCTTTTATTCTATTCCCTGGAAGGAAATAGTAAACCTTTAATAAGTGGCATAGCTAATATTCAAACCACATAGTCTGATTCCAAATTCTATGCTTTTAATTACAATGCTATGTTGACTTCCCTCTTAATTGCTTTCTCTCTCTTTCAGTATGCATACCCTGAGCGCCAATTCCTACCCAGCTGACACCTGTGAATGCAGTATGTTGCATTAAAGGAGAGGAACCCTGAGATTAGGAAGCTCTAATCTTTTCTAGTGGGCAATAAGCATGGTAACCCCTTGCTCTGGAGGGAGACTAATTCTGTCTTCTTAGGCTGTTCAGATACAAACATCCTTGAAACAATGGCCAAGAAAACGGAGCGTCAGAGCTTCACTTGCAAAAGTGCAGAAATATGAGAAATCCTTGAAGGATTGTGTCTCAGCACCCATCCTTGCTATTTTTGTCTCCTTTCCACGTTAAAGTCATTTATAAAAAATTATTTCCTTTCTCTTTCTTAAAATACCTGAACCTCCCTTAAAATATTTGAAATTAGGATATTCCCTTTTCTATTATTTTACATGAACAAATTTCTAATTTATATCCAACACCATTATCCCACTGGCAAGCATTCTTCATATCTGGTTGCCTTAGTTTGAAGCCGCATCAAGCCAGTATTTGTTCTCCATTAATTGTCCCAATGACAGACAACCTACAGCCCTTGCATGATGTGGTCCCTGTCTACCTCACTGGCTTCATTTCCTATCACTCCTGCCTTCACCCTCCATGCCCCATTGCACAGGTCTTCTTCCAGTTTTCAAATGTGTCACACTTCTTCCAGCTTCAGGGACTGATCACATGCTGTTTGTCTCACCAGGACTGCCTTCTCCACAGCCAAGTTATTGATGGCTCATCTCTAAGATCTCCATCTAAGCGCCACTTCCTCACAGAAGCCTTCTCTGACCCCTACATTCTGGGATCAGAAAGGAGATGCTCTTCTTAGCTCAACCTTTTTAGCTTAACCTTTCTCATTCTTTGAAACATTTAATCGCAATTATAAGGAAATAGTTGTCCCAAGTTTGTTTTTCCCACTAGAACATTAATTCCATGAGGGAGAGACTGTATTATTCTTATTCATAACAAGTACATAGTAGGCACTTAACATGTGTTTCTTGAATGACTGATTCTCTAATTTAAATTGCTCAAAAGTCATTTGAGGACACATGTATATCACTGAAGTTCTATGGGTTCATAAAAGGGTTGACAACATGATGTACATTTTTGTTTTCTCAGAAGATTCCATTGAGGTCATCCCTTGACTTACTCTTTTTTTTTTTTCTAGATGGGGTTTCATTCTTGTTGCCCAGGATGGAGTGCAATGACGCAATGTCTGCTCACTGCAACCTCTGCTTCCCAGGTTCAAGCAATTCTCCTGCCTCAGGTAGCTGGGATTACAGGTGCGTGCCACCACGCCTGACTAATTTTTTTTTATTTTTAGTAGAGACGGGGTCTCACATTGCTTCCTATTAAAGCCACCTCACTGACCTGCATCCATATGGAGCTTCTGTTGGTGTGAATCTCTCACAAGACGGGAGGAGGTAGATAGATGGATAATGAAAGGTGGCTTAGCTCATGAACAATGGATGATATGGAAATAATAACATTACACTGTAATAAATTATGATAATATGATAAATAATAAATAACATTTACTGAACACTTCCTATATACCAGGCACCATGCTAAATACTCTATATGTCTTTATTTAATCTTAACAACATTATTATAATGTAGTTCAGTTATTATCGTCACTTTATAGCTAAGAAAATTGAGTCTTGGACAGATTAAGTAACTCTCTCAAGGCCACACGATCACTGAGTGGCAGAGATAGGACTTGAATCCATGTTGGTGTGACTCCAGAATTCTCACTCTTAACTGCTAGACCATAGACTGCCTTATGTCACTTCTACTAGTTGTCCAAATATGGCAAGGGTCCATAAGAAAGGATTGTAAAGTGGTTTCTTTTATCTAATTTCAGCTCTAAAGTAACAAGCAGATCTAGTGATAAAGAAAATATTTGAATTTAGGACTCTAAGCGTTCTTTTAGCCGATCCAAAATTATTCACTTTGTAATGGGATTGTTTCTGTGATTCTAATTCAACGTTTGCAATTTTCTTGTAGGTTGGTTAACCTCAGGACTTAGAAAAGAAATGACTGTAATGTAACCGTTCAAAGGATCCGTTTACCACTAAATACACAAACATAAGTGTGTTAAACTTTTTCAATAGAAGACTCAGTCAAGTTCTTAGCAAAAGACATTCCTTCAACAAGCTGGCGTGCAATAACTGCTTTCCAGAAACCCCAGTACCACTAAAAATTCATATTTTGAACGAGATTAAATCCTTTATTGCTCTGGCTATTGAAGAGGTGGTGCCAAGAGACTGAAATCTTATGTAAGACACTTATTTTTTCAAGGAATGTGTTAATATTTATTTAATTAAATTCATAACTCTTTGTTTAAAATGTATTTATAGAAGAGGGAGAAAAACAGACTCCACAATTAGTTTTCTTGTATCTAGGACAAGCTTGTTATAACAGTCACGGGATACATTTTGACGGGTGCTATTTCAGCATTGACTATTTTGAAAACTTGGAGAAAAACACTTTAAAGTCAATACTGTCCAATTTAAAAATATGAAGTTGGATCATATACCATAATATATATTTAACCACTTCAAATCTTCTATGAATTTTAGAGGTGGCTCAATTAACTTGGTATTCTTACATTCTTTATAGATCATGTCTAACAAGATTACAATACTATTTTCCCCCTTTCTCTCAAGAGGCCTCCTGCAGACAGTGACTACAGCTTAATGTCCCTGCACCCCCATCCTGCTTATGATAATATTGAATACACAGGGGATGTAACTAAGCATGAGGGGTTTGACTCACTGTCCTTTATGTCATCAAGCCTCACTACCCTCCTCCACTCCCTGTTTTCTCTCCTCCTCTCTTTCTCAAAAGTTGAGATCTATATAAAGATAATACAAAGTAGAAAATGGTAGGCTGCATGAGAGGTGCAGTTACGTGCTCTGGAAGATCAGAAGGCACATCTGGCTTAGGGAAAATCAGAGAGATTTGCAGCACGAGATGGCATCGAGTTAGGGGATTTAGGCACACAGACATCAGAGGATGGCTTTCTGGTACATGCAAAGACAGGTGGTATGCTGTTTAAATGTTTGCCGAGTGAATGCAAGGGTATTTTGAAAAGTGAAATAGGTGCATAATTAATGAGAGTGAGAAAAGCCCAAGGGAAAGCTCATGAATGACTTGAGTTCTTGACTGGATCCTTTTAGACCGGAACCTTTTCCCATGTGTAGATGGAGACCCGGATAGACGAGTTTCTCAAAGGGAGACAAGACACTCTTTCCCCTCAGCTCTTGCCTAGAGACTCATGGTTGTGCCAAGGATGCCCTTTGGAAGTAACTGACTGACAAAAGAGATGAGGAGATAGGATGTCAGTCAATGTCAAAACCCAGTTAGATTGATCATGGTCTGTCCATAGAACTTGCAGTACATAGCTCCATGGCAATAATTATTTACTTCTTAAACATCTGCATATTTTTTTTCTGCAAATCCACCGAGCTTTGTGAGGGAAGGGCCTGGGTTGGGTTTGTTTGTATTCTATACTAAGCACGTAGCTGGTGCACAGTAAATATTTGCTGAATGAATGCTTTGTCTTCACCCATTCATAGTGGAGATTGTTGAATGAATAAAAGTAAAGTAAATTGTTCTATTTATCTAAAATGTAAAGCACATAGGTGCTTATGTTAGGAAGACAGTTTGGGATCAAATTACTGAGGGATTTGAATATCTAGCTAAGACTCAGTACTCATAGCACTGTGGCAAGCGACAGATTTTTTTTTCTTTTTTTTATTATTTTACTTTAAGTTCTAGGGTACATGTGCACAACGTGCAGGTTTGTTACATATGTATACATGTGCCATGTTGGTGTGACAGATTATTAACTAAAAGTTTCAAGTAGGCGAATAACAATTTCAGCTTTGTTTTACAAAAATACATTGCTTTTAAAATTATGTGAGAATTAGAATTCATGAAGAAGAAGATTGTAAGTATGATCTGAGTCACATAATCATTGCTTTAGCCTGTTGCTTTTAAAGCAACTCCAGGTAATTTCCCCTGCAACCTGCCTGATCCCACTGTTTGGATTCCATGTAGAAGATGCAAAGGGTTGTGGTGGTAACGTAGAGTGTGGGATGGAGGAGGAGGCATGGAGTGGGGGCTGTGTGGCAAATTGGGCATAAATAAATGTCCATTCCTACCATGAATTAAACATGTATTTTACAATTTTTTTCAGTAGTATGCCAGTCATTTACAAACACATGTTAAGATTCTGACTTGGCTAGAAAGATGAGGCCACAACACTCATGATTAGTTTATTGGCCGAGCTAAACTCAGTGATGCTAAAATCAGAAATGGTTTAATTTATCTCCAATCATTTTCTCTAAATGTTTCTCTTGATTCTTCTTTTTCCTGCCTTTGTGAACATCTTCACATTTCAAGCAACTTCCCATAGCTTTCTGGTCACTTTCAGATATTCAACTTAGTCCAGTCTAACACTCAGTCAAACATCTAGTTCAAGGATTCTCTTCTGCCCACAATATGACCAGGAGCTCAGGAAAAGGAAATATTCTATGCCTTTTCATACTTTAGGTACTTCCACTCTCCTTTTCTTCCTTCTTTTTCTTCTGGAATGCAGTGGGAGATGGAGATTGCACAGAAGAAAAGGGTTAGAAATATTCTTACATAGTGATATTTGAAGCTCAGAATTCTTGTTCTTTGGGACGTTTGTGGTCTTTTCAAACGATCCAAAGAGGCTCCCTGATGTGAATAATGCACTCTATTGGGGGAATTCTGTAACTTCTTATAAGTCACCTCAGCTCCTATCCCTGGTGATCTACCCTTCAGCCATTTAATGAAAGGGTCGCCCCACCCTTACTAGCTTCTTACTGGCTGTTAGGGTCCCAGCAGGAAAATAGAAGCCTGTCTTCCTTGGTATGCACTTGGTCCTTAGGAAATTCATTCATCCTTGTCAAGACAATAAATACGTAATAAGTAAATAAGTAAATAAACAAACAAGCATTATAGGCTTGCCCCATTCTTTGCTTTATTGCCTTGAGCTGCTCCCTGCAATTACCTGCGTTCAGAACTCCCCTCTCACAGAGTTTGCCAGGAGGAAGCAGGTGCAACTCTCTGTGTTCACATATGCCTCTCAGTTTTGGGAGTCAAATATCAATTTTATCCAAGACTTCTCTTAGCCTGCTTCATTTGGGTCTCTTAGTAGCACTGGGACTCTTGATTCCACACCTTGCTAATAACCCAGCTGGGGAGTGAGATGCTTTTGTCCTCTTTGTGAGATCACCCTTTTATCTGTATGACTGGTTCTCTAGGAACATCTTCCCACTGGCTTCAGCAAAAGAAAGGGGGAAACACCCTCATCCTCCCTCCCATGGGAAAGGGGGAAGAAATGTCATCACACTTTCCTCTAAGGTCACAACACAATGATGCCATATGTTTCCTCCAAAGAACCCTTGTGTTTTGCTTATATATGCGAATTGGGGTATTGGTCTCTGGACCAGTCTGGCTGCCATTTAGTAAGCCCTCCTATGTGGATATATTTGGCACCTCTCTTCAGTACTCAGCATTGCTTTTCTTCTATTGTTCTCAGTTTTAGTGCTTAATGGAAATTCCAAGACAACAGAAAATATGCATTTAATTTCCTAGAATATACATAGCCTCACATCCTGGTAGAACTCAGAGTTTAGAAATTGCCATCAAAAAAGGTGATAGCAAGCAATCTGAATTTTGAAGGAAAGAGTGACTTAGTTTCTTCCTTCATTTATTCATTTATTTCCACCAAGTCAGGTCTTGCTCCAAGAGCTAGATATGCTGTATGAATAAATCTAAATAGTCTCTACTCTGACTGAGATTACAGTCTCATGGGAAAGGTAGACATTACAGAGGTAAATACACCAATTATTTCAAATTATAATATAGGCAAAGAATAGGGTACCATGAGAAAGAACAATATGGCACACGACGGCGTGACCAGGCTTGGCTCATTTCTGTGGGCAAGGGCCTAGAAACTGTATCAGACTATTCTCTGCTAGAATTATCAGAGGTGAGTGCTTTCTTAGGAGTGATGACTAGGACCATATATCCAGGAGGAGTCCATGACTTCATTAATCAACTAATTAGTAGTCCCTGAGTGCTAACCATTTAATAGGTATAAGAGCTAAAAATTAAAAAATAGGATGCTGTTCCTTTTCTCAAGATGTTTAAAGTCTCATTGGAGATACAGCTAAATAAGAAGTTACAATCTGGGGAGCTAAGCTGAGAATAAGCCCAGCAGTGCTATGGGAGTATCACCGTCCCTGGCCTTGGGAGATCAGCAGGAGACATTCTGGGAGATGGACTACTTAAGTGGTTTCCTGAAGGATGAGGGGGTGCTGACTAGACAAAGAAATGAGAGGGAGGGAAGAGGAAGAACATTCAAAGTAGAAGTAGCGTGTTCAAAGACAGCTAAGTATCCCAATCGAGGAGCTTTGACCCACTAGAGTACCTCCAATAGGTTATCAGTGTGCAAAGACATGGATGCTTCCTTCCTTGCAGCAATTTCTGCTGTTTATCCCAATGTGTCAGGATGTGAAAATGGTGCAAAAGCACTAGTCTAGAAGCTAGCAAGAATATGATATCTTTAGAGAATTTCACAAGTGTTGAAATATATGAAGTGTAGAAAGAGACGATGGCCAAGTTTTGGTCTTACCCATCACACTCCCATACATACATAACAATATTGTCAGCAGTGTAACCTTCAAGCTAGCAAGATCAACAACTACAGGAATGCGAATGAGATGTATTGATGAGTGAATGTTATCAGCTTTCACTATCTCAACACCATTTATGAAATATTTTATTCTTGCCTCCTTTGTTCATCCACCTCCCTGAATTTCAAGGAGAATTTGGTTGTGTGTGCTTAGTTCCTGGGTTCTTACCATGTAGAATCAGGGAACAGGACTGGAGAGACCAAAGGGAAGAGGAAAAAGAGCAAATGGTGAAAGCCCTGTTTTGAGGATAAAAGAGAAAATAGGACATGATATAGTTGTGGGGTATAAATTGAAATTGAGTAAATTTTCTTTAAGATTTGTAAGTACAAATTTTGGAATTGTCTTAAAAATTATTTTAGAATTTTTCTAAAATTAGACCCTTCATCAAATGAGAAACTGAACAGAGACTGGGCTCTATGAAACATCAGGGTTTATTAGGTGGATGTGCTGCATACGCATGCTTATGAATGGGAAAGAGGTTTAGTGCAATGTGAAAAATAATCTCTGGATTTGGAATGAGAATATATGATTCTTGCTTTTGACACTCAATAGTGGCATAATTTTTAGCCCGTCTGATTTCTCTGACTCCCTATCACCTCAATGTCCTTATGAATGAATGTGGATATAGTACATAACCTACATACTCCATTGGGTCAACATAAATAATAAATAAGACATGAAAGTGCTGTGAAAATTATAAGGATTTATCCAGAGTTTCACAATGGCAATAATAATAAGTGATGTTAATATTTTAAAAATTGATACATAATATATGTACATATTTTTGGGCTATTTGTGATAATTTAATACATTTACATAATCAAATTAATGTAATTGGGATATCTATCACCTTAAATATTTACATTTTCCTTATGCTAGGAACATTTAAATTATTATCTTCTAGCTATTGATGTTAATATTAACAAGAATATCTTTGAATTTTTTAAACATTATAGGATTATATACTTAGCGACTTGTAAGAAATGATAGTTGATGATGACAATAAGAAGGAGATAACAAAAAGATGACCTCCCTCAAGTTTTAGTGGCAATGGCTCCAATTTAGAGAAAATGAACTGCTCATTAGGAATGACTCTAAACTTGGCAAGAGAACAATTTAAACTCATCACGCTTTCTTTTTAACATTATTCTTATATGTGTGAATTCTTATTGTTCTATCTGGGAATGCCACAGTTCAGTCCCTGTATTTTCTGGTTCTGTCATGTTGCAAAATCCTGTGATAGAGGCATAGCTAATAAATTATTTGACAGGAAGTATAGAAAAAAAAGCCTTTGTAATTCACAGTTCTGACATAATGAAAAGCTTATAATTCACTAGTGTGACCTCACAGCTGTGAATTACAAGTTTCACTTGACTTGTTCACAATTTGTCTTTGAATTTATACTATGAAAAGTGAGAACCATATTGTCAAACTGTCACTCCATATTGATATATTACTGCTGAAGATTAAGAAACATTTTGTCAAAGAGCAGGAAAATAAAAATACTCTGAAACAAGATGAAATCTGATACAAATGTGAAGGAGAGTATGAAGAAATAAATGCCTGCAAAAAGACAGCATGCAGTGTTTGTTTGCATCTGTCCAGGGACTTGCTTTGAATTTCCATTCAACAGCAGCAAACTCCTATATAACACTCAATATCTGCCAGGCACTCTTCTAAGCATGTTAGATATAAACTCTTTTAAAACACAAGAAACCCCTAGAAGTAGCTACTATTTCATTTCTATCTGTATTTATAGATGTACAGAGAGGTGAATCAATTTGCCTAAGGTCACATAGCTGGTAAGTGGCAGAACCAGGATTCAAAGTCAGGCCTCATGCCTCCAGAGGCCATACTCCCAAGCCTCTTTTCCCCTTGGCCCGGTTAGAATGTTATTAAAGATAGAGTTGGCTGAGTCTATGCCAATCTTGTATCCTTAACATCACTTTAAAAATCTCTTTGCTAGAACTTTTTTTTGATAGTGTTGTGTTAAAAGAGTGGAGAGCAAGAAAGAGAAATCATTTTACTTGTTTAGAGCCAGGATAGATGAAGGTTCTCTATACGGTACATATATCTAGTATTCTTTTCAACCTTTCATGAATCTTTAAATAAAATATGCAAAGCAGATTGTCATTCTGATAGTACTTTTCCTTGAAACCTTATTTTTAAAAATTCAAACTTACAGAAATGTTTTAAGGATAAATCTCAAAACTGTTGTATACTTTAACCCAGATTTGTGAATTATTTACATTTTGCCTCATTTTCTTGTGCACCTGTGCTCTCTCTCTCTCTGTCTCTGTCTCTCCCACTTTCTTTCTCTGTCTTCAGAATTATTTGAAACTAAGAGGTAAAGTGCCTCCTTATTCCCAAATATTTCAGTGTGTATTTTCTGAAAGCAAGAACATTCTTCTGAGATAATCACAATTAAATGATCAAAAATAGGAACTTCTTATTGGTGCAATACTAATATCCAATCCACAGTCCATATCCAAATTTTGTCAGTTGTCTCAATAGTGCTCTTTATAGCTATTTTTCTTCATTAGAGAAATAAACTTCTTATTCATTTCCAAAATGACAAAAGTCTAAATAGGGGAACAGATTAGTAATTGCTGGGGGTTAAGGTCAGTTTGGCATGGGGGAGGGGAGAGTGACCATAAAGGGGTAGCATCAGTGAGAGCTTTGGGGTGATGAAGTGGTTCCAAATTTTGACTATGATGGTGGTTGCACAAATTCTATTATGTTAACATCTTCAAAAAGTTATCAATAGCTGGATGTAAAAGTAATGGATGAAGCCAGAACAGATAAATGAACAGAATACCAATGCTGTGATGATGACTTCTCAGATGTAGTTAAATCGAGTTTCTCTCTGCCCAGAAGGTTTCCAGAGAGTGTTTCAGTGGTTTCATCAACTACACATCTTGTCTCTAGGAAGGCATCTGCCTGTTTCTCTGGGCTGCTCCGGCTTACTCTGGTTTTCTTTCTTCCCATGTGTGTGCTGTTATCACTGTGATCTGTTGCCCAGCCATCTATCAGGCTGCCTCACAGGGCTAGAAGTGATGATCTCTTTGAACTCCTCTTTAACCCAGATATAGACTGGTTGGCTCTCTTGCTCCAGCCACTGCACTTATTCTGTTCTCCTACACATTCCAACAGCACCCGGCAGGTAACCTTCACCTCCACTTATAATATGCATCATTATGTAGTTTAAAAATCAACCTGCTTTGGGCTCTGAATAGTTCATAGATATTTCAGTAAGAGTTCATGTAGTTTGTACTGGCTTTTAATAGAAACTGTCTTCCGTAATTCAGATTTGAGTCCATAGGTCAATGACTATGAATAATAGACACCATACTGTACCTCAGATTGCCCTTCCTCAAATTTCATTCTCTCCCCTTCCTAATCTCTTCTCAAGATTATTGCCAATTATCCATTCAGTGGACACTTATGAAATACTTTATCTTAAAATTTAACTTTGTTAGTAGTCCCTGAACAAAATTACACACATCTGAGATGGAAATTTACAGTATCATCTAATTTCTACCTTTCTACTTCTATTTGTTACAGTACTACTCTGGGGGTTCTATTCTGCTGTGAACTAGGATTCCTTGCTTTTCTCTAAAGAAGCTTCACTTGTTCCTCCTTTTTTACCTTGCTCAAGCTTTTCCATTACTCCAATTTCTCTTTCCTGAGCAGCTGTAAAATTCCACTCATCTCTGGTTGCCGACCTGTGAAGTCATCTTTTCCAATGATGCTTGC
Source organism: Pongo abelii (assembly GCF_028885655.2). Taxonomy (NCBI): domain Eukaryota; kingdom Metazoa; phylum Chordata; class Mammalia; order Primates; family Hominidae; genus Pongo; species Pongo abelii. Next base: position 80,386,670 of record NC_071992.2, on the reverse strand, counting down.
CTGATGTCTTTAACTAGTCTCCCTCTTTAGAACTTCTACTCTTTCTCATCTTTGGCACATACATTTGGCATTTTTATAATTGCTGTTTGTGAGCTCCTGGAAGGCAGGATGCACTTCCAGGTCTGTCTTGTAGTCCCCACCCTTATACAGGTCTGCATTATTGCTCACCTAGACTCTTAACTCCATTCACCTTGCTCAGTATGGGCAGATAACAAATAATTTAAAAATTTAACCAATGTTTTCAAATTTTCACTGAGCATAATTTGCTCGTTACTTGAGACCTTTTTTCAAGCTCACATTGATTAATTGATATGGGCTGTTTGAGGATAATTATTCAACGAGCTATGATTATGTTTAACTGTAGTGTTCATCATAGGAGTTAAGAGGATGCAGTTTCAGGGAGATAGTGCTGAGTTTGAATCTCCAGTCTTCCAGTTAGTAGCTGTGTGATCTTGGGCATGTTCCTGAACTTCATTAAGTTCCATTTTTTTCATCTGAAAAGAGACTATAAGGAATGATAATATTTGCTTCCTAGAGTTGTTATGAGGATTAAACATTTGGCATCACAATGATACCAAACCAGGCTAGTTTTGCACGTGCACAGTAAGCCAATAACTATGATGCTGGGTTTTGCAAAAGAGAAAGGATTTATTCACAGGAAAGTCCAGAGAGGAGACAGGAGAATAGCTCTCAAATCTGCCTCTTCAAAGGTGGCATTTAGGGATATTTGTGGGATAAAGAAGCAGGCAGCCTACTGTGTGGGGAACGGGGTTGGAGGGAAGGAAAAGTGAGGTCATCAGTGATTTGTGCATGCAGTCAGGCTTCACGGCTCTTCATGGGATGCATGTTCAGGAAATGGCAGCATTAGCATAATCTAAAGGAGGACCTTTTAGCCTTCTGATGTCAAAGGGTCACCTCTCAGGCAGGTTGGTGGTCTCAAGTGATTCAAACTGGACACTAATTCCTGAAAAACAACTTCAAGCAACGATTACCATAGTGACATATATGTCGGAGATGTTATCTATGAGGAAGCTAGTGGGGGTTTAGTTATATATTGTTTGGCTATGTGAATTTTAGCTATATAGAGTATAAGAGCAACTAGAAGTCAGCAATTAAAAGAAAGCAAGGTAGGTTAATTTTGGTGGGCTTAATCAGGTTAGCCTTCTGTTTTCACAATTGTCATGTAATAACTCAATAAATGGTAGCTTCATTATGTTGGCTGTTATCATTTTTTTTTGAGAGGGAGTTTCGTGCTCTTGTTGCCCAGGCTGGAGTGCAATGGCACGATCTTGGCTCTCTGCAAGCTCCGTCTCCTGGGTTGGAGTGATTCTTCTGCCTTGGGCTCCTGAGTAGCTGGGATTACAGGTGTGTGCCACCATGCCCAGCTAATTTTTTTGTATTTTTAGTAGAGATGAGGTTTCACCATGTTGACAAACCTGGTCTTGAACTTCTGACTTCAGGTGATTCACCCACCTCGGCCTCCCAAAATGCTGGGATTACAGGCGTGAGCCAATGCACCTGGCCGGCTGTTATCTTTATAACCGTGATATTATAAAGAGGTTGTGAAATAGATCCCACTAAAAACAAGGATACATTATCCTCTTCAGATATCTCCAGTTGTGTCTGTCTGGTTCACTTAAAGATTAGTTACATTAGTTAAGCATATTTATTTGTAATGACCCTGTGGTAAATCCTAATGAATATTGCTGTCCTTTCCAGAGAATTATTCATTCACCAATCCATTTGGAATGGGGCCATTGGAGACATACATTTAATGGCGAGGGCCTGAGGTAGTCTCTTTCGCCTTTGTTGATGATGGGATATTTGCTCTTATGCTCCTTGCCCTAAGCCATCCTCACACAGACACCCTTTTGCCTTCACTTTGCCTGGGTGTCACCTGTGAGGGTGTTTTCCTCACCCAGTGCCATGTGCTGTACCATGGACCTCTAACATGGATGCCCTCTCGCCCTCCTGGGCCCAGACACTGCACCGGCTGCTGCCCCTGCCCCTTGCCTGTGGGGTGCACCCCCACGTCACTGGAGCTGCAGCATCTGCAGGACGCCCTCCGCTCTCCATGCCGACTCACACACCGTTCTGCACTGCTCTACTTTCTGTTCATCCCACTTGGGCCCTCATGCTCTGCTCTCCATGGATACCCTCCTCACCTTGCTGAGCTCCAGCACCTGGTGCTTGGCCACTGTGGCCTGTTTCCTACTTCACCCACTGCTGGTGCCTACCTTGCTCAGCTATATCTAACAGCTTTTGAACCAAAAGAAGGGGAGAAAAGAGAAGAGGAGGGAAAGGGCAGGGGGAGACTAGAAATGGCTTTTGACAGAGCTTACTCAGGCCAAGCCACAAACTCAGGGCCATCATTCATAGTACCCTTTTATTTTCATGGGTATCCATTCTCGGAATGATTTGAACGTTTAGTCAACATTTCAATATTCTGTGCCTTCCTCAGGGTGCTGAAGAGGCATGTTCTCTGCAAACAGCTGTTCAGTATGATACCACCAGGGTCCTCCAGTATAATTATAGCTTTGCAATTCACATGCATAGCTCTTCAAAAAATGTAAAAAATGGATCCTTCTAACTTATAAGGAGTATGGAATCCAATCAGTTTTAGCAAGCTTTTCTGTATATTAATTACCATTTATTTGAATGCTGTTTGAAAAACTCATAAATTTGTAAAAACTTACACTTTTTAACCTTGATCAAACAGTATTTTTAAACTCCTATTGCAATTTGGGAATTTTGCAAGTCCTGGAACAAAGAACAAAATGTCATAGTGAAACTAATTTTTATGATGAAATGATGGTTATGATATAATTATTATAATTAATGCTAAAATCTAGCTGTAATTCAACATGTTTGACCCGAGTGCTTCTACAGTGACTCTGGTTGTGACAGATTTACTCCTAGGTAATGTGATGAGCTGTGGCTGGATGTTCTCATGAGTGTATGCGATGTAATGTTTATTATAACAGTATCAGTCTGTGGTGGTGAAGATTTTACACTGTGTGTTTTCTCCTAGGAAAGAATCTCAAAAAAAAAAAAATACACTACTTGGTATATCAACTTTTTTTGTGTGTTTCTCATAACCAAGACTACCTGAAAAGTGAGCTGCAAAGAAGCCCTGACCTTTTAGGTAAAGAGCTACCAAAAGCTAGATTGTGATGATTGACATCGTGCTTATCACAATAGGGTGAAGAGCAACTTTGCAAGTTCACCAGGCAAGAAATGCAGCTGTGGTTCTTGTTATCAACAGAAGACAATACAGGCAGAATTCCATAGCTTCATTGCCTCAGTCTGGGACATTAAGGTTCAACCTCTGCATGAGACGCATAAATATCCTTTGGATTTTCTTCAGTAAGCACACACTGGAGGTTAATAATGTGGGGATGTTTGATTCCCTGCTGTTTTAAATAATTTCATGGAAAATCTAATGCAGTAGGACACTAGTTTAGAAAGGTTATTACCCTCATCAAACGTTAGCACTTCTTTCCTATTATTTTCTACCAATTTCTTGCCCTTATAGCTCCTCTCCCTTCATTTACTGCAAATGATTCTTCAAAACGATACTCTGTGGTTGGGTGGAGATGGGATTGGAGAAAGCTTAATCCCTAATCAGGACCCTGTCAGTGCTGGTAGTAGTGTGCATCTTTCTTCCTTCTTCTGCTTGCTGGAGTTTAGATACAAGGCAGAGATGTGCACTCGCTGGAGGGGTGTAATTGGAAACTAGTCCCTACCCCCCTCACTGGGCCATTTTACTTAGGACCGGAGAACAGAATGGACAGGGAGCCTTCAGCCAGTCACAGCCTGCAACAGCCCATCCAGATCTTGTAAACTACTTAGTGCTCTGATTTATTAAATTCTTGAGTCGTTATTACCTCTGTGAGTGGCTGGAACTCACAACACAATACGAATGCTCTTGGGCAGAGGCTCAGAGTAGAGTTTTCAGGGTTAAGGAATGTGGGGTTCTATGGACTGTGTGGTTCCACTCTTACTGAGTGTGAAGGAGACTGCCTGTTTGCTATCCATTCTCCTCGTTTCCTAGTGGATACACAGTTTGCCTCAGTGGTCATGTGCATTTCCCAGCCTCCTTTGCAAAGGGGCACCATGTAAATAAGTTCTGACTAATGAGATATGAGCAGAAGTTGTTTGGATAGGACTTCTACATAAGATCCTTAAAACAGTGGGAAAACCCCAATTAGCAGTTTCTTTTTTGGCTTTTGCCTTCCCTTTGGGGTGACCAACTGTCCCGGTTTGCCTGTAGTTTTAGAGATATTGGACTTTCAGTCCTAAAATCCAGACGGTCCCAGGCAAACTGAATAAGTTGGTCACCTTGCTTCTCCTTCTTCCAGCAGAATATAGGTGTGATGGCTGGAGTTCTATCAGCTACCTTGTGACCATGAGGTGACGCATGCCTGCCAAGGGTGGCTGAGTAAAGGATAAGAAGAGCTTGGGTTTATTATACCTGCCCTAGATTTCTCAGTACATGAAGCAAATAACTACCAGTTTAGTGAAACAATATGTGTATATATGTATTTTGGGGCAGAGTGTTCCTTTTTTCTAGCAATTAAATTTAATTCCTGATATATCAAGCTTCCACAAATTCCCTTAATGTTGACTTGGTTGAGGAGCCCTATTGTGTCTTGTGGAGTAAAGATGCTTTCTCCTGGCTGAAGCACATTCAGTTTTTCAGAGGGAAATGTTTTTAACTTTGTGAAAATGGTTCTTACCTGGTTTGTCTGATGCCAAACTCTCTCTCCTTGCAACCTCAAGCTAAATTCTTTGTTTCTAGTCCTCACCCATTTAAAATGTACTCCCCAAAGCACCCTGAGACAGATTTGAGTGGAGTTCACAGAAGCTCTGTGTGTGGAGAGAAAGGCTCTTACCAAGGGTGTGGCCCTCGGTGTCCTCACTTACTGATGAGGACAGAGAGGCACAAAGAAGAGAAGAGATACAGCGACATGGCTTTGCAGTGTGCTCACTCTGATGCGTGATGTGCCTCTGCTTGCCTGCAGCCTGCTGTGCCACCCCTGCTGCAGACAGCTGGGTTTAGCCTGGTGTGACCCTGCCCAGCCTTTGATTGTGAACTTCATTGTATACTTTCTCACTCTCTTTGGATTTCTCTGTTTGGTTTGCTTTGGCACCTTGTCACAGGAACTGCACAGCTAAAACAACACTGGTATTTAGAACTTGAGGTTTCTGTTTTGTTTTGATTTTTCATTTTACTGTTGGATGTGCAGGGCTGAGCTTACAAATGATTGCAAGGCAGTGAAAATTGGTTCTACTACTTTTGCATATATATATATATAGATAGATATATATATGTACACACACATATACATACACACAATACATATATATGTAAATACATACATACATATATACACACACAAATATATGTTAAATATATATATAATTTGAAAATTGGTATGCAAAGGTAGTAGAACCAACTATATATATAAATATATATATGTTTGCTTTTTACCAATCTGAGTATCAGAATTATCCTTTCTCATCAAGGAAAACATAGTTCCAAGCTCATAGCAAATACTTAAAAATGATTGTTTATTAAATGAAAGAAGGAAAGAAATTGGAACATTTTTTGGGCACCTATTATATGCCAGGAGCCAGGGTTTATTCCAGTTGTTTGATATCCATGCAATACCAGATGTTAACATTTTAAGTATTACCTCTGGCAATGCACATGCAGCCACACAAACACACACAACTTTGTGCACATGCATGCATGTGGTTTATTCTTTATTAAAAACCTCTATGAGGTCAGGGAAGGGGGCTCTAAACAGTTACATATTCATCCAGGGTCATCAAGTAGCCCAGCAGGGATTTGAACTCACATCCTTTGTTTTTTTCTTTTTTCTTTTTTTTTTTGAGGCAGTCTTGCTCTGTTGCCCAGGCCGGACTACAGTGGTGTGATCTCGGCTCACTGCAACCTTCACCTCCTGGGTTCAAGTGATTCTTATGCTTCAGCCTACTGAGTAGCTGGGATTACAGGCACCATGCCGGGTTAATTTTTGTATTTTTTGTAGAGATGGGGTTTCGCCATGTTGGCCAGGCTGGTCTTGAACTCCTAGCTTCAAGTGATCCACCTGCCTTGGCCTCCCAAAGTGCTGAGATTACAGGCGTGAGCCACTGCTCCCAACATGAACTCACATCCTTCTAACCTCAAAACAGCACTCGTTTCTACTGAGCCAGCTATTCATGATTCCCTAGTTTTCTCCTTGCAAGAAGGGCTCTAAAACTGATTCACTTTTGGGGCGATGGAGAAGGGAATTAGCACTAATTAAATGCCCACTTTGTGTCATCCAGTATACCTTTTACATCCTTTTTGAGTTAATGTTTACTCAGACCATGTGAGATGATATCATTTACATTTTAGCACCCATCTTATAGATGAGAAGACTGAGTGTTGGAGAGATTAAGTATCTTATCTAAGGTCAAACTGCTGAAAACATAGGTTACCAATCTACTCATGCTCTGAACCACTGTATACCACTGCCTCTTATTTATAATACTCTACAACATGCTTTTCTCACCTAACTGTGCATCATAGACATTTCTCCAGGTTAGTAAAGAATAGATAATACAGTAAAAAAAAAAACCCTGCATAATATTCCATAGTGTAGATGAACCTAATGTATGCAGCTATCTCCCCTCCCACCCTGTCATAAACAATGCTGCAATTATTGGTTTACGCATATCCTTAGGTACTAGTATATTGATTTCTACTGGATAGATTCAAAGGTGAGGATGGGCCAAAGGATTTGGATATATTTAATTATAATACCTACTTCTAGATTATTACTATTTTAAAATTTTAAATGTGGTAAAGTACACATGACAAAATTTGCTTGTTTTTATGAAAAGTTCATAACAAGTCACACTCCTGCCACCACTGCACGAGGAGGAGACTGTCCGCTTCCTCACCAGCACAGCATGTTATTGTTTTGTAAACTTTCCTCAAGTTGGTGGGCTAATATTAAAGCAATACCTTGATATTGCTTTAATCTGATTTCCTAGACTCCTTGTGAAATTAAGTACCGTATCATCTGTTTATTGATCATTTATACCCTTAGCCAAAACATCTGATGTTTCAATCTGACGGGTTCACAACCTTAAATTGAGAGAATAAGTTTCCTTGTAAGATTTTGGGCATTGAAAGCAGGTGGAGGAGAGATGAATGTGTGAGTGTATTTAAAGTGGAAGTTTTCTTGGCTTTCTTTCCATGCCCCTGGAATAATTTATTTAGTTTATAAATTAGCCTCTAACAGTGGGTGCTTTAAAAGTGAAATAAATTATCTTCCATGTGGATTTGAAAGCTTTAGAAAAAATAGAGAAAAAAAACCATTTGAAATGCTGACCAGCCACTGTGTATGTTGTGTGGACTGAACAAAGTCAATGTGAAAGATTCTTCTCATCTATGCATTTCCAAATACATTTCAGCACACTATTGGAAAGAGTCTTTCAAAGACAAATTACATGGAAGATGACTTTCCATTTCGTAGACGTGAAAAGAGAAAGGATAAAGGGTTCAGAGCTTATGTGCCGTGGGGAGGCTGATCGCTGGGATGGAGTTGAAACTGCTATCCCTTTCTGGTACTGTGTGAGGACTACTAGTAAAGCATCTCTCTGTAAAGTTAAATGAACTGAATTTTTAATAAAGTTCCGCTTGACAAGCTAGAAGAGAGTTGGGCCAAACTAAACAGTCATTCCCAGGAGACACTAATGTCTGGGAAGGGAGGGGGCATTGCTCCTACCGTCTTCCCTGGGACACCCGTATTGGATCACAGGCGAGGTGTTTTGAGTGGGTGGACTTGTATCACTGGGAACCTTCTACATAAAAGTAAAATTCCATAAGCTTAGTGGGGGAAGATTTTTGTTTGTGTGGAGAGATGGTGCCCTACCTATGAACCACATTTTAAAATGCATTTTGAGGTTTGAGTTAATAATGTGAATGACATTCAGTGAGATTGCCAAATGCTGGTAATTTACTCTCATTTTCACATTAATGTGGGCCCACCTGTGATGAATTGGAAACTAAATAAGCACATCAGTTTTAATTAGATATTTCAGAGACTGGATCTAGTTAAACAGCAGTATTCATTCTTATCTATTAAATAGTGAAGAGTTTAGCACATTCTTCAGAAAAAGTTTACGCACTCCCTCCCCTCTTCACCATTTGTCTGTCCTTCCTTGTTGACTTGCAAATATTCTTTTCAGGTGGAGGCTTTTAAATTAAAAAGTGCCTAGGTTTGTGCCAATAGGGAAGGAAAGAATTGCATTTAAGTGTTAAAAGGTAAGCAGATCATCCAGTTAATTAGCGGTATGTTGTATATTAAGATATATGAATTTACAAACCTTTAAAAAGACAAATAACATCATGGTTGCCTGGAAGATGCTGAAAGGGGGTGGACACCTTGAACACTGATCCTGCAAATAGGGATCTAAAAATGCCACCAGGGTATGGCTAATAGATGCTGAATGACCTTCTATCACAGAAAGGAGCCATTTTTCAAAATTCAAGACAAGATATTATAGTGCTAATGAAGGCAAAATGTTCTCTGATGCATAAGGGTCTAGGACCTAATGAAAGAAACTAGTATAAATGCAGGAGTATCTTTGATTAATATTTGTGAAGGATAAGGAATTAATAGTAGACAAGGAGGCTTAATAATCATGTGTCCTCCTAAAATTATTTATAGGTACAATTTTTGCATCAGTCCTAGCATCATTCTCCCGCATCATTTCTGTAAGTACTTCTACCTGGTTAGACGCTGAACTCTGGAAGGGTGAGGCTGTGTCTAGCTTGCTACAGCTGTATCCCCAGAGCTCAGTATATTCGTATGCTTCTTTGTTGTCAACCAAAAATAATCAAAAGGTTCAGAATTTAGTTTGAAGAGAGTTTATTCAAGCGCAAATTTTGAGGACAGGCCACCAGAGAAGCACAGAGTCCAAAGAATGAATGTCAGTGTTCCGAAGTGTAGAAGTTTGGCATCATTTATGTAGATAACGTTTAGGGAAGCTTAACAGAATTTCAACATCTGTCTATGTAAAGCTTAATGCACAGTTACAACCACTGATTAGTTGAGGTGGTCTTTTTCTTTCTGAAAAAGTATATGTAACATTCCACACTGAAGTTGTAATGGTCGTGGAGTCGTGGGCACCATCTGGTCTGAGTTAGGGACAGGAAAATAAAGGAGGCAGTTAATCTATAACAAAGATCGGTGATTGGAAGTGGGAGGTCTGGTCTCTGGTTTCTCCCAGTCATTTACAGAGCAAAATAAGGAAAAGAGTTAAGCTATGAAGAAGAGATCTATAAGTTATAAGGAAGAGAGTTAAGCTTACAGAAGAAAAATAGGGAAGAGAGTTAAGCTATAATCTAAGAAGCAGACATTGCAAACATGCTGCATGACTCAGTCTCCAAGGCTTAACTTCCCCCTTGGCATAATACATTTAGAGGGTCCTGAAATTTTACTTTCTTTTATACTGTGTTTCGAGTTCCTGGTCTAAAACATTCTCTCCTTGCAGATCTCTGTCATTGCCTGTGTCCTGACTTTCCTTTCACTAAAAGGAATCATGGCAATATTTCCATGTTATTTTTCCTTTGTTTTTCTTGAGAGAGAGTATCAGTTTGCCAAAGGTATACTTTACTAAGCTTTCTTAGTTTTCAATTAAATTCTAGATTCATGCAAAAGCAATAATAATAATAATAATAATAATAATAATAATAATAATCCACAAGGTATCTATAAATTCCAGAAAATCAAAGATGCTTAAAAAATATTGACTATAGGCCAGGTGTGGTGGCTCATGCCTGTAATCCCAGCACTTTGGGAGGCCAAGGCAGGTGCATCACCAGAGGTAAGGAGTTCAAGACCAGCCTCGCCCACATGGTGAAACCTCGTCTCTACTAAAAACACAAAAATTAGCTGGGCATGGTGGCAGGCACCTGTAATCCCAGCTACTCGGGAGGCTGAGGCAGAAGAATCACTTGAACCTGGGAGGCGGAGGTTGCAATGAGCCGAGATCATGCCATTGCACTCCAGCCTGAGGGACAAGAGTGAGACTTTGTCTCAAAAAAAGAAAAAAAATTGACTATAGTATTAATTAGAGTACTAAAAGACAAAAGAAAAAATCAATAATAGGAGATTGATAAATTATAGTTAAGCAAATTATGATAGTCATTATACTATGTATATAGTCATGAAAACATCTGTCTAGTCATTAAAATAGTATTTTAATATATAAGGACAAAATAATTCTCCTTATATGTTAAGTAAAACAACAACCCAGTATAATAAAATATGCCATTAGAGTATGATACAGTTTGGATATTTGTCCCTGTCCAAATCTCATGTTGAATTGCAATCCCCAGTGCTGGAGGTGAGGCCTGGTGGGAGGTGTTTAGATCATGGGGGCGGATCCCTCATGGCCTGGTGCTATCTTCGTAATAATGAGTTCTTGCAAGATCTGGTCATTTAAAAGTGTGTGGCTCCTCCCGTTCCACTCTCTCTCTCTCTGTCTATCTCTCTCTCTCTCTCATTCCTGCTTTAGCTGTGTGCCCTGCCTGTACCTGGTTCCCCTTCCGCCATTATTGTAAGCTTCCTAAGGCCTCCCTAGACGCTGAGCAGATGCCAGCACTATGCTTCTTATATAGCCTGCAGAACCATGAGCCAATTAAACCTATTTTCCATAAAACCCACCCAGTTTCAGGTATTTCTTTAAAGAAATGCAAGAACAGACTAATACAGAATACAGTCATATATGTTCTTTATTAGAATATAATTGAGAAATAAAAATTGTACTGTATTCACACTTTTAAAAGTGTTCCTTCTCTTAAAAAAGAGATTAAAGAATTTCCATCAGAACTTCTTTATAGTTATCCAAAATTTTGACTAGGAAATGTATTACTTTTATATTCAGAAAACATGTTATGAAAATATAGAATTTCTTTAAATATAAATCTCTTTTGCTGGATTTAAAATGTGATGTAATTTCCCACGAATCTGTCTACAGTGGAAGGTGAGTGGGCCTGAGGGAGGGGAAGGTAGTGGATGGAAGAAAGCAAGAACTATTATAGGGGGAAAAAGAGATTGTGTGTTCTTGGGTAGGGGAGTAGTTTGAAACCTGCATGTCAATTTTCAAATCTCCCTGGAACATTCCCATAACGGTTTACTTGAGAAAAAAAAATACCTTAAGATTGTCCCTGTACAATTGCCACAAAGAAATTACAAATGGGGACAGAAAGAGGGAGTTGTATTTATAGACTTTAATACCAGCTCTTATGGCTTAATTTTATACTTAACTGTACAGATTTCTTTCACTCCTGAGTAAATGGTTGGAAATTATTTTTCAAGCTTACTGCTATTGTTCTTTCCTATCTGCTTCATAAGTGATCTTAGGAAAACAATCTGATTACATATCTGCTTAAAATCTTCTAGTGAATTCTCATTGCCCTTGGGGTACCATCCAAACTCCTTACCATGGGGCACATATGTGATACTGCTGACCTGTCTCCTGCCTTCCTTTCCTTCTCATCTCCCAAACATGTTCCAGACTTCATCACAGCAGACCACTCATAGCTTTTGTGTGTATTATCCTCCATTATTAAGGCTGTGCTTCCTTCTAGAAGCCTCTCTGATTGCGTTTCTCTGTCTGGGCCCTCTTTCCTCCTTGCCTGCATGTGTACCTTCACCACACACATTGCACTTGCCGTGTGGCATTGAAGTTGATTGGTTGTCCTGCCTTCCACCTCACTGTGTACTTCTGGGTGGGGAACAGAACATGGCCTTGTTTTATTTTAGTACCCACCATAGGCCTTTTGGACCACAGCAGGTACTTGATAAGCCTTTGTTCATGAATATGAGAGTGAATGCCTGGCATGTGCGTAGTTATTGTTATATCCACTCCTAGTCTTGTCTAAGCTTTGTTTTGTGGCTGATATCTTTGCAGACAGAATCTAGTGACCTCTTGGATTCCTTTGTCCAGTGAAAGAAGGGTATTGTCAGTAAAATAATGGCCCCCAATCTCTGGGACCTGTGAAGATGTTACCTTACATGTCCATAGGAACTCGGGAGATGGGTTTAAGGTTATGGACTTTACAATAAGGAGATTATTCTGGATTATCTGGGAGGGCCCAGTGTAATTACAGGCATCCTTAACTGTGGGAGAGGATGGCAGAAGGAACACAGATGCAAAAGAAGAACAGGCAGGAGAGAGTTGAAGTGAGAGAGGGGTGTGGTTTTGAAGACAGAGGGAAGGGACGATAAGCTAAGGAATATGGGTGACCTTTGGAACCTGGGAATAAATCTCAACTGATAGCCAGCAAGAAAACAGGGGCCTCAGTCTCACAACTTCAAGGAACTGAATTCAGCTACCAATCTGCATGAACAGAAATGGATTCTTCCTTAAAGCCTTCAGAGAGGAGCACAGCATGGCTGCACCCTGATTTTAGCCCAGTGAGACCTATGTTGGGCTTCTCGTCTACAGAACTGTAACCTAATAAATTTGTGTTGTTCTAAGCAATGAAGTTTGTGGTCATTTGTTACAGCAGCATGAGAAAACTAATACAGAGCTTAGAACTATTTTAGAGTGTGTGATATCTAACTCCTTGGTTACCTATTTTATTTATCTATTCTTTACAAGTAAAGTTCTTTCCCAAGTAAATGGAAACAAGAAGAGGAGGAGGACACCTTATAGTGGATAAAAGAAAGGGGCTTCCCTTTCTTTTTTATAACTATGCTTTGTTAATATATGCATATCTTTTTTTATTTGTTTGTTTTAGAGATGGGGTCTCATTATGTTGCCCAGGCTGGATTTGAACTCCTGGGCCCAAGTGGTCCTCTCTCATCAACCTCCCAATTAGTTGGGACCGCAGGAGTGTGCCACTGTGTCCGGCTAGTATACTTAACTGAGTTCTGCCATTAATTTAATTAAAATATCTTTAGTTGGCAAATTTATCCAAACTTCCTTTCCCTTGCCCCTATCTTCTCCTTCCCTCCTACATACATTCAGTCTGCCTTCTTGTGTTTCTTTTTCTTCCTCATCCGACTCTCACTGACTTGCTGCTCATCTCAATCACAATTGGGCAGTTTACCCAGAGAACTCTCAAGTAGTGGAATCACTGAAATGCATTTTTAGAACTCTGAACACGAGTTGAAATCCTTGCTTTCTTCATTGCAAACACTCCCTGGAAGTGTCCGGAGCTGTCTGCCATTTTCCCCAAGCCCAACAGGTCTAAATGGGTGTTAAGTAAGTACAAACTGCTTCTGTTCTTTTCCTGATCCCATTTTTGGATTTTCATTGCTCAATTTCACCAGGTGTACAAGTGTCACACAATCTCTCAGGGAACCTCCGATGAACTCGATGAATTTTGAAATGGTACTGCTCGGTTTCCCTTATAGCCTGTGTCACTTGAGAAGATGGCATTGTCTTTTTCATGGTTGTTGCTCCAAATGTCCCAAGACCACATGTGTTAGAACATGTAGAACATGCTCTAGGATGTAATAAAAAGAACACTGGCCTGGATGGGAATCAGAAGATCCAGGTTCCAGTTCCAGCCCTGACTAAGACCATGTTAACTCAGGGAAGCATCCATTCATTTTATTCATTGTATATACATTATATATTGTATATACATTATATGTTATACAATGCATATATATATATATATATATATACATTCCCTGAACTCTGTCAATAAGCCAATGTTGTACTGGTCTTGGGGGTTAAAAAGATGAGTTAGTTGTAGTTTATCTTTCTTCAAGGAGCACACAGTTCAGTGAGGGGGAGAGATAGGTAAAGAAACATTTACAACCCTGTGATATGTACAGCTATGGAAGTGGGCACCAGTTATTACCATGGGGCTTTAGAGGAGGCAGTGATTCATCTGCTTTGCTTAGGGACAGAGAAAATGAGCAGCATGTCGAAGGATGAGTTGAAGTTTGCCAGTTGGGGAAGCAGAAAGGGTATTCAATGCAGAGAGAAAGTGTGCAAAGTCATAGACATATGGCCCTGCACAGCCCATTACGGCCCACATGGGAAAAGCATGTTGTTGGTCTGTGTGCTGAAGGGGCAGCGGTGGGGCGTGGGGGCATGAGACCAGAAGATGTCTGGAAGTATGAAATCAGAGAAAATGACTATATTGAAGGCCTGATTTTTCTTAGTTATGAAATATTCTTTGTTATTGGGCCTTATGCAGATAAGATTCTATAGTTCAAATTATGATTATTTTCTATTATGAACTAAATTTCATGGTTGCATGGTGCTTAAAAAATTTCTATGCACAATCTTGTGACATAGGTTTCTATGGAATGGAGATGTGTGTGTGATATATGGAAACTGGGACACCCGGGAGGCGGAGGTTGCAGTCAGCTGAGATCGCGCCGTTGTACTCCAGCCTGAGCGACAGGGCGAGACTCCATCTCAAAATAAATAAATAAATAAATAAATAAATAAATAAATAAATAAATAGATCTTCTTTAGCGCTTTGCCTTTTCTAAGTGCTAGATGTAGATCAATTTTTATTTATCTCCCTTGGAATACAGTATGTTTCTTAGATCCATGAATTCATATTCTTATTAGAGTTTAGTTTTGCAAAACTTTCAGCCATTTTCTTTTTAAATATTGCCTTTCCTTCCCCACCTCCCTCTGTTATTTCCTCTTGTGTCTCTGGGTATTTGTAGCCTCATTTTACCCATCATATCTCTTAGCTTCTTAATATATTTTCTTATCTCGCTAAGCTACTTTAAGGATATTCCCAACAGAGTGCTCATGTTTCATGGGCAACAGTGCTTGATTTGCTCTTTATCCTGTTTGTTGAGTTTTTCTTTTAAATTAAGAAGTTCTACATATTTCCCCCCTAAAGTGTCATTTTTTTTCAGATCTGCCTGTTCATTTGGATAGTTTCTTGCTATGTGTTCATCTGAGTTGTTGTGCATATTATTTCTATAAACATTAGAAAAATGTATACTTGTTCTCATGTTCCATTTTCTGTATCTGTAGTTTTTTGTGCAGCCAATTCTGTTGTTTGTTACTTTTTGTCGCTTTTACTTCTGGTGGTTTGTATTCTTAAATGCTTGCTAATTGTTTTTCCATTGTAAACTCATTGATTGATTTTAACCCATGATAGTCATGTGGATCTACATTAGAGTAGAGTAGTTTTCCTCCACAGAGGACTTCTTCCTTCAGCTTTTCTCATTGGTTTTGGTTAGCATAGAGGCTAGGCTCAGTTTTTCCTTCTTGTCATTGAATCTCATCTCAATATCCAAACAGCAGTGGTGATATTAACATCCACCCACAGGGTAATCCAAACCCGCATGCTGACAGTTGATTATTTTGGGAGCAGGAAGGGTGCTCCTTGGAGACCTCACATGTTTTCTTCAAGAAAAGCAATGGAACGGAGTTTGTCCCATCCAAAATACATCCTTTCTGCTGCAACATTATCCCTCAGATTATCTAGCCTGCCATAATGCTAGAAGCAAAAGTTGCTAGTTTTTTAAATTAAAAAATTGTTTTGAATAATAAAAATATTTATTATCTAACTTAAGAAGTCTACATAGGCAGTTCCAGATATGCTTCACTAGTTCTATGATGCCTTAAGGACTTTTCCTATCTTTTGGTTTGACTGACCTCTGTTTATCAGGAGTAAATATCTCTCTAATGGTTGTCAAATGGCTGCAGAAGTTCCAAGCATCTTAAATTCACACAACAAAAATCCTTTCTAGTGTTTTGAAATCCTATTTTCATTCTGTATTTCTATCTAGTATTATTTTCCTTTAGCTTAAAGAACTTTTATTTAGTAAACTTTTGTCATATAATCTGCTGATAATTAATTGCATGTCTTCAATTTTGCATTAAAATATTTATTTTACCTTCATTTTTTGAAGTTTTTTTTTGGCGTGGCATAAAATTCCAGCTTGATGGAATTTTTTTCTGTATTTTAAAGATGTCATTTTATTGTCATTTGGCTTTCATAGTTCTTGACAAACAGTCAGTCATCAGTCTTACTAATGCTCCTTTGTAGGGTCCTTTGAAAAATTATCTCTCACTGCTTTTAAGGGTTTTCTCTTTGTCTTTGATTTTCAGCATTTGATTAGGTTATGACCCTGTGTGGTTTCTTTTGTATTTATTCTGCTTGAGGTTCCCTGAGGTTTTTGATATTTTTGGAATATTCTCAGCAATTGTTTTTCCAAATATTGCTTCTGCTCCATTCTCTCCTTCCTCTTATTTTGGGACTCCAATTGCAGCATGTTAGAACTATTGATCATGTGTTACATATTTATTTTGCTTTTTCACTTTATTATTTTTTTCCTACTAGTGATTTAATGTAAATCTTTTTTATTATTTTTTCTTTGAACATTCTAATCCTGTCTTCTGATGGGTCCAGTCTGCTGACAAACTCATCCAGCAAGTTTTTAATTTTAGATATCCTGTTTTGATCCCTTAGCTTTAAATAATTTCAATTCATTTTTTTCACAGATTACATTCCTAAATCATGGTTAGCCATTAAGGAAATGCATTTTATCAATATCAATAAGGCCTAATTTAATGTCTACTTATCATTATGACAATTAGAAAAAACAACTAAATAAATGTGCAACTTTAACCCCTTCATATGGGACTTTAAGTTTTACAAATTGCTTTCCTATTTTTGTGTCATTTGAAACTCACCATGTGAGATATATAAGGAAAGTATCACTATTATTTTCTTTATGATTATAAGGAAATTAAACCTGTAATGGCAGAGGAAAGTGTCTGTGTTTTCTGATGACAAACTTCTTGTTTTCATCCATTACATTATGCTGCTTCAAAGCACATGTCCAGTCAGTGGGGGAGGAGGGGAAAATAATGTCAAATTAAAAGGATATTAAATTTTCTTCTAATGATTATTATTTAAATATATAGTCACAGAACCGAAAGAGAAGAGAAGATCCTAAGAAAGATCACGTAATCCATGCCCTTATATAGTATATTGCTTTAGTAAAAGATTTCTTCTTAAGCTAGTGAACCTGTATCTGGAACTTGCAAGATAGGGAAACTTCTTTGTTATCTTTAATTTGACTGTTTATCTAAAACCATGGAACAGATGCTGAATAGATTTTTAATTGGCATTTACTCTTGAAAAAAATAGGAATGGTAAGGTCTATCTGACAATTTTACAACATTCAAAATTTAGAGACACTATTTGCATTGGCTTCTTAAAAAGCCTAGGCTAAATTTATTTGAAACCTAGGGTTCAAAAAAGATGGTTATGTAGTTTCATAGTTAATTATTTGCAAAATGGATGCTGATAGTCCACTCTAACTTTATTTTATTGTATATACTTTTTATAATTTAATTGCATTATCAATGGGTACCTATCTTTGTTTTCTAAGTTTTGTACTAGTTTTTGCTCTAAAGCAGTAAATTTAGGACATTTTGATATCAATAAACCTTTAGAAAAAGAGTCTATTGGTTCTTTTAATAACTCAATATACTTATCCCCCTGATATAAGGAATTAGTTACAAGAATAGTAACCAGTTTAATATACATATGTGATATAATATAAATAATGTGCTTTACTTGCTTTACAAAAGACTAACACTTTCACATACAACATTTTTCAAAAACCTCACTCTATAGACTGCAAATTTTGGTAGCAGTAAAAAAAATTAGCAATGATAGTAGTTATTAACTACAAGCTTTGATCTAGTTTGCTGTGATGGCACCAATTCTGGACAACTATCTGACAAATGAGGATTTGGGTCATCAATGACAAAAAAAGAAAGTATGTGAATAGCTGTGTGTGAACTCATTACCACTGCTGGAGAGATGATCTAAAGAGAAAATTCTATCACAGAATATAACAATAACATCATCTTTGGATATAAGATATACGTTTGCTGCACTATAATAGCTTTCTCTGGGCATATTTGTAATTGGTGAATGGATTACTTTTACAATTCATTTGGGGCTGAGAAAATTAAGGCTTTTATTTTGGCAGGATTATTTGCTGTGAAATACTTAACTCGTTATGGCTAGTGAATACGGCTGGCTATATATGTGTATATGTATTTTTGCTCTATCTGAGGATCTTCAGCCTTCAAAGTGATCTTGAAGACATTGTCATAAGAACTTTAAAAAACTCATTTATTAGGCTTTCAGATCCAAATCTCTTCTGAAGAGAGAAGTCATTAGGAACACTGAAAAGATTGTGATCAAGAAGAGAAGGAGATGTTGTCAAGCTTTTACTTTTACCATATGGAAAGGGCATCCAGTGCTCATTTTTCTACTTCTCTAAGTCATATCAATTTTAATCTAGCACATGAAAGGAACTATGGGTGTACTATTTCAGCTCTTAATATTCAATGCGAGGTCCTAGTTTTGGCAAATCCTAACTAAGAGGAAATAATATTCATTAATTTCTCCCTCCCTTTCTTTCACCTTGCTTGGGGCCCTGCCAGAAGCAGGGTTAGATTGCCAGCCAGGAGGTATACTTCACACTCTGAGAGGTGCTATTCATAAGCATATTATCCTCTTCTATGACTCCAGCCTAAATCCACAGCTGAACAGTAGGATGCTGCTTGCTAATGTTGATCATTCTGGCAAAACAGACTGACAATTCTGCAAACCAATGTAACTAGTGAGTTTTGTTTTTCAGCTGAATTTCTAAATTATATGAGGGTTTTGTGATACAAAATGGCCTCTGTTGCTGTCCTTTTCTACTTTTTCCTTCAATATCTGTGCCCCTTCTTTCTTTCTATCTCAAAGTTCATTTCTTAGCGCTGAAAAAAGAATAGAACTGTACCATTATCAGAAAAACAAGCTTCAGTGGTTCGACTTAGATACAGCTTAGATGTGTCTAAATGATTAGTTTGTTATTGTTTTTAAATTTCCAGGAAAGGAAAATTAACTGACTATCCATTGTTTAACACTGGCTAAATCTAAATGAAACCATGACAATTTCTACAGCAGATTTACCTTCCTAATTATGCTTGGCGAATGTTTCCACTGACTGATGGAAAGAGATGGTTGCCTGGGAGAATGCCAAATGGCAGAAGGAAGTCTGACCTGAGATTAAAAATGTCCAAGGGTAAATTCCTGAGTGGACAATCTGCAACAAGATGAAAAAAAAAAAGCTGATGATCTGAATATCATTATTCCTTCAACTCTGTGTCCACCTTTCCCTTGATTTTGGAAAAAAAAACCTTGGCTGAAATACAAATGGTGCACTTTAACCTTGATAATACGTGAGAGAATAAAGACATATCCTATGCCTCCAGAGTTTCAGCACAAGATTATAAAAAGTAGAAATATTTGCAAATGGTACTAGCATCACAACATTTTGGGGAAATTGCCTGGCTTCCACATTCTACAGCTCTCTTCTCTTGCCATTTAAGTCACTTGACTCCTAACTGCAGGCTCTGTGATCTTAGAAGCCCTGGGTCTGATCTTGACTATAGACAGGAAAAATTACAGGGACTTACAGCCTAGTCTGCTGGGCCTCAGCATGCTGGCATTTGTCATATCTGGACCACATGGCAGGGTGGAGAAAATGGGGAGGAGTTCGGTAATCTGGAATTAGACTCATTTATGAGGCTGGGCTGGGCAATGGGAGACAGACTCAACTGTAGGAAATTAGGCACTGAAATTATCAGGAGAAAAGAAGGAAGATCAGCCATTCTTTCTGAACACATTCTGCAAAAGTGACTCACAGCCAATGTTGTAAAAAGTGGTGATTAAAATAATCTCAGAGGAAGCAGCGTAAATTAAGTGATTAAAAATCAGTGATTAGACCATGAGATATAGAAAAATAGTCCAGTATCAGCCCCTTCTGTGCATTTGCTCCCATACCAATCCATGGCACAGATCTTGTTCCCAGACTTGTTTTCCCTAGAGTTAGAACCTGGCTGTATCTTTGAGTGGAGTCTGGTCTGAAAGGTAGACAGATGATCTGGAGACTATGGCTGAAAACAGGTTGCTGTTGTTGGGTGGGGTAGTTGGAAAGAAGTGAATACAATACAAGGTCACCAAAGTATTCTTAGGAACTTGATTTTAACATGCCCGAAAGTGTGAGTTCCATCTCCTCCCTCCAATTTGAACCTGCTCCATACTCACCATACATTTAATTGTTAATTGCATAAATATATATAGTTAATTGTTAGTCAGCTCCAGACAATCTTATTCTAGGAATGGCCCTGGTCATTGCCTGGTCAAGCTTTCATTATCAGCTGGACTGTAGGAGCAGACTCTTTCATGTTTTTTCTTTTTTCCTTCATTCTCAACAATCTTCCAGTAGGTGCTCTTCCTTAAATCACATTTGATTATGTCCTTCCCTCCTTAGTGATCTCCAGTATTCAGTGTGACAAACAAGAGACTTTACAGTCTGGCTTCCACTTACCCCTCCAGCCTCATTTCTTGCTGTTTTTGTATCTTCCCACTCTGCACCACAGCTACACTGACATTCTCCCATTTTCCAAACTGACTGTGCCCTATTATCACTCTGATATTCTTTCTGTTTCCCTCTTCCTGCACTCTCTATCTACCAAATAGAAGTGGGACAACATGGCTTTTTCCTTATGGTAAAAGAATTATCTAAGATGAAAAGAACCACCTTACTATAGTAAGGTAACATTGATGCATAATAAATTACTAATACATCACAAGACAAATCGCAGGTTATATTGAGATGCTGATTTGCTTCTGATATAGTGTGGATCTGTGTCCCCACCCAAATCTCATTTTGAATTGTAATCCCCAATGTTGGGTGAGGGACTGGGTGGGAGGTGATTGGATCATGGAGGCAGGCTTCCCCTTTGCTGTCTCATCATAGTGAGTGAGTTCTCATGAGATCTTGTGGTTTAAAAGTGTGTGGCACTTCCCCTGTCACTTTCTCTCTCTCTTGTCACCTTGTGAAGATGTACTTGCTTCCCCTTTGCATTCTACTGTGACTGTAAGTTTCCTGAGGCCTCCAGTCATGCTTCCTGTACAGCTTGTGGAACTATCAGTCAAATAACTTCTTTTCTTTATTAATTATCCAGTCTCAGGTAGTTCTTTATAGCAGCATAAAAACAGATGAATACAGCCTCTATTCGATAAAACCATTAGAAGAATAAAGAGTGAGAAGAAGCTTATCACTAGTCTTGGGTGTTCTCTTCATGATATTTTTAAAAGGCTTAAAAATCCAGTGTCCAAAATACCAAATATAAACTTTGTGAAAAACAAATTCTCAGTCAATATGCTTACGAAAGTAAAAAGTTTCATATTGTTCAAACAGTGTAATTGAGTAGTTTCTTATATCTAAAGACTTTATCTAAAGAAAGAAAGCTTAGACTTGAAGAAGAATAAGAATAAAATTTAAATGAATAATGTTGCCCTAAAAGTCATAGCTGGGCTGGGTGCAGTGGCTCACACCTGTAATCTCAGCACCTCAGGAGGCAGAGGTGAAAGGATTGCTTGAGGCCAGGAGGTTGAGACCAGCATGGGCAGCCTAATGAGACTCTGCCTCTATTAAAAAAACAAAAAAAACAAAAAACTGGTATGGAATAGTGGCGTGTGCCTGTAGTCCCAACTACTCATGAGGCTAAGATTAGAGGATCACTTGAGCCCAGGAGTTTGAGGCTGCAGCAAGCCATGATTGTGTCACTGAACTCCCAGCCTGGGCAACAGAGCAAGACCCCATCTCTTAAACAAAAGCTGTAGCTCTAAAAATAATGTATATATTTCTCCAACTATATTCACATTTCATGTTTTGTTCCTGTTTCTGGTAAAAGATTCTAAATACCAAATAAAACACAATGCCCTACTAGTTTATCAAAAGGAATATGTTAAAGAAAAAGGATTCGAATAATCCAGAATGCAATTTTCAGGGCAAAAATAATGCCCCTGATCTCAGTAGGGTTGTGATATGCTCTCTGTGGAACCTATTGCTCCTGGTTTTTCAATTACAACTTTGAATCATATTCCTTGATTAGTAACAAGCAATCAATCATAATTAATTAGTTAAAATGTTCAACCGTTAAAATCATTACCATTAATTAAAATAATTATCTCTATTTTGGCTGCACTTCATTACCATTTTGGGGATATGCATTGCTTTACTGTACCTTGTGTTCTTAGTACAGCTTCTCTGTGAACACAAGGCATACAGCAAATAATCTATCTGCTACTTTAAAAATGACTACTTGAATAAGGTTTTGGACTTCGTTGTTCTTGTTGCAACAGGGACAGCATTTTACTACAGTGTTATGAGCTTTATTAAGACAGCTCTTTGAAGTGGATGTTAGCCCATCACAGACTGCTGGGCAGTGAGGATTTTTGAAAGAATTTGTGCCTTGGAAGAAAATGCTTATTTTATTCTCTGAAAATGGGGGTTTAGGAATTTTCTGGTACATAGAGGTTCTTCCAAAGTCTTGGTCTTTTAAGAAAATAGCTATTGAGCTTCCTTCCTGGAGAGTCTCATGGCACAAATTTGTCAGCAGGACTGACATCGGGGTTTAATCATAGGTGATCTTGTATTGTTAGATTGTATGCTTTGTCGGGACAGAGATTTTGTCTTGTGCTGTGGGCCTTCAGGGTGTGTGCAATGCTGAGCACCTCAGAGGAGTTCAATAAATATTTGCTGAAAGAACAAATTGTTTCGTAGTGTTCTGAATATGCTATGATGTTACTTCTAAACACACACACACACACAGACAGAGAGCAAAATGATTTATAACTCCTTTAGTATTTATAGCCGTGTTGTATAATATATGACATTTTATCCTAGTTTTGAAGCAAAATTCATTTCCAAGTCTTTTGTTATTCTAATATCACAAATTTATATTCTTTCTAAAATTTTTTTTTTTGTGATTTTTTTTTTTGAGACAGAGTCGCTCTGTCATCCAGGCTGGAGTTCAGTGGCACGATCTCAGCTCACTGCAACCTCTGTCTCCTGGGTTCAAACGATTCTCCTGCCTCAGCCTCCCAAGTAGCTTTCTTTTTTTTTTTTTCTTTTTCTTTATTATTATTATTATTATTATTATTATTATACTTTAGGCTCTATGGTACATGTGCGCAATGTGCAGGTAAGTTACATATGTATACATGTGCCATGCTGGTGCGCTGCACCCACCAACTCGTCATCTAGCATTAGGTATATCTCCCAATGCTATCCCTCCCCCCTCCCCCCACCCCACAACAGTCCCCGAAGTGTGATGTTCCCCTTCCTGTGTCCATGTGTTCTCATTGTTCAATTCCCACCTATGAGTGAGAATATGCGGTGTTTGGTTTTTTGTTCTTGCGATAGTTTACTGAGAATGATGATTTCCAATTTCATCCATGTCCCTACAAAGGACATGAACTCATCATTTTTTATGGCTGCATAGTATTCCATGGTGTATATGTGCCACATTTTCTTAATCCAGTCTATCATTGTTGGACATTTAGGTTGGTTCCAAGTCTTTGCTATTGTGAATAATGCTGCAATAAACATACGTGTGCATGTGTCTTTATAGCAGCATGATTTATAGTCCTTTGGGTATATACCCAGTAATGGGATGGCTGGGTCAAATGGAATTTCTAGTTCTAGATCCCTGAGGAATCGCCACACTGACTTCCACAAGGGTTGAACTAGTTTACAGTCCCACCAACAGTGTAAAAGTGTTCCTATTTCTCCACATCCTCTCCAGCACCTGTTGTTTCCTGACTTTTTAATGATTGCCATTCTAACTTGTGTGAGATGGTATCTCATTGTGGTTTTGATTTGCATTTCTCTGATGGCCAGTGATGGTGAGCATTTTTTCATGTGTTTTTTGGCTGCATAAATGTCTTCTTTTGAGAAGTGTCTGTTCATGTCCTTCGCCCACTTTTTGATGGGGTTGTTTGTTTTTTTCTTGTAAATTTGTTGGAGTTCATTGTAGATTCTGGATATTAGCCCTTTGTCAGATGAGTAGGTTGCGAAAATTTTCTCCCATTTTGTAGGTTGCCTGTTCACTCTGATGGTAGTTTCCTTTGCTGTGCAGAAGCTCTTGAGTTTAATTAGATCCCATTTGTCAATTTTGGCTTTTGTTGCCATTGCTTTTGGTGTTTTAGACATGAAGTCCTTGCCCATGCCTATGTCCTGAATGGTAATGCCTAGGTTTTCTTCTAGGGTTTTTATGGTTTTAGGTCTAACATTTAAGTCTTTAATCCATCTTGAATTGATTTTTGTATAAGGTGTAAGGAAGGGATCCAGTTTCAGCTTTCTACATATGGCTAGCCAGTTTTCCCAGCACCATTTATTAAATAGGGAATCCTTTCCCCATTTCTTGTTTTTCTCAGGTTTGTCAAAGATCCGATGGTTGTAGATATGTGGCATTATTTCTGACGGCTCTGTTCTGTTCCATTGATCTATATCTCTGTTTTGGTACCAGTACCATGCTGTTTTGGTTACTGTAGCCTTGTAGTATAGTTTGAAGTCAGGTAGTGTGATGCCTCCAGCTTTGTTCTTTTGGCTTAGGATTGACTTGGCGATGCGGGCTCTTTTTTGGTTCCATATGAACTTTAAAGTAGTTTTTTCCAATTCTGTGAAGAAAGTCATTGGTAACTTGATGGGGATGGCATTGAATCTGTAAATTACCTTGGGAAGGATGGCCATTTTCATGATATTGATTCTTCCTACCCATGAGCATGGAATGTTCTTCCATTTGTTTGTATCCTCTTTTATTTCCTTGAGCAGTGGTTTGTAGTTCTCCTTCAAGAGGTCCTTCACATCCCTAGTAAGTTGGATTCCTAGGTATTTTATTCTCTTTGAAGCAATTGTGAATGGGAGTTCACTCATGATTTGGCTCTCTGTTTGTCTGTTATTGATGTATAAGAATGCTTGTGATTTTTGTACATTGATTTTGTATCCTGAGACTTTGCTGAAGTTGCTTATCAGCTGAAGGAGATTTTGGGCTGAGACAATGGGGTTTTCTAGATATACTATCATGTCATCTGCAAACAGGGACAATTTGATTTCCTCTTTTCCTAATTGAATACCCTTGATTTCCTTCTCTTGCCTAATTGCCCTGGCCAGAACTTCCAACACTATGTTGAATAGAAGTGGTGAGAGAGGGCATCCCTGTCTTGTGCCAGTTTTCAAAGGGAATGCTTCCAGTTTTTGCCCATTCAGTATGATATTGGCTGTGGGTTTGTCATAAATAGCTCTTATTATTTTGAGATACGTCCCATCAATACCTAATTTATTGAGAGTTTTTAGCATGAAGGTTGTTAAATTTTGTCAAAGGCCTTTTCTGCATCTATTGAGATAATCATGTGGTTTTTGTCTTTGATTCTGTTTATATGCTGGATTACATTTATTGATTTGCGTATATTGAACCAGCCTTGCATCCCAGGGATGAAGCCCACTTGATCATGGTGGATAAGCTTTTTGATGTGCTGCTGGATTCTGTTTGCCGGTATTTTATTGAGGATTTTTGCATCAATGTTCATCAAGGATATTGGTCTAAAATTCTCTTTTTTTGTTGTGTCTCTGCCAGGCTTTGGTATCAGGATGATGCTGGCCTCATAAAGTGAGTTAGGGAGGATTCCCTCTTTTTCTATTGATTGGAATAGTTTCAGAAGGAATGGTACCAACTTCTCCTTGTACCTCTGGTAGAATTCGGCTGTGAACCCATCTGGTCCTGGACTTTTTTTGGTTGGTAAGCTATTGATTATTGCCACAATTTCAGCTCCTGTTATTGGTCTACTCAGAGATTTAACTTCTTCCTGGTTTAGTCTTGGGAGGGTGTATGTGTTGAGGAATTTATCCATTTCTTCTAGATTTTCTAGTTTATTTGCGTAGAGGTGTTTGTAATATTCTCTGATGGTAGTTTGTATTTCTGTGGGATCGGTGGTGATATCCCCTTTATCATTTTTTATTGCATCTATTTGATTCTTCTCTCTTTTTTTCTTTATTAATCTTGCTAGCGGTCTATCAATTTTGTTGATCCTTTCAAAAAACCAGCTCCTGGATTCATTTATTTTTTGAAGGGTTTTTGGTGTCTCTATTTCCTTCAGTTCTGCTCTGATTTTAGTTATTTCTTGCCTTCTGCTAGCTTTTGAATGTGTTTGCTCTTGCTTTTCTAGTTCTTTTAATTGTGATGTTAGGGTGTCAGTTTTGGATCTTTCCTGCTTTCTCTTGTGGGCATTTAGTGCTATAAATTTCCCTCTACACACTGCTTTGAATGCATCCCAGAGATTCTGGTATGTTGTGTCTTGGTTCTCTTTTGTTTCAAAGAACATCTTTATTTCTGCCTTCATTTCGTTATGTACCCAGTAGTCATTCAGGAGCAGGTTGTTCAGTTTCCATGTAGTTGAGCGGTTTTGAGTGAGATTCTTAATCCTGAATTCTAGCTTGATTGCACTGTGATCTGAGAGATAGTTTGTTATAATTTCTGTTCTTTTACATTTATTGAGGAGAGCTTTACTTCCAAGGATATGGTCAATTTTGGAATAGGTGTGGTGTGGTTCTGAAAAAAATGTATATTCTGTTGATTTGGGGTGGAGAGTTCTGTAGATGTCTATTAGGTCTGCTTGGTGCAGAGCTGAATTCAATTCCTGGGTATCCTTGTTGACTTTCTGTCTCGTTGATCTGTCTAATGTTGACAGTGGGGTGTTAAAGTCTCCCATTATTAATGTGTGGGAGTCTAAGTCTCTTTGTAGGTCACTCAGGACTTGCTTTATGAATCTGGGTGCTCCTGTATTGGGTGCATATATATTTAGGATAGTTAGCTCTTCTTGTTGAATTAATCCCTTTACCATTATGTAATGGCCTTCTTTGTCTCTTTTGATCTTTGTTGGTTTAAAGTCTGTTTTATCAGAGACTAGGATTGCAACCCCTGCCTTTTTTTGTTTTCCATTTGCTTGGTAGATCTTCCTCCATCCTTTTATTCTGAGCCTATGTGTGTCTCTGCATGTGAGATGGGTTTCCTGAATACAGCACACTGATGGGTCTTGAGTCTTTACCCAATTTGCCAGTCTGTGTCTTTTAATTGGAGCATTTAGTCCATTTACATTTAAAGTTAATATTGTTATGTGTGAATCTGATCCTGTCATTATGATATTAGCTGGTTATTTTGCTCGTTAGTTGATGCAGTCTCTTCCTAGTCTCGATGGTCTTTACATTTCGGTATGATTTTGCAGTGGCTGGTACCGGTTGTTCCTTTCCATGTTTAGTGCTTCCTTCAGGAGCTCTTTTAGGGCAGGCCTGGTGGTGACAAAATCTCTCAGCATTTGCTTGTCTGTAAAGTATTTTGTTTCTCCTTCACTTATGAAGCTTAGTTTGGCAGGATATGAAATTCTGGGTTGAAAATTCTTTTCTTTAAGAATGTTGAATATTGGCCCCCACTCTCTTCTGGCTTGTAGGGTTTCTGCCGAGAGATCTGCTGTTAGTCTGATGGGCTTCCCTTTGATGGTAACCCGACCTTTCTCTCTGGCTGCCCTTAACATTTTTTCCTTCATTTCAACTTTGGTGAATCTGACAATTATGTGTCTTGGAGTTGCTCTTCTCGAGGAGTATCTTTGTGGCATTCTCTGTATTTCCTGAATCTGAATGTTGGCCTGCCTTGCTAGATTGGGGAAGTTCTCCTGGATAATATCCTGCAGAGTGTTTTCCAACTTGTTTCCATTCTCCCCGTCACTTTCAGGTACACCAATCAGACGTAGATTTGGTCTTTTCACATAGTCCCACATTTCTTGGAGGCTTTGCTCGTTTCTTTTTATTCTTTTTTCTCTAAACTTCCCTTCTCGCTTCATTTCATTCATTTCATCTTCCAGGGCTGATACCCTTTCTTCCATTTGATTGCATCGGCTCCTGAGGCTTCTGCATTCTTCAAGTAATTCTCGATCCTTGGTTTTCAGCTCCATCAGCTGAGTAGCTGTCTTTCTACAATTTTATACTGTGCTTAAATATGGTTACCAGATCAACTTGACTGACTTCCTGGATTTCCAGTAGCTGAAACCTGTTTTTATTCATCTCTTTTTCAGTAAATGTATAGCTTCGTGCCTGAACTAATGTTTTTATCTAGTTTTTTTCCTCTTGGTGTTTGGGAAATATGATCACAGAGCTCTGTTTGTAAAATGGAAGTCTCATGTGGTATGTCCTTTAAACATTCATTGTTTTTAGATGTTCTTTTTTATTTTATTTTTTTGAGACGGAGTCTCGCTCTGTCGCCCAGGCTGGAGCGCAGTGGTGCGATCTTGGTTCACTGCAAGCTCCGCCTCCCGGCTTCAAGCCATTCTCCTGCCTCAGCCTCCCGAGTAGCTGGGACTACAGGTACCCACCACCACGCCTGGCTAATTTTTTTGTATTTTTAGTAGAGACGGGGTTTCACCGTGTTAGCCAGGATGGTCTCGATCTCCTGACCTCGTGATCCACCCACCTCGGCCTCCCAAAGTGCTGGGATTACAAGCGTGAGCCACCGCGCCCAGCCTGTTTTTAGATGTTCTTGAATGTTTCTCTTTTCCTTTTCACTTTCTACTTTGTATGGCTGTTACATGATGGCTCTGCACTTGTGTGTTCTCTAATAATACAATTTGGATGACTTTAGTAACTAGGCAGTGATCTGAACTGACATAAGAAGTCCTCCTTTCATTCTAGACATAATAATATAATAATAATAATGCAGAATTCAAAACAAGTTTCTGGGTGGCAGAAATGATGAGGGAACCAATAACATTCAGAAGGAATTGAGGCTGCGTGGCTTACCAGGAAAGTCAAATTGGATATGTACTTGAAAAGTTGATGTAGGGCTGAGAAATCAGGCTGTGAATCCTGCATACAGCATTAGAGCCTGAACACAGCTCACCGTATACACCAGAAGCTGCCTGCTCAACTCAGACTGGGTAGAATTTAGTCAGCTCTGGAACACTGAGACCCCTGTAGCATTAGGATGTGGGCCAGAGTTCACCCATGGCTTGATCCAGAAATACAAGCAGTATCTCCAGAACACGAGTCATAGCAGAGGAAACTGTGAAACAATTGCTACAATCCATGACAAGTACTTAATCCTTGCAGAAGATAAGTGCCACCAAATGTGATGAATTCACAGAACGAAACAAATCTTAGCACACACGGGAAGTTAATATCATGAGAGATAGTCTAAAGATGCAACAGATGGTCACATTCAAAGAAATACAAATGACAAGACAACATGAAAGAGAGCACATTTAAAATTTTCAAAAAGATATGGGAAGTAATAGAATTCATAAGTTAAGAACTGAAATTACAAACAAAAAACAGACATGAAAAAAGTAGAAGTTCTATAAATGAAAAAAACTTATCAAAACAATGGCAACAAAAGAATATACCATCATTGCATAAGTTAAACAATAGTCTAGATACAGGAAGGGAAAGGACTGGTGAAGTAAAGTAGATGACAAAGTTGAGGAAATCTCTACTGAGAGATAAGGAGTTGTATAAAATGAAGATGTTAAGAGACATAGAAGTTATAGAAGATAGAATGCAAAACGACAACATTTTATATTAGGAGATTTAGAATGTAAAATAAAAAAAGAGAAAGGCAATATTTGAGGAGGTAATGACTGAGAGTTTTCTAAAATGGAAAAAGATGTATGTCAAGCAAGGTAGATAGAAACAAATCCACATCTAGACACATCATAGTGAAATTATAGAACTCTTACACAAAAAAAGGAAAAAAAATTTCAACGTGCCAGAGAGAAAAGGCAAGTTGCTTTGATCTTGGAAACAAATGACAATTCAAAATACAGGAATTAATTGCCAGGAACAATAGATACTAGAAAATAATGAAATCCTACCCCAAAGCAATGAGGGAAAATAACTTGAAACTAAAGTAATATCATGTAAAGGTGACAAAGACATTTCCAGATGTACATAGACAAAGCACATTCCCACTTCCAGACATTGAATAAAACGCTCAGGCTAAGGTTACTGAGCAATGGGCTGTATGTCTGGTGCACATAGAAGCCAACATTATAGCACTGGATTTTGAGAAAAGAAGGCTTTGTTGAGAGCTGACTGGCAGGGAGACAGTAGGTGATGTTCAAATCTGTCTGCCTGCACTGGAGCCTAGGAGAAGATTTCATAGGCAGAGGGTAACGATGAGAGAGAGACAGAAAAATACGATGAGTCATGATCTGATTGGGTCATGCAAAGAGGTGATGCTGGGTCCTTCATTTTTAATTTGGCTCTGCAACAAAACAGGGCACGCCTTGCTCCTTAATTCCATCCCTCTGCCATGATCTGAGCACTTAGGTTCTGCATGTGATTGACTTTTTTTGTTCTGTCTGGCTCCTGGGTCACAAATGGGGCATGCTTGGTTCATCTGGGCATGCACAGTTTTCATGACCTGCAACCTGAGGGTCCTTTGCACTGAAAAACAACTCATCATTTTGTCACATCATGTTACTGACAACGTTGAACCAGACTTGAACTGGTTTTGCGGTTAGATACTTCAGAAAGAGAGAAAATGAACCCAAATGCAATAAGAGATTGTGAGCAAAGAAACCAATCAAACATACTGGCAATCCTAAATGTATATTGGCTAATAAATAGTGGCGCTATTCGCTAGTTTGGAGGGGGGTGTTAAAATGTTAAAATGATGGTTAAGATACTAGATACCAGCAACATGAAAGGTTTGAGCATATAATGTTATTTGGACGGAAGTAGAGACATTTTAAGATGCATGTTTGTTTGGGAGCAGGGTGGAGATGTTTTAAACTTAATACTTTGTTGAAAAAATAACATTAAACATGCATGTTATGTAGGTTTATGTAGGGTAACTTTAAAAAGAAACACCAACTTTGTGATGGTGTTGCCTCCTTAGGAAGAGATTGCCTCTGTGAAGAGTGGGTAGGGAAATTGGGTTTGAGAAAGTGGATTGTGAGGATGTCATTGTTATCAGAGGCACATGTTATGGACGGGGGCATGGCTTTGGGGGTCTCAGCTTCCTGGCCTGAATGCCAGCTCTACTCTTGTTATGGGTTGAATTGTGTCCTTCAAAATTCATATGTTGAAGTCCCCAGCGCCTCAGAATATGACTGTGTATGGAGATACATTTTCAAAAACCTTTAAAAAATTGTATAAATCTAAGGTTTACAATATGGTGTTTTGATATACATATTCATAGTGAAGTGATTACTACAGGCAAGCAAACTAACATATCCATCTCCTCACATAGTTACTGCCTGTCTGTGTGTGCATGGAGTGGGGGTGGGGGTGGTGAGGTCACGTGAAACATACCTTCTCAACAAATTTCAAGTATACAATATGATATTGCCAACAATAGTCCTCATGCTGTACATTAGATGTCAAGCCTTAATCATCCTATATAAATGCAGCTTTCTACCCTTTAATCAACAACTCCTCATTTCCCTACCTTCTTCACCTGGTATCATTGTTCTATTCTCTGTTTCTATGTATTTGACTTTTTCAGATTCCACATAGAAGTGAAGTCATTATTTTTCTTTCTGTATCTGGCTTGTTTCACTAAGCATAATGCCTTCCAGTTTCATCCATGTTGTGGCAAATGATGGAATCTCCTTTTTTTTTTTTTTAACAAGGTGGAATAATATTCCATTACATATACATCTCATAATTTCTTTTTTATCAGTCAATGGGTATTTAGATTGTTTCCATATCTTGGCTATTGCAAATAAGCTGTACTTAAGTTAGAATGAGGTCATTAAGTTTGGCCTTACTTCAATATGGCCGGAGTCCTTACAAGAAGAGGAGGTTGGGAAGTGGACACACACAGAGGGAAGGAGATATGAAGTCATAGGGAGAAGACGGCCATCTATTCACCAAAGAGAGAGGCCTTGGAGCTAGCCAACCCAGCTGACACCTTGATCTCAAACTTCTAGCCTCCAGATTGTGAGAAGATAAATTCTGTTGTGTAACAAAGTCTGTGGTATTTTGTTATGGCAGCCCTAGCTGACTAATATAGCCTCTTAAAGCTGTGTGACTTGGCACATGCTTAAAATTCTATACCTCAGATTTCTTCCTGTAAAATTGAGATAATAACAACCTGTCTCATAGGGTTTTGTAAGATTTAATCAAATTAATGTATGTAAAGCAATTGGAATGCTGCCAGTACATGGTTAATCCTCAACAAATGTTAGTTATCATTATTTCTTTTATTAAAAATATTAAATGTGACAAACTATTAACATTGATTAATTGTGAGTAGTTGGAATATGAGTATTTGTTATATTATGCTTGGTACTTTTAGGCAATTTTAAACATTATTCTGAGCAAAAGTAAAACTATTCTGTATTATCTACCTCCTATAGGGACTTGATAGCAAATAGAATACTGCAATTGATGTCATGGTAGATAGTGTATTAACAGCACTATTTATTTGAAGAATATTTTTAAAGCATCTACTATGTGTCATATACTAAGCTGATCCTTTGAGTATTATATATTAACCAATTGTCTTTCTCTTTTGAGGGTTTTTTACTACCAAGAAAATTATTTTCAGAACTTATGATCTATTCTACAATTCCATGCCTGCCCACGGCTTGGCACATGGGCATTTGCCCAGCAGAGCTTGTTACAGACAGACAACCCAAATGCTTTATATCTCTGCTTGGAGAATTTGATCGATGTGCAGTAATGAAGAAAGCTACTTGAGAAAAATTAACGATTTTGCTAATCAGCTTATTAATTGAATTTATGAAGTCTCCAGAATACAAAGGCAAAAGGAGTAGGTGACTGTGAGACCAGAAATGTCTCTGGAAGTCAGAATTAATGATATGCAAGCCAGGATCCCTTTGTGCTTGAACTTCATCCAGATGCATCCAGCTATAAAAGAATAATGTGAAAACTCATTAATTGGGAATCCTGTACAACTTCAAAAACAGATCTCCACTGCAAGCGTGAATTTTCTGACAACCTCCTAATGCCTCAAAGTTGTGGGGAAAAGCTTTGTCAAACATATAACTCACCATGATAGTTCCAGGAAACACCCAGTAGGGCCTGGGAGAAGCTCATCTCATTTACAAATGTATCCATCATGAAAACACTTCACTTGGCTTTGCTAAAGTCACACTCCCATCCTTATTCCACGTAACTGCTGCCTCCCTGTTGGCTCCAACATTTATTCCTCTTTTGAACATAGTCACATGTTGACACAACAACTGTTACATTGTATCAGCTGCCTGTGATAAAGTGGGGATATTGGCACCATGTCTTCCAGTCTCGCCTTTACCCCATCAGGTAGAAGATTTAAGTGATTAATGTGAATTGATACTGTTAAATTACAACATAGGAAGAGATGTTAATGATAAGGCATAGACCATGGTTTATATGATGTCATTTTTTACTGCATATGAACCTCTCTACAAGCAATAGAATACATTGTAGAAAGTTCCTTAGAAGCTCTGGCATTGTGAAAAGAGTCCTGTCAGAGTTGGAAGACATGAATTCTCAGTTTGGCCCCTCACTTTCTGGTTATTTGATCTTGGGTGAGTTCCTCATCTTTCTTGAACCTTGCATTACACATTTGTGCAAGGACAATGATAACATTTACTCTGCAGGGTTGGATGAGGATGAAATGAGATCATTTATATAAAACTGCATAGTGCAGTGCCTGGCATAAAATGAGTCTTAACAAAAGCAGTTTTTGGACTTTTTTTTTTTTTTTAACAGAAGTTAAATTGATTCTATCTTGTCAAATTTTATAAATTCACTTAATAAACACCTAATAAGTGCCTACTCTTTACTAGGTGCTGTGCTCAGAGGTGGAAATGCAGAGATGAATAATATGAGGTTTTCAGCCTGATGGGGAGTAAAGACCCAAATCCAAACCTGATGAGTTCTACTGTAGAGACGTACAAGCTACAGTGAAAATATAGAGATGTGAGAAATCAATACCTCAGTGCCTGTGGGACCAGGAGTCTTCACAGATGCACAGGCTAAGGTTAGATCGTGATTCATTCGAGCTGCTATACCAAATTACTCTAGACTCGGTGGCTTAACCAGTAAACATTTATTTCTCACAGTTCTGGATGCTGGAAAGTCCAGGATCAAGGCACCAACAGATCCATCGTCTGCTGGGGGCCCACTTCCTGGCTTGCAGATGGCTGCCTTCTCCTTGTCTCCTCACATATATTTGGTCAATAGTAGGTTAGGTCTTGTTAAATTGAGTTTATCATGAGGACAAGAGAATAAAGGATCCACAAGGCATCACTGCAGTGCAGGGGCATGGGAGTACAGACCGGATTGTCACGCTTGGGAAACTGCAAGTGGCCAAGAGTTCTGTTGTGGCTGGAGCATATTGTACCATGAGCCTCTGGTGGTCAGTGGGCTGGGGACCAGGCTGTAAAGTTAGGCGGGATCCGATCAGAAGGGTGTGTGTGTGTGTGAGCCCAAGCATGCACTCCTGTGCCTGCCTCTGCAGCAATGGTGCCCTCTGGCACCGGCAGCTGAACTCACAGTCTGTTCCCTTGGCGGCTCAGGGCCTGGGGCTCCCCGCTGCTGAAGCAGGCCCACTGCCCCACTCGCTCTTCTCCTGAGGTTTGCCTTCCTTCCCCTTCAGTCCCTGGCCTGCTCATCTTCCTAGCACTCATCTCCAAAAGCTTATCAGACAGTACCATCTGCTAACTTCTGGCTGACTCCACAGGGCATAGCAGCTGAGGGCAGCCATGAGAACTAAAGCAGACCTTTCCCCATGTTCTTACTCCATGGGGCAGCCTCCCCTCAAAGTCTTAAACAGGAAACAAGCAGGAAATCTTCTCTGCTTCTGCTTTTTGCCTTTACTAACCAGGGTGCCATCAGGGGTGAGACAGGTCACGTTTGAATTGCCCCGCCTCTAGGTTCCTTATCCTGTCTCTCCCTCCCACCAACACCCTCCTGGGCTGGAAAAAGTGGAGTTTCTTTTCACTTGTTCTTCTATCTGGAGTTGAGACCTCTGAGCCATAGCCGTCTTCTCAACTCCAGCCTCACGGAGGGCTGGGACGTGGAACAAAAAAAGGCCTTGCCGTGTGGAACAAAAACAGGCCTCGCCAATGAGGTCACATCAGTGGGGAAATATTTTTTAACAATACAATAGTGGCCGGGCACCAGCGGCTCATAGCTATAATCCTAGTGCTTTGGGAGGCCAAGGTGGGAAGATCACTTGAGCCTGGGAGATCAAGACCTGACTGATGCAACATAGAAAGACACCATCTCTACAAAAAATGAATTATCTGGGTATGGTGGTGTGCCCCTGTAGTCCTAGCTACCCAGGAGGCTGAGGTGGGAGGATTGCTTAAGCCCAGGAGTTCAAGTCTGTAGTGAGCTCTGATCATATGACTGCACCCCAGCCTCGGTAACAGAGTGAGACCCTGTCTCAAAAACAAACAATACAATACAATACAATGCCATACAATACAATACAATAGTTATTATGGGTATATTAGTGAACCCACATAATTCCATAGTGAATAAAGAGCACCTGCAATTTCGGCTATATGATAAGGCATAGCCCGGCAGGGGTGTTCAAAGCTCATGTGGCTTAGGAGGGTCACTCAGTTGCCCCCCACCCCGCAACCACTGGAAGAGACTTTTTACTCTTTGCCAATAAGAGCTATTTGGCTGCCTCACCTCCAGAAGCTATGTGGTTTCAGGCACTCCAGCATACAGATGACTGCTCTATCAGTTCAGTGGATGAAGGAGATAGAATTGCACAGGAGTCTTAAAAATAAGAAAATCTCTGATGACTTGTTTTGCAATTTGAAAATGACAAGAGATGTGGGGTGTGTTGGGGATGAGGATTCTGAAATGTTTGTGGTGGTAGCCAGGGATATAAACAATGGGCAACTGACCCATGCTGGCTGCAGGGACAGAAGTGAAGATTGGAAAGTGTCGTCTCATTCTGGCAGCTCTTTAGAGACAAGCATCCCAAACTTCTACAACCCAGGGCCTGGGAGCTAATCTGCATCCCTCCTTTCTTGTGACTTGGTTGTTTAACTCTTCCTTCAATTCTTTGAGATACCCCAATATCCTTCTAGTACATTCCATTTCCTTTTTTATTGCAGCATATTTTAGCCCAAATTGATTTCTGTTGCTTGCAATCCAAGGAAAAGTAATTAGTGCAAGGTTGTCTGGGAGAAGACTGGGAAAGGGGTTGTAATGCCTTGGCCAGAGGCTCTGATCATGACTGCACTGACATCTGCTCTGTGTCCTGGACCATGTACTTCTATGATAAGGTTAATGTGGAATTTTGTCTAAAGGTGTGATTTTAATATAGGATTTAGAGAAAAATTCAGTGTACTCTGTCTAATGGTGGCCCGTTGAATTTAGCAAGTTCTATTTGAAGTGATTCACCAGTCTGGCATAGGGACATGTGATAGTCTTCAGAGTTTATTTGAAGTAAGTCACCACAAAAGATAATAAATATTTATGTTGTCTTGGTTTTACTTTCAACCTGAAGTGCCTTAAGCAAAGAAAGCCATGAGAGAAAATAAAGCTGGATACATGCAGGCCATGGAAACGAGAGTTCTCCTTTGCACCTTTCTCTTTCTTTCAATATCTTTCCTTCATTTTTAGAAATTGTTCATCATGTAAGCACAAGGATTAGATTGCTTTTCCTTTGTTGCTATGTTTCTTTCCTGAAGGGGAAAAAAGTTTCACAGGACTTTGTATTGCCTCTTATTTTTTAGTTAAACAATCTTGGGGAGTGTATTAGTCTGTTCTCATGCTGCTCATAAAGACATACCCAAGATGGTAATTTATAAAGGGAAGAGATTTAATGGACTCACAATTCCACATGGCTTGGGAGACCTCACAATCATGGCGGAAGGTGAAGGGGAAGCAAGACATGTCTTACATGGCAGCAGGCAAGACAGGGCATGTGCAGGAGAGTTCTCCTTTATAAAACCATCAGATCTTGTGAGGCTTATTTACTATCATGAGAACAACACGGGAAAGACCCGCCCTCATGATTCAATTCCTTCCCACTGGGTCTCTCCCACAACACGTGGGGATTATGGGAGCTACACCTCAAGATAAGATTTGGGTGGGGATGCAGCAAACCCATATCAGGGAGAAAGTACCCAGCTTGGGTTAAACAAGGTAAAAACCAGGCTAGAAGGTTTCCAAAGAAATCTCTTCATAATGCAACCTTCTGGTAAAATTTTGTCTTCTCTCTCTCTCTCTTTCCCCTGAAACACGTAGAAGTTATCTCATCCATCTCATCTGTTTCTAGTCAGATCCAGTCAAAGGGCCCTAAAGATGCCTTCCAGACTTTCATGAGCAGGTAGGTTCTTTGGATTCAGGTTTACCTTGTGAAAAATGTGAATAGTGGCTGTTTATATTTAGATTAACTTGGGGGCTATACTACTCTCTCAAGATCTATACATTTCCAATGAAACTCATATCATATAAGTTGAAACAATCACTAGGTGTTTGGCTCTAATTCTCTTCTCCCTGCCCTAGTGACCCTGGTCACTTTACAATGGGTTTTAGTAACTCACACTTTTATTCAGTAATTGTGGTTCTTTAATATTGTCATTATTTTATAATCCCAGATGCATGCGAGTTGCTTTGTTTTGTTCTTCCTCAAGTTGCAGGAATTTTCTCCTATGTGATGTGGCTCTTTGGGAAGACTTAAGTAGCTAGAGTTCTTTTGGGTTTTTAAACCTTTGTCATGATCTCTTGGTCCTACCTCTGTCGAGGATTTGAGAACATATTTCTCACCAGATGGGTTAGAGGATGTTTGAATGAAGCTCCTCTTGCATTCTCTAGATATACTTGAACCTGCATCCTCAAATGGGCACAGGTCCTTAACTCTCTTCTACCTGTGGACAAGTTAGTTTCTGGCCTTTTAGAGATACCTTCTTTGAAAACATTCATCCATCATTTTGGATTGAAAGTCTTAATCCTGTGACATGATGATAAGTATCAAAGATCCTGTTACCATTTCTGTGGGGCATAATGTCTTACACAGATAGGATTGCTGGTCATCTGACTTCCTAACGTAGATTTTCTGGACTTCTTAACTTGGATTCCGCTGGCCCTGACCAACTAGATCTCTTTAGTTATTTCTATTATGCTTGAAAACACTTAAGAATACAGCACCTAGTTTTCAGCTGAAATACACTAGGGCTTAGAATGTGTTTTTATGGGTGAACATTTAGTGTCTAGGGAGATTAAAGAACAGACAAGTAAGTTCCATGAGGATAGGAACAGTGTCTGTCTTGTTAAGTTACCATATCCTAAACACTTAGTATTATGTCAGCATATTGGAAGGCATTCATTAAATATCTGTTGAATATATAAATGGCATTAAACAGCCATAATTCATTCAATGAGAATATATTGCATAGGCTGTATGATTATATTGTTTCTTCTGCCAGTGGTCAGATAAGCCAGGGGTTGATGATGGCTCTCCCTTCTTATTTCTCTGGTCTTTGTTAAGTCGAGTGCAATGTTTGTGATGAAGGGCTGAATATTGAAATAGCTTCTTCCTTCAAGCAGCACTTATTTGGAGCAAGGAAGGAAAGTTCTTAAGAGATTGACATCCTTTTACAAAACCATGATGCTGAATGGCATGAGGTCCAGAGAGACAGTGTTTCTATGGGCTAGCAGAAAAGTGCACTACATGCTGTTGCTAGGCAACGGCCCATGCCAGCTTCTCTTGAATGAAGGCCAAGAAAATCAACAGAAACCAATGGGCATATGAGGGAAGAGTTTTCACTCAGAATACCAACTTTTGTATTCTTTTTGCTATGTAGATACTGTAAGTCTTGGTCAGTATTTGATGGGGAGGGGCTCTGTATGTGGCAACTATTTAGCAAATTGTCCCCAAAGCCATTTTGTGAAATTCTGCTTATGGCCAAGTATTAATTATAGGATTTATGTACAAAATGTAAATTCAGGAAGAAAGAACACATTTTTCTACATAATGTTCCATTTACACCAATATGTAGCCACCCACCTATTTTTTCCTATTTGAATATTCCATTGCATTCCTTTCTCACTTTGGCTACATGCTTCATGCAGAGTAGATCTGCTCTAGACAGCATGTTCAAACTACATTTGCAACTAGAAAATTTTTTCTTTCAGCAGGTGTTCAGGGTGCTGTGGTTTGCCACGGGTAACTTAACAAATCCATTACTTTTGTTGCCTGGAAGCATTCCAGTAGAAGAAATTGTGGCTATGGCTATTACTATGTTGTGAATTGCACCCAAAACTTAGAATCACAGAGTAGCAAGTGTCTGGCCTTAAATCGTATTTCATCCAAACTTTATGCAGAGTTCTGAATGAATCAGGTACTGATTCACTTAAACTATATCACATACCTACTATGTGCTAGACATTTTATTTTCATATATGCAAATTTTGTGTGCATAATCAAGTCACACTAGCACACACATTTATAAACTCTAGTTAAAATGTATCCAAGGTTTATTTCCCGGCTTGCCTTTACCTTACAGTCAATCCTACAAAGATATTTCTTTTTATTTTGAAATATATTGAATGGGATTGACACTGGAGGTTTTGCTGCCATTGGTCATAAAGTTGTGACTTCTAGAGTTGCTTCAAAACCTGCTATTGCAGAGAGAGAAGACGTCCCAATAAGCAAGTCTTGGGGACTTCTCCCCATCTTTAACCAAAACTCCTGTTTTGATCCTTTTTATATAATGGGGTATCATGTAGGATTTTATTTGAAAAAGAAAATCTGTAAACTTCTGATATAAAACTTTACAACTCAGGAAGAATCACACAGTATTTCTCACAGGATGGTCCATGTATCTGCGTGGGACACTTGCAGGTTCACCTGGATGTTCATTTTAAAAAGCTGAACCTGAGGTGCACCCTTGCCCTCAAGACCTACTGAAACAGATTCCCTGAGAGTTGGGCTTATGAATATACATTTTAAAAAAGAATTCTTATGCACATTAAATAATTTTATATGAAATTCATTTTACTTATAAAGGAATATGTAACATATGTGTGGTTAAGGACTAATAAACCATATGCCTGCTACCCAGAAATAGAAAATTGACAGTTCCTTTGAGACCTTCTGTATGTCCCTCCAGAAATTCCATCCTCCTCTTTCCTCATTCCTTAAGGAGCCACTACAATAAATTTTGTGTGAATTATTCTTCTGCTTTTCTTTACTCTTTTCCCCTATATGATTGTATGTTAACCTCAAACAGTGTATTGCTTGGTTTAGCCTGAGTTTGACCTTTAAATAAGTGAAATTACACTCTGAACACTATTTTGTTACATATCTTTTTTTAGGCTTATGAGATTCATCCATGTTGAAATGTATAACTATGGTTTATTCGTTTTTATATGTATTATAATCCAGGCATGAATATTCCAAAATTTATCCAGTTTTCTATTTATGGACTTTGTTAGTTTTAAGTTTTTGCTCTCACAAACAATGCTGCCATGAATATTCTTATATATATATATATATATATATATATATATATAAAAATATATATATCTTAGTTGTGGAAAATTTATGGGTATATACTTAGAATACATACCAGGGTATATAACCTAGGTGTAGAATTACTGTGTAATATAGGCAAGTTCAAATCACTAGATGATGCCAATGTTCCTTCAATGTGGTTGTATCAATTATAAAAATATAAGAAATACTGTTGATTTTATGGATTCTAACTAGATTACTACTACACACATTTTCAAGAAAACATGGGAGACTGAGGGAGGCATGGTTCTGTTTGCATTCATCTTGTCAATGTTTTCTCAAAGAATCCTGTTCCTGCCTTCACTGTATATGGTCAGAGGGAAGAACTCAAACATTTAAATACCTAGAATACAGAAGCTTCTGCTTGAGATCTTTAACATCTTACTTTCTGTGTATTATTCTGGTCTTAAGCTCCTCTGTTCATGTGTGAAAATTCATTTTTATAGAAAATTAGTAAAAAGCAAAGGTTGCTTATGGCAACCTTGTTGCAACCTTGTGGCAGTGGCTTGGATTTCTCCACTCTGAATTCCTGAAAACACTGTAAATCTTCATGGAGTCCATCCTCAAGCTCTACACTGAATAATATGCCCCTTGAAAATTGAGCATTATTAGTGCTTTCATTGAAGAAGATATGGTAGACCTGCCACAAATGTTTTTCTTTTCTCTTTTCTTTCTGCCTAATTTCAGACTAAAACACTCAGAAATATTGTTAGTTGTCACCATTTCCAATATAGGAAATATAGGTGATATGTTACTAATCTTCACCCTTTGTCATATTACCTATATTGTAAAGAGAAGGACTATGTACAAATCCTCCCCTCCTTGACAAGGTGCTCACTTGGTTGATAGAGGTATCAGAGGGCTGGCACTAGAACAAAAGCTCTCTCACTTAAGACTCCTTGGGAAGCTCAAATCAAAGGAGGAAGCCATCCAGTGAACCCTTCAGGGTACTAGAGAACAAGGTCAGAGGTGTTTCTTCTGAATTGTCACTAAGACAATGAGGTTAGGCAGATAGTGTCAATATAAAAATGCGATTATGTCAGGCAAAGGAAGGAAGAGGCATGCAATTGCAGAAGAATACACAAAAGCTTTCAACTGTCTTGGTAACATTTTCTTTCTTAAAAATAACCTTCTTATGATTCTTCTGTAATGCACGATAAATACATGTATTCTTAAAAAGCATACTATCCTG
Source organism: Pongo abelii (assembly GCF_028885655.2). NCBI lineage: Eukaryota > Metazoa > Chordata > Mammalia > Primates > Hominidae > Pongo > Pongo abelii. The sequence goes on along the minus strand of NC_071992.2, from coordinate 80,345,062 downwards.
GATTGAGGCTGATGAAGAAATAAATAGGAGGAATTAGATTGGTTTCCACTAATATGCCTGCATTTTTCAGTCAGATTTTAGTGGATTTGCTTGGATGAGATGTATGATACTTTGGGGGACAGCGGATTTCCAGATCTAGGAGACAGAATGGGCAAGTAGGATCTTGCGCTGTTAACAATATGTATGTGAAGTCTAGCAATATATACTAAACAACAGACTGGATGGAAAGACTCTATTTATAACAAGCAGGGAAAAAGCTACAATTTATGAAGCTCTAAATGAGTCATCAAGGTTTCTCTTTATGAGGGAAGGTAATATTAACAGCTGTTCTATTGGATTTCATTTGCTCAGTTCAATAGGACTATTCTAATGGTTTATTTATTTAATGTTTTACATATTGTAAATATTTTGGTCTGATTATAATATGCATTTGGTTTTCATATTTCAGGTTTATACTTTTGTAATGTAGTGCTTTTGTACATGCTTTCTGGATTCAAGGAAATAGTTGAGGTAGAGTGAAGCTGTATTAAGGACAAGTTGTTGATGAAATGATTATCTGGAATCACGATGCCCTTTTCCTCTCTATCTCCTCATTTCTCTATGACTCCTCCTCAGTTTCTTTAAGTGGCTCCTCTTGTTAGTTGGGATAGACTAGATTATGCCCTGGTCACAAAAATGTCAGTGGCTTAACAGAACAGATATTTATTTCCAGCTCACACTACCAGTGCCATGTGGGTTGACATGAGACTGTGTGATACACAGTCACTGGGCTCCCAAGCTCAGAGAGACTCCCTCACCTTGTAGTTGAATGACTGAAACACATGGCCACTTCAGTTGCCACAGCAGGAAAGAATATCTGGAGAATCATTTGTGCTGTTCTCCTCAGCCTGAAGGTGACATGTGCTATTTGTATTCATAGTCCATTGGCGGGAACTACTCACCTGCATCTACCTAACTGCAAAGGGGCTGAGAAATGCCTGAAGTGGGAGCAGACCCAGGTGCTCATGAACGCTAGTCATCTGCCATACTTTTCCTCCTCCCCTGGTCCTCTAAATGACTCGAATAACTGGCTGCAATTAGCTAATCTTCTTTATCTCTCCCTCAATTCTCTTGATTGTCTCTACTCATTCTAGTATTTCCTGTTGTATTTAGTACAATGCTTTCTGTTTCTTAGGTGCATAATATTTGTAGAACTCACTTGAATTGTTGCTAGTGGATAGTGTTAGTGCTTCTGATTGCAAAAAGTGAAACTGATAGCTCAGAATTCCAAAACCAATTGAACTGTACATGTTTGAATGTTATGTGGAGAGGCAGTTACGTGGCAAAAGGGGTTAATAAAAAGACAGTAACTTATTGGTGAGGGTAAAGAGAGAGGAAATATGCTGCTCTATTGATTCACTGGAAAAAAAAAAGGAAAAAGAAACAACGTAAAGTGTAGAAAAGCCATAATCTGGGTATAAAAAGATCTGGATTGGAGTCCTAAATTCCTGAGTGCATTGCTAATTACTGTGTAACCTTGAGGAAATAACTTCAACTCTCAGTCTCATGCAGCCAACATAAGATGATCACATTTCCACCCTCTTGTAAAACTGCTCTTGTTATTGTATATTTATCTCCATGAGCCTTGGTCAGAACTGCAGCCTCTAGGTCTTCTTTCTCATTTTATCAGAGTTCGTTATTTATGGAGGCAGACGTTTGAGATGTTAAGTGTAGGGAGGTGGAGGAATTGCTGAGAGGGCAGAGTGGAACTGCTGATGATAGCATCCATGCGATCTTCCTCACCTGTCCCCAGAGCTGGCAAGTCACTAGGTACATGACTTTATGTATGTGGACATACTTGTAATATTTACACTAAATTGTGGGAGAATGTAGTGTTCCAACTGAGAATTTCAAAATTCTGGGACAGAATTCAAGATGGACAGTTGAACACAGACATCATTTCTCTTTCCCTCCCTAAGTCCAGTTGAAGTGACTGAAAATAATGAATAAAAACAAATAACACCATAACAGTACTGGAAACAAGGAAAATGAATCCATAACAGACTAGATAATTTGAGGAAATACTGGAACATAAAAAATGAATGGGATCAGATGGAGAGCGAATAACAGGGAAAATTTGCTTCCTGGAGATCAGAGCCAGAGTTGACAAGAACATTCTGGGGAAGAGTGAAGCTCAGAAGTAAGACCAGGAGGGCACACGGGGCAGTGGCCAGGGTATTTATTGAAAAGATTGCAGTCCAAACAGCTGAGCCTACAGGGCCACTCCTCTAAGTTTGTGAACTTACCAAGCATATTGGTGGTGCCTGTAGCACCAGACTAACATACTATAAATAGACTGGGTGATCTGCCTGAGAAGGATGTAGGAGCGGGTATGGGGCTTGAGAAGGAAGTAAAGTTGAGACAAGTCAGGACAGCCATGCCAGACAATAGAAAAGTTAAAAAGAAAGGGCAACTCTACCCAAAAATGAAATACACTATGCTCTCCAGCCATGAGTCAAACCTTCCTTATTTGGTTCCCTGTAGGGCACTCCTTGGAGAAGCCCTTGCAGTGTCTATGGTCACCCTGCCTTGAGAAAAGCGGCTTGTCAGAAGTATAGACAACCCCCTTAACTTGTCCATCTAGATTATGACACCACAGATGTAAACTGGCAATGGAGGATCACTATGCTTTTAACTACAATCATCAAAGAAGATCATAATGCATAAATAGAAAGTTACAATAATCAAAGAAGATCATGATGTATAAATAGAAAAATCATGATCCTGGAAAAAGAGATAACTCAAAGTAGAGAAAAGAATTTTAAAAACTGAAGATCCTTAGAGATTCAAGAAGATGCTGTATTAGCCTGTTTTCACACTGCTATAACGAACTACCTGAGACTGGGTCATTTATGAAGAAAAGAGGTTTAATTGACTCACAGTTCCACAGTACTAGGGAGGCCTCAGGAGACTTACAGTCATGGTGGAAGGCCAAGGAGAAACAAGGCATATCTTACATGGTGGTGAGAGAGAGCAAGAGCAAAGGGGAAGAGCCACACACTTATTAAACAGCAAGATCACATGAGAATTCTATCAGGAGAACAGCAAGGGGGAAGTGCAGCCCCATGATTCAATTACCTCCCAACAGACTACGCCCAACACATGGGGATTACAATTCCACATGAAATTTGAGTGGGGATACAGAGCCAAACCATATCAGTTGCACATACATAAATGAGAACAATCTATTATAATAAATGATTATTTAGGAAAAAAGTAGTTGTGGAAATAACAGTTTCAATACATGACTGAATAAATTAATATTCAATTAATTTCAATAAATGACTGAAAAAATGACTAAATATTAGAAAAATTAGAGTAAAAGTCAAGCTGATGATCTTGACAAAATCAAGAAACTCTTCCAGAATGTAGAGAAAAAGGGCTGTTAAAAAAAGTATATTAAAGAAGGCATGAGATGTAAAAGACTGAAGAGGTTCAGCATCCCTCCCTATAGAGTTTCTATTGGGGATGGGATAATAATGATAACAATAATACAAATCTTGAAGTCAATTTCACTAAACCAAAGAAAAACATAAGTATGCTGATAAAAAGTGACACTGAGTTCTGAGCAGGAGAAATGAAAATAAATAAATAAATAAATAAATAAATAAATAAATAAATAAAAGTCCTATCACCAAATATAACCTGTGAAAATCGAGAACACTAAAGGGGTAGAAAACATCCTGACTGCTTCCAGAAAGGAGGGAGAAAAAACAAATGAAACCAACCAACCAACCAACCAACCAACCATCCAGCCATCCAACCAACCAACCAATCAGACAAACAAAAGCATGTTCCTTGAAAATGCATGAGAATCAAAAGAGCATGGAAGATGTAAGTACAATTACAGAAATGAATGTTGAAAACCTTGACAATGTAAAACTTAATCTTTTAAGGGAAAAGAAGTGGAATGTAGTTCAAGTTTTAAATTCCTCATCTTTCAATCTAATATTGACGAAATAGGATTTTACATGTGTTCAGTGAAGATAAAAGTGACTATCTCAGAGAAGCAGAATTTGTGAGATAGTGGAGAACTTTTCCTTTTCTTTTTAGAGTTGGGTAATAGTTTATTTTTTTTAACCATTTGCAAATATTAATGATTCAAAAAGAATCACCAGGAGGCAGTCTCCTTACACAGAGGTTCAGCCCTTCTGCTCACAGTCATGTTTTGTGGCCATGTGCCCTGGTTAGAGCCTCTCCCAGGCCTGAACGGTCAGGTTGGCCTCATGTCCTTGTGGACTAGGAACTTGGGGTGCTTTGCTTACTTCCCTTGTGGAAGTGCATGGTATTTGGAAGAGCAGTGAGTCAAGAGGGAAAAATTGGGGCGCTAACTCACTCGGTTTGTTATTAATAGTTTAACAGGTCAGGCGCAGTGGCTCACGCCTGTAATCCCAGCACTTTGGGAGGCCAAGGCGAGCGGATTGCCTGAGGTCAGCAGTTTGAGACCAGCCTGACCAACATGGTGAAACCCCGTCTCTACTAAAAATACAAAAATTAGCCGGGTGTGGCCTGTAATCCCGGCTACTTGGGAGGCTGAGGAAGGAAAATCACTTGAACCTAGGAGGCGGAGGTTGCAGTGAGCTGAGACGGGGCCTTGGCACTCCATCCAGCCTGGGCAACAAGAGTGAAACTCCGTCTCAAAAAAAAAAAGTGTTTAACAGTGCGACTTACTGGTCTTTTGGCTCTGCTGCCTCAATTCTTTCATCTGTAAAATAGAGAGGTTGGATTAAATTGGTGAATTTCAAACTGTTTGCAGAGCTCTGAGACTGATGGTGAAGTACTTGGGGAGGCAGCTCCTGAAAATGAGGGGGTCTTAAGGGAGAGCTCAGATTTTCCACTCCCAATCCCACGAAAGCAGTTGTGCTTTGACCTGTTTTAAGCATTGATTTCCATATAAGATCTCATTTGAGCCAAGGGCACTGTGTTAAAAGGGTGTGAATTCCATGGGAGTAGACACTCTCCAGGGTTCTTTTGAGCTCTAAAGTCCTGTAATTCTGAAAAGAACAGCCATGCACAAAAAGAGTTGTATTGAATATTAATAAACAATCTCTTTTTATTCTCTTTGAAAACAAATTAAGGGATAAAAGGTTCCTTTGTTACAAATACACGTTAGATTTAGGAAGAAAATGTAGGGTTAAGTACAATATCAGATTTTTATTTCAAGTCATTTTATAAGCATCACTTTTTATATCTGCAAAGTTTTTGTTTATCAAGCTTCCTGATATGCATACAACTCTACTCGCTGGCAAATTTATGGTTTTTTTTTTTTCACATCCAAGGAAAAGATATGTAATAGTTTAATTAAATCTCCCCCCACTTACTCTATCATGGTGCTTCTTAACCATACATTTTCCCTTTTTCTGCTGTCTGTGGGATGATAGAAATGACAGAAAGGAGAGAGACTGCTTGGGCTGTGCAAATGCCTGGATATGAATTAATCTTAAATTAATCTGGAAAACATTAAATTAAACTAATATTTAATGAAGTTTAACTTTTGGGAAGTAAATTGTGATTTGCTCCAGTATTTCAACGTAGGTGGCTGCAGTAGTGTAGGGTCTGGGCAATTAGACACCTCACTGGCAGCTTCACTGTATTAGAATGCCCTTGGTTAGGATTTCTTTTTGCTATTTCTCACTTTCTAAGCTAGAGCAGAAATCCTTTTTTTTCTGGTGACATTTATTAATCTTTGCCCTGCTTTTATGTAAATCACCTCTCTACCTAAATTTCGTGCTTTCAGTCCTTCATGGATCAAGCATTTGCTGAGTTCCCACACTGTGCCGGGAGCTGGGATGCTGTGGTGAACAACACAACCAGATACCTGCCCTCCTGGAGCATCAGACTGGTCACCACCCCTGTGACCAGAGAATACAGGGTGCTAGGAGTGTGCAGAGGAGAGGCCCCTGACTGGATCTGGGAGTTAATTTCTATAACCATGAGGGCCCATCTGCTTGACTCAGAGGTTCCCACAAATACACAAACCACATAGCCCTTCATAATTACTTGGTGCTTAGATTGGTCAAGATCAGCAAGAAGATGGACTTTATCTGACTTCAGAATGAAGGTAGCTGTTATGGTCACTGTGCCAAAGCAGGAGGGAAGGAGGGACCTCCCCTTTGGGACTACCCCAATTTTGTTAGGATGTCAAGATGGATGATGCCACACATACACACACCAAGAAAGAGGGAGTGAAAATATCTTCCTTATACAATGAAGGGCTTGGGAGAGAGCAGGGCAAGGCTCTCAAGCAGGTCTGGAGTGGCTTGAGAGAGAGTCAGTAAAGGAGACTGGCCTGGGGTTCCATCGTGGTTGGGGGTGGGGCCAGGTGAAGCTTCCTGAGCCTGGTAGGGGCTTGTGTGGTTTCAATGTTCTGCAGGCGCTGAAGGAGGATCCTTTTTTAATCAGCATGTTCAAATGCACAAAGGGAAGAGGGAGGGGTGGCTTAAAACCTGTCAGAAGCCAAAGATAAACAATGGAGTCAGATGCCTTGTTACAGTGGCCCATCTACTGCCCCAGATGCAGCAAACCTTTTCTTTGCCTTGAATTCCAAAACAAATTGCTTACATAAGACTAGGCAGGGAGCTTGCATATCACAACGGACAATGTTCTTCAACTCGCCTCGATTTTAATAACAGATGCAGTGATGCTGGGTTTGCCTTATTGTGAAACTGCAGCTCAGGAGAGCAAGTCCAAGGGGGACTTCAGTAACGGAGTGCACAGGGGCCGAAGGGTAGACCAGGATGACAGCTGCTGCAGAAGCTTCAGATGGTCTTTTTGTTTGCTTGCTTACATAACTTTAAACAGCAGGATTTTTGATACGAACTGGGTAGCAGATAACATAAAAGTGACTCATTGACAATGTTTGGAGTATTTTGTGTTGTTGATTGAGGGTAAATTCTTACATTATTAATCATAAAGCAGTTAGTGATGTTCACAACATGCTGTGAAAGATTGGGGGATCTAACCACAACTACTTGGTCTTACTAAATCATTGCGAATTAACTCATCTCCCTCCCTCCCTCCCTCCCTCCCTCCGTCCCTTTCTTCTTTCCTTCCTTTGTTCCTCCCTCTCTCTGTCACTCCCCTCCCTTCTCCTCCCCCTCCCCTCCTTCCCCTCTCCCTTCCTCCCCTTTTCCTCTTCTCCCCTCCCTACTTCCCCTTCCCTGCCCTTCCCTCCCTTTCTTTTCCCTTTGCTTCCTTTCTTTCTTCATTTTGGTAGGGGATAGTCTAGTATTCCCATATTATTTCCATCTCCTAATGGAGGTATGGAGGTGTTGGAATACTAGACTGGAAAATAAAATTCTGTAGACATAGGACATTTGAACTTAATACTTTGCTTTAAAATTTTTTCTACCTCACTATATGTCAATAACAATTTAGATATGGATTGTTTTACTCTGAATATCTCTAGAATGCCTTCTTTTGCTCAATTTTCCTTGGTCTTTTTGTCAATGCTCTGGACATGAACCTACTTTGGAAATAAACCTGCTTTAGTCTATATCCAGCTGGCATGCAAGATGCTGTCTGCTCAGGAGAAAATGATGTGCAAATCAGGGAAAAATAAGGAATGGAGATATTTGGGGAAAACATTGAACATCTTTGAAAAGTTGGGCATATTCCCTTCCAAATTGTTTAATTAACCCTGAAAACTCAGAGGAGAATTTGCATTGTGAAACATGGAAACAGATGATCTCATTGCCAAGGTTTCTATTATTCCTAACTTTTGGTCAAGTGACATGGCATTTAAAGGGGCTTGTCTGGAGGACTCATTCACTTCTCCTTAATTCAAAAGTTTGCCTTTTCAGACTGACCTGTTACAAGGTAAGAGGAAGCGAACTAGAGGGCCTAGAAGGGTCAGTGTGAGCATACTAATCTTCTTTCAAATATAAAAGAGGAAGGCGCTCTGGGTAAGACTTTTTCAACTTTTTTTTCAACAGCAACAGCTTTGGGTCTCCCTGTAGGTGGGGCTGGGTCTCTGTTGCTGCATTTTAAGATGGACTTTTAAATGGGTTCCTCTGTTATGCCTGGTTTCTTCCTGGCAGAGACATGCAGTGTTGTGTCTCTCTTACCACCAGATCTTTAGCACAATTTTGGCCCATTCCTGAAAGAACTACACAGTACCAATCAACACACTCTCTTCTTCAGAGATGAATAGCGTTATATACTTGCGGATCTGAATCAGCAAGAAACGCATGTCTCTTAGTGAGCTTCATTGCCTTTGCGATTTTGTGACTCATGGGATCCCAGGACCTGAAAAGGTGGAAGATAATTCTCTCTAGTTCATGTTAATGATACTTGTATTTTTTTGAACACCTAGCACATGTAAGATACAGTGCAATATGTTATAAGACATACAGGGAGAAACAAGGCATGGTTCCTGCCCTCCAGGGTTTGACAGTTCAGTTGAGATAATGCTACTTGTGTGTGTGTGTGCGCGTGCATGTATTAGTCCATTTTCATACTGCTATAACGAACTACCTGAGACTGGGTAATTTATAAGAAAAGAGGTTTAATTGACTCACAGTTCCACAGGCTTCACAGCAAGCACGACTGAGAGGCCTCAGAAAACTTACAATTACGGTGAAAGATGAAGGGGAAGCAAGCACATCTTACCATGGCAACAGGAGAGTGGGGGGTAGGGGGAACTGACACACACTTTTAAACCATCAGATCTCATGAGAACTCACTCAGTATCACCAGAACAGCATGTGGGAAACACCCTCCATTATCCAATCACCTTCCACCAGGTCCCTCCCTCGACACATGGGGATTACAATTAGTGATAAGATTTGGGTGGGAACAGACCCAACAATCTCTCTCTCTCTCTCTCTCTCTGTGTGTGTGTGTGTGTGTGTTTGTGAGAGAGAGAGAGAGAGAGAGAGAGACAGAGACAGACCAAGAAACAGAAGGGTAATAGCATAGGCTGAAGCAGCAAGTTAAAGGTGTACAATGCAAATACTCAATAAGGAGAGTATTGAGAATGCTCCAGGATGGCTTAAATAGAAAGGGCAAGAGGAGTGGAGCTGCAAAAAGTATTAGTGACAGGGGTGGGAGGGGGTGTGAGAAAAGAGACACTCTGGCTAAGACCACTTAAGACTCACCAGACTCTCCCAATGCCAGAAGAGAGAAATTGGATGAGTTTTTAAGATCAAGGAGAAAGGCATATGACCTAAAGCCATCAGACAATATATTACATTTGGGGTTTTATGAAAACGTTTGATTGGGATTTATAACAATTACAATTGAGAAGTAAAAGTACAATCAACTTTGGTGAGCACTAGGATTGTCTAATATTGGGGTGAGTGATTTTTTTTAGTATAAGAAGAATGTATCAACTGTGCTTGAGGTCCACATACTCAAACCACATTGGCATGAGAGAGAACAGGCAAGTAGTGAATTGGAGGGAGAAGGACTTTGTGTACACTACATGCCCAGAGAGATATCTGGGAAGTCTTGGGGCCAAGCAGCCTCTATTGACCTATTCGTTGTGTGCTTATTAACCAGATGAATCTTTCCTGAAAACCATTGCCTGAACCCAGTGCTTCTCTGAAAGGCTGTAAAAATGGGGAAGTTGTAAGGATCCCTTGACCCTGTCCTTCCACCCTAATAAAACCATTCCTCCAGGAAGCAAAGAGGAGCCAAAGGCTTGCAGATGGAAATAGGTTAAAGTGGATTGCCCTTTGTTGATCATATCAATTAATGACCCAATTATTATACAGCTACTTTGGGCTTCTCATAGTAAAGCACATACAAAGTATTCAGGGACAAGTCACGGCCTCCTGTGAGTGGAATTGTGTCTTTCAAAAAGATATATTTTAAGATGGGAACAACAGACAATGGTAACTACTAGAAGGGGGAGAAAAGGAGGGGGGCAAGGGCTGAAAAACTACCAATTTGGTGCTATGCTCACCACCTGGGTGATGGGATCATTTATATCCCAAAATCTTGGTGTCACCTAATATAACCATGTAACAAACCTGCACATTTACCCCTGGATCTAAAATAAAAGTTGAAATTATAAAATTAAAAAAAATGCAACCCTTGCCCCTGCTAACAACCAAAAAGATATGTCTTTGCAGATATAATCAAGTAAAGATGAGGTCATACTGGATTAGAGTGGGCCCTAAATCTGATGACTGAGGCCCTCATAAGGAAGTAAAGATTTGGAGACACACAGGGAAGCAGGCTATGTGACCATGGAGGCAGAGATTGGAGCGACGCAGCTACAAGGTAAAGAATGCCCAGGATTGCTGGCCACCTCCAGAAGCTAGAGGAGGCAAGGAGAGGTTCTTCCTTAGAAACTTCAGATGGAGCACGGCCCTGTTGACACCTTGATTTTGGACTTCTGGACCCCAGGACTTTAATAATAAATTTCTATTGCCTTAGGCCACTGAGTTTGTTATGGCAGCCACAAGAGACTCATCCAGGGCCCTCACACAGTGTAACGCAGAAGTCAGTTGGTTCCTGCATCCTTTATTCCACACCTGATTCTACCCAGGAGGACCACCTGGGATGCAGGACTTCATCCCCTGCCAGTTTCCATAAGCAGTCCCACCACGCTGAGCACATTGCTTTCATGAACATTGGGGAGGGTGTCAAAAGGAGGTCACGTGGTATCCTACACCAAATTCTATCATTTCCTTTGACTTTCTCTCCCTCCATCTCCCTCCTCTCACTCTCCTACCCACCTTCTCGCAGAAAAAAAGTAAATTCTTTTTCTTTTGTTTTCTTTTTTTTTCTTGAGACAGAGTTCCGTTCTCGTTGCCCAGGCTGGAGTGCAATGGCACGATCTTGGCTCACTGCAACCTCCACCTCCTGGGTTCAGCGATTCTCCTGCCTCAGCCTCCCAAGTAGCTGGGATTACAGGCATGCGCCATCATGCCCAGCTAATTTTGTACCTTTAGTAGAGACGGGGTTTCTCCATGTTGGCAAGGCTGGTCTTGAACTCCCGACCCCAAATTCTATCATTTCCTTTGACTTTCTCTCCCTCCATCTCCCTCCTCTCACTCTCCTACCCACCTTCTCGCTGAAAAAAAGTAAATTCTTTTTCTTTTGTTTTCTTTTTTTTTCTTGAGACAGAGTTCAGTTCTCTTTGCCCAGGCTGGAGTGCAATGGCACGATCTTGGCTCACTGCAACCTCTACCTCCTGGGTTCAGCGATTCTCCTGCCTCAGCCTCCCAAGTAGCTGGGATTACAGGCATGCGCCATCATGCCCAGCTAATTTTGTACCTTTAGTAGAGACGGGGTTTCTCTATGTTGGCAAGGCTGGTCTTGAACTCCCGACCTCAGGTGATCCACCCACCTCGGTCTCCCAAAGTGCTAGGATGACAGGCATGAGCCACTGCGCCTGGCCAAATTCTTCTTTTATGCAGTAGTGGAATCCCTGGTGGTGATGGTTAATATTGTCAACTTGATTGGATTGAAGGATGCAAAGTATTGTTCTAGGTGTGTCTGTGAGGGTGCTGCCACAGGAGATTAATATTTGAGTCAGGGGACTGAGAGAGGCAGACCTACCCTCAATCTGGATGGGGCCCATCTAATCAGCTGCCAGCGAGGCTAGGATAAAAGCAGGCAGAGAAACATGGAAGGACTAGATTGGCTGAGTCTTCCAGCCTTCCTCTTTCTCCCATGCTGGATGCTTCCTGCCCTCGAACATCAGACTCCAAGTTCTTCAGCTTTTGGACACTTGGACTTAAATCAGTGGTTTGCCAGGAGTTCTCAGGCCTTTGGTCCAGGTTGAAGGCTGCACTGTCGGCTTTCCTACTTTTGAGGTTTTGGGACTCAAATTGGCTTCCTGGCCCCTAAGCTTGCAGATAGCCTATTGTGGGACTTCACCTTGTGATCGTGTGAGTCAATACTCCTTAAAAAGCTCCCCTTCATGTATACATCTATCCTATTAGTCCCGTCCCTGTAGAGAACCCTCTAGAGACTAACGCATCTTTGGTACTTGAGTACGCTCTTGATTTTCAAGGTATTTCTTTCTAATATACACAGCTTTCTTCTGGAGGATTCTGGTGGATAAAATTTTCTCCTGCCATTACAGCTTTGCCCCTCCCTCATTTAAGAGAGAATAAAGTGGTCCCAGAGAGGCAAAGTGACCTGCCTGCTGTAGTTCACTGAATTGCCAGGGCTTCCCTGTCCTCGTTGATGGTCCCACTGGGGGAATTGATTCCTCCTCCTTTTTCTTTAATTTTGAACAGCCTCAAGCCTCATCTTACCTACCAGCCCTTTCTTGACATCTCCATCCAGCTTTTACCTCCCTACATCTCCAGGGGTCTCATAGCATTTGACTATGCACTGTTAAGTCTGAGTAGTTTCATGTATTTCAGTGGTATCTTCCCACTCCAGATACTAAGTGTTATGTGTAAGCTTTTAAGTGAAAAGCTATCTAAGGAGAGGATAAGGAAACTGGGTCTACAACTAAGTCCTGTGTGATCATAGGAAAGTCTCTTAACCTCTGTGTTTCTTGGATTTTTCATAGACATGAAGCTGCTTTAATCATTCAGAAAGTGTTGTTTTGCCATGCCTCACCTAGACCATACTTAGTGAAGATGGTTGAGTTGACCTTATTCAATGAATTAGGTTTTTGAACATAAGCAGGATAATGGGGCATTGAAAATAGTTTCTACATGTGTGCATGCACGGGATTAAATAAAAGTCATAGTTTAAATGCTAGAGTTCCAAGTCCTGCTTGGCTTCTTCGTCTCTGTGCTGTCCAGAAGTTTATGGATCAAAACACTTTATAAAAGAAATTTATTGATAGAAAAAATGGCTGAAACCAAGGCTTGGAAGTAGGTGGCAGAGAAATAAAGCTCTTCCATTATCTCAGAACATGAACAAAGAGAAGGGAGACTGCATGGCAGGGAAAGGTCTGTCTTGACAACAAACTCCTGGCATACGTTAGGCTGGACCCTATACCCTTAAACCAGAGCCACTCAGTGACAGTATGTAAGAATGACAATCACAATACAGAGTGGTCCACCCAGGGGCATGCAAGAAGGGGTGTATTGTCTGTAGACAATTCAAAAACATTATAAAATGGACCATAGGCTGGTCTTCTTTTTTTCTTTTCTTTTTTTTTGAGATGGAGTTTTGTTCTTATTGTCCAGGCTGGAGTGCAATGGCATGATCTCGGCTCACTGCAACCTCTCCCTCGTGGGTTCAAGCGATTCTCCTTCCTCAGCCTCCCTAGTAGCTGGGATTACAGGTGTGTGCCACCACACCCGGATAATTTTTGTATTTTTAGTAGAGACAGGGTTTCACCATATTGGTCAGGCTGGTCTTGAACTCCTGACTGCAGGTGATCCACCTACCTTGGCCTCCCAAAGTGCTGGGATTACCGGCGTGAGCCACAACGCCTGGCTCAGTCTGCTTTTTATTATCACCATGGACCAGCAATTCTAAATCATGTTAGTGACAAAATACTCTCTGAAAAAATCTTTTGTGATCTAAGTTCTAAACAATTGTGAGCCACTACTGAGTTTAAATAATAGCTAAAGTTTTCATTTCTGTATATATGCCTATAATATTCTCTGTATATGCCTAGGAGTGGAATTGTGCAGTCGTATGACAACTCTATGTTTAACATTTTAAAGAACTGCCAGTTTGTGATCCAAAGTGGGTACAGACCCATCAACAACGTATGGGGGTTCCAGTTTCTCTCCGTCCTCACCCAGAGTTATTTTCTGTGTCCTTTGTTTTCACCATCCTGCTGTGTATAAAGTGGTGTCTCATCGTGGTTGTGATCGGTATTTCCCTGACTGATAACATTGAGCTTCTTTTCATAGGCCTGTTGGACATTTGCATATCTTTTAGGGAGGAATATCTATTCAAATTATTTGTCCATTTTTAAATTGGGTTATTGGTCCTTTTATGGTTGAGTTGTAAGTGTTCCTGATATACTCCGGAAATTAGCTCCTTGTTGTATGTATGATTTGCAGGTATTTTCTCCCATTTGGTGGGTTGTCTTTTCACTTTCTTGGTGTTATCATTTGAGGCACAAATTGTTTCCATTTCAATGAAATGGAGTGTATCTTATCTTTTGTCATATATGCTTTTGTTGTCATATCTAAGTAAAACTGCCTAACCCAAAGTCAAAACACAGCTAAATTGGCATATTGTTCTTATTCTTATTAACATGGTATTCTACACAGAAGTTAAAGAATTCCCAGTTATACAGTAAGGCCAACACATGTAGACTCTGCAACGTGCTCATTTCAGGAGAAATGACTTGAGTATTCTGGCTTGCCTTGGGTAGAGTTTGTATGCTGGTCCCTGGGAAAGGGTTAATCAGTCATAGATTAGAAATAAGCAGTGAGAGCATTATGATTGCCAAGATGAAGGAAGAGAGCTTAAGTTTAACTCTAACAATCTATGTGGTTTCTTGGAATTTTTAGTTGTACTTACATTTTAAAACAATAAAACTTAGTGCCAATAACAAGTGTAAGATTTTTGTTGGTAAGGGCAAATTTAGTTCTGCATGAAATGTTTTACTGAATTTGAAGATACATTTAAAATTAAAATTTATTCCTTTAAAATAGTTAATTGCTTTAAAACTATTACAAAATCAGGAAAATAAAAAGCTACTAAGTGGCACTGTTTAATAAATTCCTAAATTTCACCTATTGCAGACATTTTGGTTTTATTAAAATTTACAAATTAGTTATGGACAATGATTTACATAAAATGTTATTATATCAAACTGTGACCAGTGGATCAAATTCAGATGATTAGTTCTATTAAAAAACAATTGACTACATAGTTCTGCATTTTTCCTTTTTGTACTGTAGTAATATTTATTTAAATTTTAAAGTTTTAATTTTTTGCTTGCACAATTACATATGGAGCACATTAAAATTTTTTCATTGTCTGCAATTCTTTTCTGGCTGTTATCCTTGTTTCCTGTCATGATTACTATGAAATATTTTTGTTGTGTGGAGGCATGGGGTGTTACAAAATGACCACCTCTCAACGTCAAATCACTGTTTGCCACCGCTCTCATCAAACAGTGAAACTGGTTGTGTGGTTCAAGTTGGTTTGAAAGCACAGTGTGGTCTAGTTTTAGGAGTCAACTCTGCCACCACCAAGCAGTGGAATTTGAAGTTGCTCAATTTTCCTATATGTAATGACAGAGAATTTGGAGAAGATGACTTTGACGTTGTTTTCCAGCTCTGAAATTTTACAGTTCAGACTGTTGTACCCACACACACATGCGTGTACACACCCACACACACCCACACATACAGCACTGGCATGCTTACCAACTCAACATTCATTTTAAGGAGTTTCTGTCATTGCTTTCCAGATTCACCTACTGTTTAGATGGCTGTGAATGTGAGCTTTATCAATTCTTGTTTCTTGGTCT
Source organism: Pongo abelii (assembly GCF_028885655.2). Classification (NCBI taxonomy): domain Eukaryota; kingdom Metazoa; phylum Chordata; class Mammalia; order Primates; family Hominidae; genus Pongo; species Pongo abelii. The sequence continues at coordinate 80,329,662 of NC_071992.2, read as the reverse complement.
TGGCTATATTCCATCCGAAATTTGTTGGTATTTTCAGCATAAATGTTATCTGCAAATGTCATTATTATGACTTTTTTCAAATCTTTGAATGTACTAATTTGTCTACATTTTACCTGCCATGAACTCCATCCAAGCTACATTTTTCCTGTTTTTCCTAACTCTTTATCATTATAATTTCTTCAAAATCTTATTGGCCCACCTCTTGTACCACCAGGCCAGTTCTAGGGAGGCTTTGGCCAGCCTTGGGCACAACAACGGGACAGTGCCTTGCCTGAGACTGCAGCGTCCTGGGTGTTGCTGAGGCTGAGGGAAGTGACTCCTCACTCACACATGTAATCTAGAAGCACAAGGAGTCTACCACTGTGGGGCCATCTTTAACCAATGGAGAGCAGGCGCAAGTGAATAAGTGCTTCCTCCTTTCTTCCTCAGCCAACAGTTCCAGCTGCCTTTCATGGGCTTCTCGAAGGCTCCAGCAAGATCCAGGAGAGCTGCTCAAGGCAGAGGCTGATGTACCCTGCATTGGCTTTCTCTGCTTCCCTGCCTCACTTCTCTTGGTCCTCACAATCTTTGACTCAGGCTCTGCTTGCAAAGGAATCGAGGCTAATGTCTCTCAGGTGCAGTTTTGAGAGGGGGACCTAAAGAAGGCCTCTACTTGCAGGAGAGTAAGTTAAGGATGCAGCACATTTCCCTAAACCTTCAGTGCTGTATGCACCCAAGGGCTTATTCTGCATTTCAATGGACGAGTCTCTCCTCTTGAGCTCTCTTAAATGTCTCACTGCCTTTGACAAACTCAGTGAAAAGAGGAATTTGCCCCTTCCTTTTGCGAAAAGTAAATTAAAGATGACAGGAAAGTCTGACATACATGAAGATTCTTATTAGGGATGTCTGTGGGTCAAGTGTTAAAGTATTTTATCATTACCCCACTTTCCCACTTTCCCAAGGGATTACAAATTGTTGCTTACAAAAATCAGGCTGCTGTTACATTGGAACAGCAGGTGTGGGCACTGAGGAAGCTTGCATGCCCTTCGCCTGGGTGAGCTTGCTTGTTCCTGCAGCCAACTCATCCCCTGTCTTGCTTTGAAATGCTCTCCATGGCATGTGGGAGAAAATGACTTTCTGAGGCTGAGCCTAAAAGTTTCCCAAGCTGCTCTGTTGTTTTCCTGACAGAGTAAAGAACTTATTGGGGCTCTAATGAAAGGCAGTTTGCGATTGCTGTCATGTCAAGAACGCTGCAGTCGGGAAAGTCGACATGATTTCATGGCTAATGATTCACTCCCTAATATCAGTGTGGGCTGCAGTGAGGATAACCAAGTTGAGCTGTCTTAGATCAAATGATTCAATTAGGCCAGCTGTCCCTATTTGTCATGGCTCAACTCGCTCTCAAATTACCTTTCCAAAGTGCATACGTGCCTTAGCATAGAAGTTAACAGCTCAACTGTTTTACAAAAAAGGAATACTTAGACGTGATTAGAAAAAGTCACCTTTTTTCATCCACACAGGCTTCTCCCTGTTCCCCTAACCATCTCCCATAGGAGATGCAGTATGTATTTGCTCAGCTAATCCTGCAGCAGCCTCATCAGCTATTGTCCGGTTTTGCCTCTGAAGCCTCTTGGGGCATTTCTTGGCAAGAAATTGTTAATTCTGAAAAGGAAGGCTTGATCTAGGGTTATCTAAGTTGCTAGAGGAAGAAGAGCCAAGGTTAAAATGTTTTTCTGACGAACTTCCATTTCCTCCATTGGCAGTTGAGTTTTGGGTCAGAGAGGAATTTATGTTACATATTTGGTTTTTTTCCAGAGCTGATGAAAAGACTCAGGGGTGAGATGTGAATTGGTAGCCTCCATGTGGCTTCAGGTCAACAACACACACTATTGCAAGGGGCAGTAATGTAACTAACCATTGTTTAAAAGGTAAGAGAAGTCCAGAATCTTTGTGTTTCCATGTGAGATAGGTGAAGAGTCTCATTGCCCTGGGGGAGAAATGACCCTTCTGCCACAAATAGCCTGAATAAAGAAATGAGTCAGAAGATATTTGTGCCTGCCTCCCGTGTGAGGGGCACTGCACTCAGTGTCGGGGGAAATAGAACAAAAACCAGGGACCTGATTTCTACTGCAGAGGGGCTTGCACCGAATGACTCTGAAACCTTGTTATGTATTTGGGGGTCATGGCTATTAGAAAGAGAAAAACAAATTGACGTAAGTCTAGAGTAGAATGACTGAAATGGGCAAAGAAACAGAGGGTTTAATCTAAAAGGAGAAATTATAAAGAAATTTTTTAAAAAGAGCACTCCTTTGAATGAAATGGCAAATGTTGAGCTTTAACTGCTTAAAAAGCTAAATGTACAATCATGCAAAGGGTGTATATAGGTGTTTGTCATGTAAAGGCTGTGATAACTATTTTTATGTGTTTAATTGACTGGGCTAAGAGATGCCCAGGTAGCTGCTATACCATTTCTGGGTGTGCCTGTGAGGGTGTTTCTGGAAGAGATTAGCATTCGAATCAGTGAACTGAGTAAGGAAGATCTGCCCAGTGCCTGGCAGGTGAGCATCATCCAATTGGTTGATGCCTTAATCTATAAATGACGTGAGACTCTTGAAACTCCTCTGTTGTGAAATGTTCTCAAAACGTAAGTGAGGAGTACAGGTAGGGAGGGCAGTCACAGAACGTTTGCTGAAGGAATCACCGTTCTTCCTTCTTTCCAATGCATTTAAACTCAGGCTTATTTTGTATAAAACTCAGGATTCAACTAGAAAGAAAGCAGCCCACGATGATGTGGGCATTTTAGTCTTTACTTCTCTGGTCTCTTGCTTCTTATTTATCCTTGTTTCAGGGAGAAGCAGGGTGATTTCAGCTCTGTTTCAACCGCTTGGAACTTTCACAGTCTCAGAGAAAAGAGAAAGCCTATGCTTGAGTTTTTTCTTTGTCCCAGGAAACATGCATTTCCCAGACAGAAAATTAAAGGGTGATCTAGAGTCAGAACCTTTTGGTTTACCATGGTTCCCCCAAGTATTGGTTTAATTGATTTGTCCGTTGGGTTTTTAACATCAGGATGCTACTGGAGGTAAGGAAGATCATACACTGGCAGCCTCAGAAGCCAGGTCCCGCTGTATGCAGGCCTTACCAAGGCTGAGCAGTTTGGTCACTGGACTCTCATCTGCAGTCCAGCCGGGTCTGGTGTTCAGGCTTTCTCTGTCTTCAGCAGCAGCAGCAGGGCTGTGGGTAAGATCCTGTGCTTGCCGTTCTGTGGACTTTGCTCTTCTTTTGCTTCTGCTTCATTGAGATCCTACGTAGAGTTCTCTGCATGTCTCCATTCAAACTGCCCAAGAAAGAGCCTGGACTGGTCCAGCTTACTGCCCCTACTGGGTGGGGATGTCACAACCAACAGCTTTATGGGCATCTGGGCTTGCAGGAGGTCAAATTCTGGATGCTCAGTGGTCCCTGTCTAATTGACTTTCATCAGAGTGACAGGGCTGTGTGGCACCAGTAAAGTAAGTTATGGAAAAGGAACTGAGGAAATGCTGTAGGGGTAATAGGGGCTGAATTTCCCCCTCCTTCATATGGTGAAGTCCTAACCCCCAGTGCTTCAGAATCGGCCCAGGTTTGGAGACAGGGCCTTAAAAGAGGTGATTCGGTTAAAATGAATTTAGTAGGCAGACCCTAATCCAATATGGTGGTGACTTTAATAACAATGGGAAATTTAGTCCTAGACATGCACAGAGGGAAGAGCGTGTAAAGACAGGGGGACGGTGGCCATCTGCAAGCCAAGGGGAGAGGCCTCAGGAGAAACTAACTCTGCTGGCACCTCCTTCATGGACTTCCAGCCTCCAGAACTGTGAGGAAATAAATTTCTGTTGTTTAAGCCACCCAGTATGAGGCACTTCATTATGGCAGCCCTAGCAATCAAATTCAGGGTGGCGAGCAATTGGAGCATGATGGTGTTGTAAAAAGAGCTTTGAGCAGAAAGTTTGGCAATAGGGTATATATCATTCTTCTCCCACTGGGAGATGTTAGGCGAGCCTTGTCATGTCTTGAGTCCTCAGTTTCCTCATGTGTAAATAAAGGAGATTGGGACTAGATGAGCTGACCAAGGTTCTTTCCAGCTCTGACACCTGTACTGTGTGAGCCTCCTCACTGACCCCATTTAGAGTCCTCTGTCCTGCTTCTCATGGCTCGTTCTGAAATGTGGACACAAAGGCTCTGGGGAGCACAGGCCTTCGAGGTGCTGTCCTTTTGTGGCTCACAGTTTCCCATCTATACCAACTTTCCTACTTATTTCTGTGTTCCCTTAACTAGGGGAATACCTGCCTGGAGACATAATTAGCCTAATTCCCCCCTGGTAGGGGGTGACGGCAGGCAGGCAATGCTGCACTGGCAAAACATACCAAATTCTAAAATAATACTCAGCCGTGGGCTCCAGCCTCTCAAACAGGACACTGTAGGTGACCTCCTCTCCTCCTCTCCTCCCCTGTCCTCCTTTTTCATCTTCACTGTAGCCTGGAGGTTCTGCTTCCTGTGTCCCGCTTTGTACCTCCTGACCTGACAATAGCAATGAGCCAGCTTTGCAGGTTAAGAAGGTCTAATGGATATTCTGGCGTGCAGGGGTGCATCAAGAACCCACTCACCTCCTGGGAGCCTCATTCTTTCTCTTGTGGCCAATGACTAGGACGGGTAAAATAACAAGGTGGAAAAAACAATTATTTAGGGATCGAAGCTGAAATAGGGAGATTTAAATCAGGATCCCCAGCTGTTTCCCATGGTTTCCCTGTCCCTGTCACCTGGCACTATGTGGGCCCAACTCTGAGGGCTGGACTCGTCGTTGGGTTGTCATTGCTGCTGCTGTTTTGTGGAGAGAAGCAGGAAGGCTCCCTTGCTCTGCCTGCTAGGAGGGAACCCATGAAATACACTGAAAAAGGGACCCCTCCTCCCCAGAACTTGGGATAGTATTGTTATGAGTCTTCTTGTTATGTTATAGTTTTTATGTCTTGAACTTAAAAAAAAATAGGTCCCTTGAGTAAAGAATACACAAGTGAACCATGAGGTTCTGACTAACTAACGAGGTGTGGCTCAGTCCTTGCAGTCCCACAGCTGCCTGTGGTCCTACCTGGAGCCACTTTGTGTGCAATGGTCCCCTCTTGAGGTCTCTGCTGACCTCTGGAGATCCAGAGTTACCTATCCATCTTTTCGTCCTGAGTACACCGGTGCTGGTGCAAGTCAAGCCATAGTGTCCAACTTCTCGCATTTTGGGTCATCATGGGCTTTGACCTGTCCAGAAAGCCTGTCCTGATTCTGTCTCTGTATGTCTTGATAAACTGCCCCTTCTGGTTACTCTTGCTGCGCCTCCAGCTTTTCCTGTCACTGCACCTAGCACCCAGCCCCTAGTTTGTTTGCATCTATATCTGCCTCTCCTAGATTTTGAGTCCAGGGACTCTGTTTTGCTTGTTTGTTATTTTTTCCATTTTTTATTTCCCTAGAGACAGAGTCTTGATCTTGCCCAGGCTGGAGTGCAGTGGTGCAATTAGGGCTCACTGCACCCTCAAACTGCTAATTTTACATTGCTTGTAGAGACAGAGTCTCATTATGTTGCCCAGGCTGGTGTTGAGCTCCTGGGCTAAAATGATCCTCCCTCCTTAGCCTCCCAAATGCTGGAATTAAAGCATGAGCCAATAAGCCCAGCCAGGGACTGTGTTTTGATCCCTCCTGTGGGATCAAGAGTATCTAACTAAAGCATCTGACAGCCAGTCCACCCTTGATTAGTATTTATTGAATAAGTGAACAAGTGAATGAATATATTGTGTTCAATTCTGAACCCAAAAGCTGCACCAATACTGGGAGAGGATGCAGCTCATTAAGTAACGCTGCTTTCTGGTGCGTGAAGAACTCAAAACAGCTTTGATTCAAAATGTTGGCAAAATAGACTGCCTCCACTATTTTGACTTTTTCAGAAATGAATTGATGAGGTAATACATTTTGAAGCAATGCCACAGAAATATACCGTGCTGTGCTTTTGAGACTGGAGTATAACGGGGACGTTGTGTGTCTGGTTTATGTCCTTGTCAGAGTTAGAAGGAATGGAGTTACTGGTCTCATCCTAGGAACTGCAGACTCAAGAAGGAGCCTTCCTTTTTGGAGATTTGTTTCTCTTCCTTCATGGGTAGGGGAAGAGAATCGGCACATGAAATGTGTAATCTGCTATAAGGAAGCCGCCAGCTAGGCCATCCTTGGGTATGATAACACGCCTTTATTATTTATGAATACTTGCTAAAATGATCTTCATGATTGATTGGAGCACTCAAGTGCAAAGTTTCTGGGATTCCAGAGCACCTAAGCTCAACCCTCGCACTTGGGGAAATTGTTCAATTGAAAAACCTGAATTTTCTGAGTGTGTAAGTATTTTATTTGTGCAACTCTACAAGCTAATTTTAGTCACCCAGTGAACATGTGGCATGATATATTCCAGGCTAGGTCTGGCTTTTTTTTTCATGCAGTCTTGCATTGTTAACATGTTTGTTTCTTATGTTTGCATATTTAATTGCATATATAATTATAGCTACACTTAAAAAAATCTCCCCATAGGAGCTAAGGCAAGGAGGGCAATGCATAGGGCTTGTAACCCCATGTCACCCTCCCACATCCATGGATCCTGACTATTTGATAATAGCATCCTTTCCTGCACACTTGAGTGTGGCCTCAGATCTCTCCATGGTGCTTCAGGCAGCTACTGTCAATGGCAAGCAATAGAAGCCTCTATCACTGAACTCAGGTGTGTGGTATCATAATGTTACGCTGTCATTACGTACCACAAATGAAAATAAGTATTTGCAACTCATCATTTAAAACAAGTCTTCAAACTCTTTATCTAAAGGGCCAGATAGTATATATTTTAGGCTTTGCAGACCACATATGCCCTCTCATGCATAGTCTTCTTTGTTTTTGTTTGTTTCTTTGTTTAAAAAACAATTACTTAAAACTATAAAAATTATTCTTAACTCTGTAAGGCCGTACAGAACAAAGTCCAGTGAATATTAAATTAAGGCTGCAGGTTGTATTTGGCCCATTAGTTATATACTGTTGACTCCTGATTTAAACTATTGTGTCTCGAAAGTATGTATAGATGGTGATAGTTTTTACCATGGAAATCTTTGGTAGATAAAGGTAATTCTGAGGTTACAGGGTGTCCATTTTATGAAATGAAATTATGCATGATTAGAAATTCTAATATGTATAATTCAAGTTACTTTGGGTACTCAAAATATAATGCCTCTGTAAGTGTGGCATGAATTATATGTTCTTATTGGGTTATATAGCTTGCAGTTTAGGCACCCAAATCCGACTGATTGGAAAAAACTGACACTGTTTTTTTTTTTTTGGAATAATTTTGGAAATTCAGGCAGGGGTTGAGTATAGGCATATGTGAATATCTGTTGATATAAAACATTATTTTATAGCAAGTGAAAGTATAAGTGGTTGTGGAGAGGTGACTAACATTCTAGAAAAATCAACCTTCCCTGGATATGAGATTTGGTTTTGAACCATGCGGCTTCAGGAATTTCCATTTGCCCAAGCACACGAGTAAGTGGCTGTGTCCTTTATACATCCACTCATTTTTATCTCCTGGTTGCCATGAAACTTCAGAAACTTGCTGCACGTGGCTATGATGTCTCTCATTTGATACCACTTTTCTGTATTTTCTGAAGGTGACTTTGGTTCCTCTCTTTTCAGTCTGTAGAAAATGACAATCCCAAGGTCAGTGTTGTGTTTCTACGCATGTCTTTTTGCCCGTTAAACCAAGATACTTTAGTGGATACTTATGGCCAAAGTGAAGACCCACAAGGTGAATAAAAATGTACTGATGAAAAATGTGCAGACAGAATTATGTTGATCTGGATGGTTCTAGAAACAAGAACAAACCCAGAACTGTTATCCTGGAGCATAATACCATTAAACTAGGCCCATTAGTTAGAATAATTTTGAGGAATGCAAAATTGGCAACTTGCCCCACGTTGTCAACTTGTGAATCTTAGAAACATATTGGATTATTATTGTCTGTCTTCACTGAAGCATATGCCTTGTTAGGTGTGGATAGTCCAGGAAGGTATGCAAAACCTGTCTGGGCTCATGTATGCAGTATTAAGGCTGTACAGAACAAAATCCAGTGAATATTAAATAGATCCAGTTTACCCCTCCACCTGTATCGGGTATTTTTATTGGGTATTTTTTTGTTTTGCTTTTTTTTTTTTTTTTTTGCTTTTTCACGTTCTTTGTAGGGAGATAGAAAAGTGAACTATATATTCATGTATATATATGAAAATCAGGATATATAATGAAATATGAACCATTTATGTTTGCCTTTCCTCTCTATGATAACACATCACATCTACATAGAGGATATCAATTACAGTACAAGGATATGGTTTCTTTGGAGTCAGAAGTTCTTGGCACAGGTAAGCTCTCAATCATTGTTGACTACATAAGAAGACCAGGGTTCAAGTCTTGGCTCCATTCTTTATGAGTTGTGTGATCTAAATTTTTTGGAGCCTTAAATTTTACCTGTAAAATTGGGCAAATAATAATACCTAATTTATAGGGTGGTAGTTCTGATTAAATGAGACACTATGTTTGATAGAAGTTACTTATACTGTGTAGAGAGTTATATAAATGTTAATTAATTTAATTTAAACATATATTGGCGATATTTCTCCCCTCTGGCTTCTTGCCTGGTAACTCTTCCAGGCCCCAGAGATCCGTGCTGGCTGTCTCCATAAGACATCGGTGCAGATGAAGCATGTGGTAGCGGCTGAGTTCTCCACTTCCATCTGGATGTTTTTGGCATTGTGCAGACATTGTTGCAGCATGCTGAAGTCACAGTATAAGCTAATATTTTTTAAAAATCCCCACACTCTATTAATTGTGTGTGGTTGATACTTGTCATGTAGGTTCTTGTCCTCCAAGAACTTACTTTCTAAGACTTTCCCAGCCACCCATTCATTAACAGGTAATGCTGTTGGGAGACTGCAGTTTGATCTTCAGGAATGAATTTTTATTTCTCTCAATGGGATTTGTATCCTTAAACATCCTGACAGAAAGTCATTTGAGAAAAATCCATATGCTAAATAACTGTACTTCAGAAGTTAAAAAAACAACAAAAAAACTATAGAATATTCTACAATCAAGTGACTTACCAATTAAAAAAAAGCAAAAAAATGTGAAGTGTGGCACTAAATACAGCATGAAAAGAGCACTTACTTACAGTATGAGAGCTGAAACAAGAAGGCGCAGCGTTGTCTTGTTTGACCTCAGCTGGGAACATGCGTGTCTGGCACCTCAGATTGTTCCTCTGCCTCTGTACGTATCCGGGAATGACTGTGAAATAGCCACGAGTACTGATTTTGGGGTTACAAATAAATTTTAGCAAATAGGTAAAATCACAAATGTGGAAACTGAACAGTGAGGTTTGACTTTTTAAAATATGAGATTATACTGGGTTTTAGTTTACGGGAACATGATTCATTGCTTTATTGTTTGAAGTCAGTGTGTATTATTAGTTAAGATGATGCCTAATCTCTTGTAACAAAAAAGAGTCTAAATTAAAGTAGATTTAAAAAATGCAAGGCTTTCCTCTCTGTCTTGTAAAAATTATATAAATGCCTAAAGTAAGCTGTCCTGGTTGGCAAATAGCAGTGCTGCAATCCCTGGATTGCAGGCACTTCTGTGTTCCAGCTCATAGGAAGGACCAAGAAAATAAGTCCAGGACAAAGGATCCCTTTTTAATACAGCGGTATGGATGTTGAACACATTAGTTCCCCTCACATTCTAATTTATCAATGAGCTGGCTAGGAAATGTATTTTTCATGGAAAAGTCATGTGTCTAAGCATAGGTGTCAAATGGACTTTGGTAGTCACATAACTGTCTAGGAATAATACCGTATTATATTAGCTTTACCTAATAATGTTATTCATTTTAAAGCCATGAGGTAGTGATAACAACAGCAATACTGGTATACTTGTTCTATTGTGCTTTGCTTCGTTGAGCTTCACTGAGTTTTTACAAACTGAGGTTTGTGGCAACCCTGCTTTGAGCAAATCTACCAGTACCATTTTTTTTTTTCAATAGCATGTGCTCACTTTATGTTTCTGGGTCACATTTTGGTAATTCTCACAATATTTCAAATATTTATTATTATTATTATTACACCTGTTATGGTGATCTGTGATCAGTGATCTCTGAAGTTACTATTGTAACTGGTTTGTGACATCATGAATTGCGCCAATATAAGATAGCAGGCTGGGTGTGGTGGCTCACACCTGTAATCCCAGCACTTTGGGAGGCTGAGTTGGGCAGATAGCTTGAGTCTGGGAGTTTGAGACCAGCCTGGGTAACACAGTGAAGCCCTGTCTCTACAAAAAAATTAAAAATACAAAAATTAGCTGAGTTTGGTGATGCATGCCCATAGTTTCAGTTACTCAGGAGGCTGAGGTGGGAGGATTGCTGAAGCCTGGGAGGTTGAGGCTGCAGTGAGCTGTGATTGCACCACTGTACTTCAGCCTGGGTGACAGAATGAGACCATATCTAAAAAAAAAGACAGTGAACTTAATTGATAAATATTGTGTATGTTCTGACTGCTCCACTGACCAGCCATTCCCTGTCTGTCTCCCTCTGTTTGGGGCTTGTTATTCCATGAGACAAAATAACTGAAATTAGGCCAATTAATGACCCTACGATAATACCTCTAAGTGTTCAAGTGAAAGGAAGAGTTGCATGTCTCTCAGTTTAAATCAAAAGTTAGAAATAATTAAGCTTATTGAGGATGGCATGTTGAAAACCAAGATAGGCTGAAAGCTAGGCCTCTTGTGCCAAACAGTTAGCCAAGTTGTGAATGCAAAGAAAAAGTTATTGAAGGAAATTAAGTGTTACTTCACTAAACACATGAAGATTAAGAAAGCAAAACAGCCTTAGTGCTGATATGGTGAAGACTTTAGTGCCTTGAATAGAAGATCCAACCAGCCACATTCCCTTAAGCCAAAGCTTAATCCAGAGCAAGGCCCTAATTCTTCAATTCTATGAAGGCTGAGAGAGATGAGGAAGCTGCAGAAGAAAAGTTGGAAGCTAGCAGAGGTTGGTTTGTGAGGCTTAAGGAAAGAAGCCATCTCCATAACATAAAAGTGCAAGGTGAAGCAGCAAGTGCTGATGAAGAAGCTGTAGCAAGGTATCCAGAAGATCTAGCTAAGATCATTGATGAAGGTGGCTACACTAAACAACAGACTTTCTATGTAGATAAAACTGCCTTCTATTGGGAGAAGATGCCATCTAGGCTTTTCACAGCTAGAGAGGAGAAGTCAATGCCTGGCTTCAAAGCTTCAAATGCCAGGCTGACTCTCTTGTTAGAGGCTGATGTAGCTGGTGACTTTAAGTTGAAGCCAATGCTCATTTACCATTCTGAAAGTCCTAGGGCCCTTAAGAATTCTATATTAAATCTACTCTGCCTTTCATTATAAATAGAACAACAAAGCCTGGATGACAGCACATTTGTTTACAGCATGGTTTACTGAATATTTTAGGCTTACTATTGAGATCTACTGCTCAGAAACAAAGATTCCTTTCAAAAGAATACTGTTCATGGACAATGGACCTGGCCATCCAAGAGCTGTGATGGAGATGTAGAAGGAGGTGAGTGCTAATTTTGTGCCTGCTGAAACAACATCCATTCTGCAGCCCATGGATCAAGGGGTCATTTCCACTTTCAAGTCTTATTATTTAAGAAATATGTTTCATGAACCTATAGCTGCTATACATAGCAATGCCTCAGATGCATCTGGGCAAAGTACATTGAAAACCTTATGGAAATGATTCACCATTCTAGATGGCATTAAGAACATATGTGACTTAGAGGAGGTCAAAATATCAACATTAACAGGAGTTTGGAAGAAGTTGATTCCAACACTCTTGAATGACTTTGAGGGGTTTGAGACTTCAGTAAAGGAAGTAATTGCAGATGTGGTGGAATAGCAAGAGAAGCAGAAATAGAAATGGAGCCTTAAGATGTGACTGATTTGCTGCAATTTCATAACACTTGAATGGATGAGGAATTGCTTCTTATGGATGAGCAAAGAAAGTGGTTTCTTGAGATGAAATATACTCCTGGTGAAGATGCTGTAAACATTGCTGAAATGACAACAAAGGATTTAGAATATTACGTCAAAGAAGTGGCAGGCTGTGAGAGGATTAACTCTAATTTTGAAAGTTCTGTCAGTAAAATGCTATCAACAGCCATCACATGCTACACACAATCTTTCATGAAAGAACAAGTCAATCTATGAGGCAAATTTCATTGTTGTCTTAAGAAAGTGCCATGGGCACCCCAACCTTCAGCCACCCTGGTCTTCCTAGTGTTGCCATCTCCAAAGCCTAACACTGGCTTTGCAGTGATCAACATTGAAGCAAGCAAGGCAAAAAATTATGACTCACTGAAGGCTCAGATGATCATTAGCATTTTGTAGCCCAAGTGTTTTCTAACTAAGGTATGTATAATTATTTAAATGTAATGCTGTTGCACACTTAATAGACTACAGTATAGTGTAAATAAATCTTCTATATACACTGGGAAACCAAAAATTTTGTGTGACTCATTTTACCGCAGTGGTTTGGAACTGAACCCGCAATGTCTCCGAGGTATGCCTGCATTAATAACAACACAGCAGTGACAGTGAAAGCCTTAATCATGTAGTGCTAACCCATCCTTTACACTTATTTTGGATTTTTAAATCCAAATAAGAGTCTGCCAAGCACTGACATGATTATATTGAATGTAAGTTTTTGGTTAAGCATCAAAACAGTGAATTTACCTGGCCATGTTTAGTTCAGATATGCTGTCTGTTAAACAGTAACAAACTGCTTTTCCATAAATTTTCCAGAAAATTTTTTATTTAAAGAAAGCATTATCAAATGTCAGAATGATAGATATGGAAGAAGAGACAGAGTGGAAGAAAACAGATGCCTTGGAAATGCAGGTGAAATCACATTTGCAGAAATCATAACAGAGAAAATTATGACAGTGAGAGACATCTGGTGATCTAACCAACTCCATCTTGGCATGAATGTGGTGAAAAGGGAACACTTTGACACTGCTGGTGGGAATGTAAACTAGCACAACCACTGTGGAAAAACAGTATAGAGATTCCTCAAAGAAATAATAGTAGGTCTACCATTTGATCCAGTAATCCCACTACTGGGTGTCTCCCCAGAATAAAAGAAGTCATTAAATGAAAAAGGCACTTGCACACACACGTTTACAGCAGCACAATTTGCAACAGCAAAAATATGTATATATACATACATACATACACACCATGGAATACCACTCAGCCATAAAAAGGAATGAAAATATAGCATTTGAAGCAACCTTGATTGAGTCGGAGACCATTATTCTAAATAAAGTAACTCAGGAATGGAAAACCAAACATCGTATGTTCTCACTTATAAATGGGAGCTAAGCTATGAGGATGCAAAGGCATAAGAATGGTACAATGCACTTTGGGGACTCGGGGTGAAGGGTGGAAAGGGGGGTGAGGGATAAAAGACTACATATGGGGTACAGTGTACACTGCTCGGGTGATAGGTACACCAAAACCTTAGAAATTACCACTAAAGAATTTATCCGTGTAAACAAATACCACCTGTTCCCCCAAAACTACTAAAATAATAATAATAATAATAATATTAAAAGACAGACATTAGAGGTTTATGAAACTATTGGAAGGCTAGGGTGAGTGGGTGTCAAGAAAACTGTCTCTAATAGACAGGAAATCAAGAAATGCTGCAATCACAGAACATCTGGCAATGATCTTGGCTACTTGCAGCCCCCACATTTAATGATTGGCAGAAGGATGCCTGGAAGCTGCCATCAGAATCTTATATCTGCCCTCTGCCAAAGTTCACCCACCGGCCTGCTATTGCCCCAGGAGCAACAATAGCTTCAGCATTTCCTCTGACTTTCAAATCTCAGGTTAGTTCTCTCATTGGCAGAATCTAACCTGGAACCTTGCAGACAATGTAGCTCCCAGGCTTCCAAACCTTCCATAAGGGGAGAGCATAAAAGAAGGAAAATGTTGTTAAATTGCTGACAGATAATCGAACACCTCTGAGTAGGGCATTGCCATGGATCCAATGGTGAACATGCTCCTCTCTGACTACAGTGAGTAATTCAGGGATGAAAATTAGTCCTCAACTTATCCAATTAGAGTAAGTTTCAGGGATTTTCATGGGACACTAGAAAACAGGCTGTACGTGAATATGGGAGGGCAGGAAACTAAAGGTAGAGTCAATTTGTGGTCAAAAAGATAGAACTTGGTGAGAATCATGCTCAACACACAGAGGAAAAGAGAACTAAGCCAAGAGATCAAATTCTGATGACAGCCTTTGAGCTCCTGTATTCAGCCATGCCTGAAGCTGATCCTACTATTGGACTTACCAATTTTATGAACCTAAAACTTCTAGGTTAGTTTTTGTGTCATTAATAACTGAAGACTATTTAGAAGATCATTGCAGTAGTCCAGTATCAGTTCCACAGATGTTTATTTTGGAATATAATAATTAATTGAACATGGTTCCTGATCCTAAACATCTCATTAACAAGACACATTCACAACTAACTATAATCCCATCAAAAGAAAATCATCCTTGATGCCAGATTTTAGCCCAAATGAACAAAGCCTGACCAGCCTTGAATGTGTCAGATAATCAGACAACATTCTGATGTTTCTGACAGAACACCATTGGATCCTATGCTGCAAATAAGACATAGCAGTTGTCCCTGTTGTCCCAGGGGTTCTGCAGTTCCTCTGGCAGGTGGCCCACCATAAATAACTGTGGAAGTGAAGTGGAATAGAGGTATAGCTACAGAGATCTGGGCATTAATATTATTTGTCAAAAGCAACTGATTATTGATAAAAGCTTTGTTACCACTTCTTTCCCCCTTTTATCTTTTGCCCACCCTCAACAAAATGTCTTCAGCAGATGCAAGGGCAATGTGGTCCTCATGGTTTCAGAGGATGTCACAGGGAAGTGGCAGTGTTATTGTATGTTATTGTTACTTATCTAATTAAATGCCAGGGTACAATAAGGACTTATTGTTTCTCATTCTCTTGTAGTTCTCTAAAAGGAAGAATATAGAGTTCAAACAACTGTATAGGAAAAAAAGTCTAATAATCTAATCAAAAGTGAGCAAAATATTTGAATAGACATTTCTCAAAAGAAGACATACACTTGGCAAACAGGCATATGAAAAGATGCTCAACATCACTGATCATCAGAGAAGTGCAAATCAAAACTACAATGAGGTACCATCTCACCCAAGTTAAAGTGATTTTTATCCACCAGCAATAACAAATGCTGGTGAGGATGTGGAGAAAAGGGAACTCTCATACACTGTTGGTGGGAATGTAAGCTAGTACAACCACTATGGAGAATAGTTTGGGGGTTCCCCAAAAACTAAAAATTGAGCTACCATATGATCCAGCAATCTCACTGCTGGGTACATATCCAAAAGAAAGGAAATCAGCATATTGAAGAGATGTCTTCATGCCTATGTTTGTTGCAGCGCTGTTTATAATAGCTAAGACTTGGAAGCAACCTAAGTGTCCATCAACAGATGAATGGATAAAGAAAATGTGGTACATATACACAATGGAGTACAACTGAGCCATAAAAATGAATGAGAGCCAGTCATTCTCAACAACATGGATGGAACTGGAGATCATTATGTAAAGTGAAATGAGCCAGGCACAGAAAAACAAACATTGCATGTTCTCATTTATTTGTGAGATCTAAAAATCAAAACAATTGAACTCATGGACATAGAGATTAGAAGGACAGTTGCCAGAAGCTGAGAAGGGTAGTGGGGAGTTGGAGGGAGAGGTAAGGATTGTTAATGGATACAAAAAAATAGAAAGAATGGATAAGACCTACTGCTTGATGGCACAGTAGGGTGACTATAGTCAATAATAATTGTACATTTTAAAATAACTTAGAGAGTATAATTGAATTGTTTGTAACTCAAAGGATAAATGCTTGTGGGGATGGCTACCCCATTCTTCATGATGTTCTTATTTCACATTGCATGCCTGTATCAAAGCATTTCATGAACCCTGTAAATATATATACCTACTATGTACTCACAAAAATAAAAAAATACAGGCTCAAAAAAAAAATAAATAAAAGGAGGGATATCTTTTATTCTATATACGTAGGTATACCTGTGAATATATTTTCCTTTTGTTGAAGTGGGTGTGGGTGGCAATAGTGCTGAACACCTGGTCTCACTTGGTAGCTTTTTGAAAAGTGTGCACTCAAGATATCCTCTGGTACGTAATACAGGAGCTCCCAAATAAAACGATTTGCTAAGACTCCATTCATAGATGACTTAACTTGGGAAGATTTTTTCTCTATGGGCAATGCTTATCTTAATCAAAGATGAAAACATTTGGACAAAGTCATTCATAACTGTAACTCAATATTATTACATGTCATTTCATGGAATAGATTGAATCTAAAGGGAGATTTTAATTAAGGAGCCAGTGTTACACTTACTACTTAGGCCTTCCCTGCTTATATTCTTCCATGAAGCAGATTTCTTGTCAGAGTTGAAAATGTCTCTATAACTTGTTTTCTCTCTTCATATGGCTGCCTCTATGTCAGAAACTGAAGTCCATAGGACTTCGATGGGGCAGATTTGACTGTGAAGGACGCTGGTTAGAGCAATGGCCTTTCTGCTTCAGATACCATGTATGAAAGGCTTCTTCCATTCCTCATAAACAATTGTTTATTCTTTAAACATTTGAAAATGCCCTGACTGTCTCACATATGAGTAAAGATGGTTTGGAGTTGTATCCTTTTCTCTGGGGAACAATATAGTCATATCCCATTTACTTTTCCCAATTAATCATGAAATCTCCTTTCTCTACTCATTTTATCAGAAAGTACATTTTTGCCTCTAGTGATTTTTTTTTGGTACCTGAATTATCGAAGAACCCTAGCTAGGCATTACTCAGTCTCAAAATGTAACTTGTGCTTCCAAATAGAGTCGTGGACCACATAGTAACATTTGGTCAACAATGGATGGCGCAAATGATGATTTATAAGATTAAATATATTTTGACTACACATTTTCTGTGTTTAGTGCACAAATACTTATCATTGTGTTACAATTGCCTACTGTATTCAGTACAGTAACATGCTATACAGGTTTATAGCCTAGCAGAAATAGGCTATACCAAACAACCTAGATGTGTAGTAGGCTATGCCGTCTAGGTTTGTATAAACACCCTCTATGATGTTTGCACAATAATGAAATCACCTAACAACACATTTCTCAGAATGTGTCCCTGTGGTTAGGTGATGTATGACTGTTCTAGGCAAGAAAAGAACTCAAATTTCTCATCAGTCTACCAAGAGGTCCCAGTTCTAGATATCTTGATTTCAGGCTGCTGAAAGCTGATGCGGTCTAGTTTATTCTATCCTCATCCACTGCCCTATAAGGTTTTCGCCCTATAAGGTTTTCACCCTATAAGGTTAAAGGCCTTAATCTATATTTTACATGCGCTGCCATTTCTGAGGTACAAGCATCATGCTACTTTTTGGAAACTTCCTCCTCACTCTTGAACTTCAAGGGCTTGGCATTGATTTTAGATCTCCAATTTATACTCCTTGATCCTTTATGAAACACTTACCTTTAAGGCCCTTAGGGTTTTTTTTTCCTGCCAGCAAACTTCACCTAGAAGCACTTTAACTCATCAGAGAAGTATAGTGTGATTGAATTCCCAAAAAAGAAGAAGACAGAATTTTAATCTCTTTCCCCAGAAGGCCACTTGACCTTTATATAAATTTGTCTGCTTTCTTAGTAGTCAGTTTGTCTAGTAAGGAGCATGAGGGTCAATCTTTGTCAAGCTATGAAGAGCGCCATTGTACCTTTCCTCCAGGGATATGGGTAGCTTTACATTTTATATGTGTTCAACAGACAGAGGCCATTCATCTATGCAGATAAGATGAAAAGGATCATCAGCTCCAAGCTGACTTTCTGCTTCCATGAAGGCCTAGATTTGATTGATAGCTTCTTTCTTAGAAAATGTTTAGCTTTTCTCTCCAGGTATTATGTCAGAACATGGTTTCTAAGATGGTATGGGTGGATTTCTATATAAATTATTGTCCAGACTGGGATAATTTTGAATGTAGGGAACACCACTTAATAATTACACTGGGAAAATAGGCCTAAACCAAGGCTGTTGGAGGCAGACAAAGATGTATAGTGACCTTGTGTGTGCAAACCTGCAACTTCCCTGAGTGGTGAGAGGTGTGTGTTGAGGGCAATGCAGGATTAGCTCCTTCACAGGCTCCCCAGGGGTAATGGGTCCAAAACACTTCAGAATTCAAACAGTTCCAACGTGTTTAATGCGAAAAAAGGCCACAAAGGTTATTTTGTTAACTCAGAATCCCAAGAATCAATTTACCTAAGGGAGATAGTCACTTGGCTATAAGGTGTTTGAACAGATTTGTGATCATCATAACCATTAGTTTTCAATGAAGTTATTTTTTTCCTTCCATACAAAAAAGCAATAAGCAATAAAGGTCAAATATGTTCAAATATATAAATTTTCCAATTGCTGAAAATAGACTTAGTTCTAAATTCAACCTCAGCTTGTATTCTTTGTATTAGTTTTCTATCAGGATATGGCTGGACTTGAACAAGACATCATATGCTTTATTGTTTTACGTCTCTTCACTCTACCTCAAAGGCTTTGCTTCACATGGTGTCAAAATTCTCTGAGCTCCCTTATCCAAAATCTTGTAAATTATTTTATTTCAACAGTCTAAGCATCTATAAGATGAACAATATTAAGAACATAGAAAACATTAGCAAGTTAATTATGAATTAGGTTTAGCCAAGAAATATTGAGGTATTAGAAAATGCATCTTTCACAAGTATGTTTCAATGCTGCATCTCATGTCTAGGCATAGGCTAACATGTTATGCTGATGAATTTTACTAGAAACTGTGGGTACCCATGAAAGAGAAGATCAGAAAACGGTGTCATGTGCTTCCAATATCTAGATGCCATAAAGCATTTCTTCCAATTTAACCATGTTTTAGAAGGGAGCATTGCTTTGTTGGAAAGAGTTCCCTGCTTGTAATAAGGAGACTCAAGAGAATTTGTTCCAAGTTTGGATCTTCCCCTTTTAATCTTTATGCTTCTTGTTCAAATTAGTAACTTCTATGAATTAAGTAAAATAACATCCACCTCAAACAACTGTGTGAGGATTAAATGAGATAGAGTGTGTGAAAGAACCTGGTACATTATGGACACTCAGGAAAAAGTGCTGTTTTCATTCACTCATCAAGTCCTTTTGCAAACAAACATTGAGAGCTCACGATCTCAGGGAGTTTTTCAGTTCTCTGGCTTTGAGAAAATACCACTACTACAATGCTTTCTTCTTCAGTGTCTTTATTATTCCACAAATATTTATCGAGGATGATTAAATGTCAATCGGTTATTGAGCGAACAAAATAGTATGGCCCCTATCTTCATGGAAGTAAGAATTAAGTGGGGAAGGAAACATGGAATGAGGAAACAAAAATACGTATAATTTAAAAAGTGTGGAATTACTATAAAGAAAGCGAACAAGGTACAATAATAAGTAATAATAAAGAAAACCCTTGGTTTTATGTTACGTTACGTAGGATGACAGAGGAAATCTCTCTGAAGGTCACATTTCAACTGTGAGAGAAGTGATATTTCGTTTGAGATCTAAACAATGAAAAGGACAGTCATGAGTAGAGGGGTAATAGAAGCATTTTGGATATAGCAACACTATGCTTAAATTTGGAAAATAACATGGCGATTCAAGGAGCTCCAAGCTGGCTGGCGTGCTGCAGCATAGTGAGTAAGCAAGGCAGAGAATGATATGAAAGGCACCTAGGAGGGCATTGGGGAGCAGGTTGCACAGGGTAGGTGCTGAGAAAGGCATTTATGTGTTATCTAAAATGCAGTGGAAAGCCACTAAAGAGTTTTCACCAGAGGAGTAACATAATTTAAATTGATTTTTATTTATTTATTTATTTATTTATTTATTTATTTATTTTTGAGACGGAGTCTCACTCTGTTGCCCAGCTGGAGAGCGGTGGCGCGATCTCAGCCCACTTCAAGCTCTGCCTCCTGGGTTCACGCCATTCTCCTGCCTCAGCCTCCCGAGTAGCTGGGACTACAGGCGCCTGCCACCATGCCAGGCTAATTTTTTTTGTTTTGTTTAGTAGAGGCAGGGTTTCACCATGTTAGCCAGGATGGTCTCGATCTCCTGACTTTGTGATCCGCCCGCCTTGGCCTCCCAAAGTGCTGGGATTACAGGCGTGAACCACTGCGCCCGGCCCCCATAATTTAAATTTTTAATGAGTACTGTTGTTGTAGAGTGGAGAATTAACTAGGGGGGTAAAGAGTGGAAGCAGAAGACACATTTGAAGGCTATTACAGGAATTCAGAGAATAAATGGCTGTGGGACTGGAGAAAAAAAGGTGTATGGAATTATAAATTGCCAGGAGTTGATGATATATTTATGTAAGCAGATGGTAAGGGAGAATTAGGAATGAAGGATGATTCTTTATGTCTCTTTGATAAGGTGGAGAGAAGGAGCATTTACTAAATAGGAAAAGTTTAGGAGAAGAATTGATTTGGTTAGTGTGAGGACCAAGATTTCAATTATGAACATGTTTGAGATGCTTGTGAGACATCTAAATTTACTCCTAAAAAAAAAGGATTTTATCCATATGGGTATGGAGTTCAAAGAAGAGGTTTAAGCTAGAGGTTAATATTTGGGCACCATTGACATAAATACTGTGTTTAAAGCCATGGGAATGGATGATATCACCTAGGAAGAAAATAGGTAAATATACGAGAAAAGCACCTAGGACTGAGCCAGGGAGAGAAAGAGGATGGGAAAAGGCAGAAGAGGACAGCCAATAAAAATGACAAAACCAGAGGATTTTGTTGTCATGGGAACCAAGACAAGAATATTTAAAATGAAGAAGTGTTAAGTTTAAGTAATAATAAAAAACAATTAGTAAGGGAAAAAACTGTCCACTGGATTTAGCAACATGAATATAATTAGTAACCCTCAACAAGAATAGTTTCGATGGTATGATATGGTTGAAAACCAAATTGGAGTGAATAGAAAAGTGAATGGGAATTCTGGTTCTAATAAGACAAATGACCAAAAAATTTATCTGCTAAAAACATTGGTATCTGCTGGATAAACTACAACAACACATATGCATAACTAAGCTTTCAGTAAATAAAATTAGTATTCTCAAGTGCCGGAAATTCTTATGAAGATTAAAATAAAGCAGTAAGTGTGTGAACAAATGATGTGGCTATCTTTGGAGGGGTTCTCCAACTCAGTCATCTAGTGGCCAGTTTTAATAACCATGCAGAAACAGAAGATGGGAACTTAAGACTGTGTGAGGTGAGGAGTTGGAACTAAGGTATCTGCATAAAGTTCAGACTACATTATCAATGAAAGTGATAACTAGAAAAAAAAATCTACCTATTATTAACAAGAGACAAAAAAGAAAAAAAGAATAAGAAGAAGTTGATTGAACATGCTTGGGCTTTGTTTGAAATAATAATAATTTATCTATAAGAATGTAAAACCCCAAGACTAAACTCCATGAAGGGTTGGAATTCACAGTTATACTCTTGGCATTATTTATGAACTCTTAAGCCAATAAATCAACATGAAATTTGGTATCAGAATGCAGCAAATATTAAACTCTGGGGGATATTTTCTCAACTCATATCACATAGAATTGCCATGAAGAAAACCTCAGTATAGATGAGCTCATAATCCAAAATTATAAAACATGTAAGAAAATAATCCATAATGAACAAGAGACATCCAACACACATGCACACATACACACATAAATGGGAAGATTAGCTCCTTAGTTGAGCAATCTGATGGAGACTACATATTTATTGGTATTAAAGATGTAAAAAAGATCCAAAAAAGAAAAAAATACCATGGGAAATAAACAGATAAGAAGAAATTAGAAGAAATAAAATCAGTCTGTTAAATTAAAAACTTAAGTGTTGGCAAATCTGTTGATTTGCATCTATAAATGAATAGGTCTGTGCTGTGTAGTGGAGACATAATTGTGAGATCCTATATCATGGGACCTATCATCTTTTGGGGGAGATTGGTATGATTCAAATGATCAGAAAACAAAAGGATTCAATTAATCTCTTCATAAGTTATTTGAATAACTAAAGTTGAAGAAACAATTAGCAAACTAAAAGACATGTCTGAAATAGAAAGAAGAAAAATAATTCAATTATTTAAAATATGATCTGGAGATATAAATAGATACACATATAAAATTATGTTTTGAAAATGTGGAGAACAGAATTAGAAAGATCAATATATACTTAACAGGAATTCCAGAAAAGGAGGTTAAAAGAGAAGAGGCAATATTTTAAAAAGGCAATGAGAATTTTCCAGAACTGAAATACATGTATGAGCCCACCAATTCAAGAAACACAACATATTCCAAGCAAGATAAATAAAAGAAATCCACGTGAATATATCATATTGAATCTACAGAAATCCAAAGACAAAGAGAAGATCATAAAAGTAGCCAGAGGGAGTAGACAGATTTTCAGAAAATGAAAAAAAGTTAAACTGATGACAGATTTCTAATTAGTAACAGTAGAATGTAGACAACAATGGAATATCATCTTCAAAATGCTGGGGAAAAAAAAACCTGTCAACTTAGAATTTAACACATATCTAAATTATAAATCAAGATTGTAGGCAAAATAAAGGTATTTTAGTAAAACTGAGATTGACAACCTAAGAGAAAATTCTGCCCGAATCTCTAGCTGTCTGCTAAGATATTCATGTACATGAGAGATTCCCCAGGAGCCCAGACAAAAAGCAATCTAACATAGAAGCGTATCCTTGAAAGCGAGTGCTCCAGATGAGAGTGGGAGTTTGCTGAGACATTGAAAAATTGCATTCCTTAATCAGCATGAAGCTCAGACTGAGTATATCTCTTCACAAATCCGTGGCTGATCATTAAGTCACTCAGGAGTAGGAAAGATCACTAAAGGACCAGGCTAAAAATCAAAGCTGGAAGAAAAAATCTGAGCAGAGACCTCAGTGACTCTATACCATGGGAGGAACAGATACTTCAGTTGGAATCCAGGAAGTGAATTGCCAGTTGTCAGAAGAACAAATCTCCAATTTATTATTTGCAACTTTAAGTTCTGACTAAACTTACTAGACATTCAAAGAAATAGAAAATTGTGACCTTCACTCAGGGGAAAAAACACACAATCTATAGAAACTTACTCTTGAGTGGTCCCAGATATTGGATTTAGCAGACAAAAGTGTTAAAGCTGATTTATAAATACATTTAAAGAAGTATATTAAAATATGCTCAAATAATTAAAGCAAAATGTAGTAAAAATGATAGAATCAATAGGGAATCACAACAGCAAAATGGACACTATGAAAAAAACCAAATGGATATTAGACCTGAAAACTATAATAACTAAAATAAAAAATTCACAGGGTAAATTAAAAAATGTATTTGATGATCACTGAAAATAAGTGAACCTGAAGATCGTTGAATAGAAATTGTGTAATCCAAAAAACAAAAAGAAAAAAATTAAAGAAAAATAAACAGTTTTAGAGATTTTTTAGGCAATATCAATAATTCTAACATACATGTTATTGGATTTGAGAACCAGAAGAGAGAGTTGTGCAGAAAAATTATTTGATGATATAAAGGATGAAAATATCCCAAATTTGGTTAAGAACATTAACTTATAGCTCCCAGAAGCTCAATGAACTCCATGTATGATAAACTGTAAGAAAACCACAGCGAGACACCTCATAGTAAAACTGCAGGAAGACAAAAATTTGGTGGGGTTATGAAATTTTTTTATTATGGTGGTGGTCACATGACTATATATAGCTTATAGCTTCCCAAATCATCAAACTGTAGAGTTAAAAAGAATAAATTTTATTTTATCTAAAGTATACTGAAATAAAACTGTAGAAAAATATACCATATGCATAATATCACACACACATATCACATGTATCTATTTTATAGTCGATTTTGATTTATCCCAAGAAAACAAGGATAATTTAACACTAAACAAATTCAGTATTATAAATCATTGCATTGGGAGATTAAAGAATATTAGCATCTCAATAGATATAGAAAAAGTAACCAAAAAAATTCAATGATGATTTATAATAATCTTGTTTAGTAAACTATGCATAAAAAAGAGTTTCCTTATCCTCAGAAAATACATCTAACAAAAACCTAGGATAAACAACATTTTAAATCATACAACTTGAGAAGCATTCAAATTAATGAACAAGTAAATGATACCATTGATTTCTGCTTTAATATAACTTTATACTGGAGGTCCTAGCTGGTGAAATAAGGCATGAAAAGTAAAAGAAACATTTAATAATTAAAATGGAGGCTAAGTAGCTTTTTATTCCTGGAAAAAAATAATGTCAATCATACAATACTCATAAAAGTAAATTGCAGATGGATTAAAGATCTAAACATAAAGTGCAAGACTACAAGCTTCATATGGTCTGTTTGCTAGCCCACCACATATGCATTCCTAAAAATTACTCCACCATGCAAAATCTCACAGTAAAAGTACAGGGCTTAGGGGAGAAATGAGGTCAGTGGGATAATACTCAAACTTAAAACTTCTCAACACTCAAAAACGTCAGCAGTTACATAAAAAAAGAAAGATAGAAAAAGATAACTAAAAGCACAGTTTTTCACATTTTAAATGATGATAACATACATAAATACTACAATAAACATGGCACTTCTCCTTGAAACAAGCTAAAAAGCTGATTGTGAGACCGGACATCAGAAAGTTTCAGCTGGTGATATATTGTGAAGCAGTAAAGGGAGGATTGTGTGAAGTCTGATGAAAGGTTATAACACCAGATACGGCTAGATGTGTCTCATAGCACACCAGATATGGCTAGATGTGGCTCATAACACATCTATCCATATATGGTGTTATAACCTACTGAGGTAACTGGTAGATATGGAGACACGTTTGTGTGCATTTTGTGAATTCCAATGTGGCTTGGTTAAGCTGTATGTAGTTCTCTGCATTCACTAAGTGTTTCTTATTAACAAAATAGCACAGAACCAAATTGGAAATTTGTGTTATGCTCATATTTTTTATTATATCAATAGTCTTGGAACAAATTTACGTTTTCAAAACAAGTACAACAGTAGAACTGACTGTATTAAAAAAAAGGTGTGTATATTGTTTATCATTGAGGTATGGGAAAAAACTTCCTAAATTAGACTCAAGAAGTACAAACAGGCATAAATTTGATGACATTAAATAATAATAATAATAATAACATATATCCATATATATTATCTGAATATATATTATATATATTTGGGTATCTATCTATATCTATCTATCTATCTATCTGTCTATCTATCTATCTATCTATCTATCTATGGATAGCCAAAACAAAGTAAAAAGATAAGCTATTGACTGATTTGGAAAAGATGATTATAATACTTTCATTTATAAAGAACTTCTACAAATTGATAAGAAAAAGGCAAACAATTTAAAATAAAAATGGCAAAGGCAATTTACAAAGAAGATGAAACAAATATCTAATAACCATAAGAAAAGCTGCTGTATTCTACTAATAATTAGGGAGCTGAAAGCTAAACCAACAATAAACTACCAGCTACATACCAATTTCACAAAAATTAATGTTTGTTTGCAAATGTTGGTGAGAATGTGGAAACAGACATTTTTATAATTGATAATGAAAACAAGAATCGGAATAACCAATTTGTCAATCTAATAAAACTGAAATCCTCAGGGTTTAGGACCAAGCAGTTTTAGTTCCTAGTGTCCACCCTGGAGGATATCTGACATAGATACATAAGGCATCTATCTGGCAATCTGGCATAGATACATAGGATGCATGATCGAGGATGTTCAAAGAAGGATTTGTTTGTAATAGCACAAATGTGAAATTACCCAACTGTCCCTTAATAAGGGAATGTGTAAAGTTTTGTTTATTGAAATGATGAGAAAGTATACAGCAATTTAAATTTGTGACCTACGTTTGTAAGTATCTATCAACTGAATAAATTGCAAAAAGAAACACTGTTAAGTACAAAAATATGTACATATTCTGTTATATATAGCATGATACTACCCATGGAAAATTTTAAAGAGACAAAACGCTAGTGTATACATTTCTTATGAATACCTTCATGTGTGTTATGAACACTTGCAAGGCAATGATGCATGCAAATTTCAGAATAGTAGTTACTTGGTGGAGGAGGAGTGCGGAATGTGGGCAGATATTCCTAAAACTGTAATCATCTTATTTTTTTAAAAAGAGAGAGTCATTTGATTCATATATGGCAAAATGGTACCAGCTACTTAATCTCAGTGGTGAATCCATGGATTTTGTCCTATATTATTTTTTGCAGTTTTTGTACATTTGGAATATATTCAACTAATATATATTAGTGCCTTATTTTATGCCAGGCAATTTTCCTAAATTAAAAACTCCAAACATAAAGGAGACAATAGGTAGAATTCAGAAAATCATACATTGACACATACTTAGAAACAGCTCATCAGGAGTGGTTTGGGATGCTTGGGTTTACAGGGGGGTTCGGCAGTGTAATATAGCAGGGTTTGTGCAGGACTCCCACCTTGTCTCTGTCAACAAAGATACCTAAACCTCAACCCAATGCTCATGTCTAGGGAGGGAGGTTGAGAACTTTAACAAAGTTGCCTTTTCTATTTAAATCACATATGCAAGCTTTCTTCCATCAAGACTGGGGCCAGCAGCTTGCTTCCCGGGTGGAGAACAGGCTGGACTTGGGGTCCCCGTGGACAGCAGAATGTAAGGACAGCTGCTTCTGAAAACACCTCTGATTGGGAAATTGAAAGGCTCTGGGATGCAGGGTACCAAGGTGGTTTACACTGAAGCCAGGAAGCTATGAACTTTCTAACACTAAGACAACTCTGCCCCAACATGCTGAGACTCAGCCCTTCCTAATGGAGGCAGGGAAGAGTCAGACGGCCTCTGACCACCGGGGTCTCTTTCTGTTGGTCTTAACCCTCTCACAGCTGGATGCCAGGGTTCTGGTAAATAGCACATCCCAGACGAGGGATGCTGTGGTGCCAAGGGGTTAACAGGCACTTTGTGTGAAGTTTTAATATTCCACAGATGAAATGTGCATGTGAAATGGGAAAAAAGAGGAAAAGATTATATTTGTCAGCTGGGCTGCCATATGTTGTTCTGGCCGGAGCACAGCAAAAATGGTGACAATTCTTTCCTGAATGAGAATCTCTGTCAACTTCTGATTTCATGCCTTTCTTTGGACAAGCAGGAGCTTTCTTCAAGACCAGGCAGAGTCCAAGATTTTCATTTGTGTGGGGGCAATCTGCATGAACCCCCAAAAGGTAGAACATTGGCATTGCTTGGCTTGATTTTTAAGAGGTGGAAGAAGACACGAAAATCATAAAATTCATCTGCATATTTTCTTCCTTTTTTTTTTTAATGAAATTGGCCCTTAGGGTAAAAACAGCCCTCTGAAAGAACCTAAATATCTAGCTGAATGACAAATGGAGAGGAGGGTATATTGGCAGACCTGTTACTTCTCACCAAAGTCATCATCAGACAATTTCACAGAATTGGCTTTGTCACACAAAAGGTTTTTCTTACTCATATTTGGTGCATTATAATGACTATTTTAGTAGGGAATAAATGGCTGAATCTATATGTCAGAAAAAAATAAGATTTAGTCTTAGGATGTTGAGAGAGTTGTTCTTTTTAAATTATATCTTTCTGCCTCATTTTGCATTTGAAAATGCTGCACTGGACAAAATTACTTTTTCTTTAAATAATACTTTTTGGATTCTGTTTACTGATTGAATAACTAATATAATATAGAAATTTCAAAAAATGTAGCAAACTTAGAAAACAAAAATCCCCATAATCCCCATAATTATTTAATATAAAGATAATATTAAAATATTTTACTTTATTTTTCTATACTATGAATAGATGTATATACATAACTTTACATAGTTGACACCATATTATTACGCCATAAATATAATTCTTAATAGTTCCATGTATACTAGTAAGAGGATGTTCCCTTCTTTGTTAACTACTTCCTAATACCTGAATTGGCATTTTATTTCTTTTTAAATTTGTTTTCCACCCAGTGACAAGTAATGCAAATTTTCCTTTTTCCTATTTTTTGCAGAAGATAGCACTGTGTGCTGGAAAAGCAAGTGAAGGTCAGTGCTAACTGAGCTGAGCTCTTCTGGCTTTATGGTTATCTAGTCCATGTTGATGATTTTAAATAAAAAATAATCTGGGTTAATGTTTATTCTAGACCTACCTGAATATTTGGTTAAGGCTCAAGTGTTATGAAGACAAGGAGTTAAAATAGAGGATTTTTGATAGTTGAATCATTCATTCACTCATTCAGTTGCTAGTATGTATCACACAAGGCAAAATTTGGTTAAGACACAAACCCTATGTCTTCTTAGTAATAACTAATTCTGCCAAGTGCTAGCATGTTAATAAAAATATCATTAGTAGAGAGTTCCAGGGAAAGTTGGAGGAATAAAACCAGACCATAGACTCTCCCTCCTCCAAAGCCTAACAAAACTGTCCCCCAAATAAGACAGAATTGAAAAGTAACTGAACAAAGAAAAGATCATAACGAAGTGCTATGGATTTTAAAAAGGAGAGAGCAAGCCAAGAAAAGGAAGATTCTGGTATTATGCAATACCTAAGCACCTCCCCCTAGCCCCTGCATCATACAAAATCAGACTGGTGAGTTGACCAGGGCCTGAGATTTTTCACTAATAGCTGAAAATCTAAAGGGAGGCAAAGGAGTCCTCATTTCTTCTTTTTCTCTCTTCTGACTGGTGGGGAGGCATTAAGAGAAACAAAAAACAAGGGAGTGGAAAATGGGAGCACAGTCAGATGGTGATGAAGAACTCCAGGCACCATGCTGAACAGAGAAGTGATCTAAAGCAAAGGAGCATTCCAGCAGGAATGAGAATCTCTTTCGCCCACTAAGTAGAGTGAACACAGGTATGGCAGATCATTTCCCTAAGCCTAGGATGGGAGAGCAGAGAGCAAGTACTCCAGCCAGGACTGCACAGAGGCTCGGCTGAGCTGTCCCCCCTCTTCTTACAGGTGCCCTCCCTCAGGCCATGAAAGGATGCACACAACAGTAAGTACTCAACATTAAAACATTGGTGTGAGGAAAAGGAATGGAATGCCGCTATGTGCAGAAGACATGTGAAATGGAAGTCATCCATGCCATATCAGAGAAAGGAGAAAACAGAAATGAGCAAAGCATGAGCAAAGTGAAAAGGAATAGCAAGGCAAGCAGGCAAGGGTCCCAGGGCAGGGGAGGCGAAGAGATGATTATTAAATGTGTTCTGCCAAGGAACTAGAAACAATCCATCATGAGTGTTTCTCCCTTTAGAACACCCTAGTGAGAAAATAAATCGCTCAAAAATGAAAACAAAACAACAGAATGAGAAGGAAAGGGAGATAGCAGAGATAAAAATAATTTAGGTTTGAATCAATGTCATTAAGGTGCTAATAATCAGACAATAATAAGAGCTAATATTTATGGAGAATTTATTATGTTTCATGTACTTTTCTAAGTGCTGTATGTGGATTACTTCCATTAATCCCTACAAAAATACTGTAAGTAGTATGTTCATTACTGAATGAGGAATGAGGCACATGTAGTTAAGTCATATGTCTATTCACTAGAAAGTGGCAGATACAAGATCTTAAGCCCAGACATATTCTATAACGCTATGAACATATAGTTTGATCTCAGTTATTAAAGGTTAATTTTTCCATTCATCTATCCTTCCTCCTTACATATGCAGAGATGAAATTCATCCAATTAGCCATTTCTGGATGAGATTTTTTTCTTTATACATTTCTGTACTGCTTGAATTTTTTAAAATAATATTTTATCAATGTTACAAATCAATTATCAGGTTGGTGCAAAAGTAATTGCGGTTTTGGACCATGAATTTTAAATCATTATAATTAGGCTCAAACACATCTTTATTAATCAAAGTAGGAACCATTACAATCAACACATTTTTGCCAATGAGAAATACGTTTGTTTATTCCTGTAGCATAAAAATCCATGCTTCGGGATTCGACAAACTCTTGGAAAGCATTTTCTGCATCCTGCTGGTTGTGGAAGCATTTTCTCTGCAAAAAGATTTGCTGAGCATACTTCTCAGATGTAATGGTTTCGCTGGGACTCAGAGAGCTGAATAGTAGTGGGTCAGACTTGCAGCAGACCACCGAACAGTGACCATTACCCTTTTTTGGTGCAAGTTCGGCTTTGGGAAGCGCGTTGGAGCTTCTTCTCAGTCCAACCATCGAGCTGGTCATTGCTGGTTGTCATATAAAATCCACTTTTCGTTGCACATCACAATCCGATCCAGAAATGCTTCACTGTTGTTGCATAGAATAAGAGAAGATGACACTTCAAAATGATGATTTTTTTGATTTTCGGTCAGCTCATGAGGCACCCACTTTCCGAGTTTTTTCACCTTTCCAATTTGCTTCAAATGCCCAACAACCATAGAATAGTCGACGCTGAGTTCTTTGGCAACTTCTCATGTAGTTGTAAGAGGATCAGCTTTGATGATTGCTCTCAACTGGTGTAGTCAGCTTCCAATGGCCCACCACTACACTCCTTATCTGCAAGACTCTCATCCCCTTTGCAAAAGTTCTTGAACCACCACGTACGTTCCTTAGCAGTTCCTAGGCCAAATGCATTGTTGATGTTCCGAGTTGTCTCTGCTGCTTTATGACCCACTTTGAACTCAAATAAGAAAATTGCTTGAATTTGCTTTTAGTCTAACATCATTTCCATAGTCTAAAATAAACATAAACAGCAAGTAATAAGTCACTAGCAAAAAAAATAAAGCAAGAAATGCCAATTAAAATGATGTATAACATAACCACATTTATTTAAAAGTGTATTCCAATATCAAATGGCAAATTCCAACAATGCAAAAACCGCAATTACTTTTGAACTCACCTAATAATTAAGTAGTACAATGTAACAATGATAATATGATGAGTATAGTAAGTTCTTGCACTCTTATTCCTATATCACACACTGAATAATAATTCACTTCCTTATTTATTTTCCAGTGATCTCAACATTTTATGTCACTTCCTAAGCAGGATTGGTGATTGATACTGATATGATTTATTTTCAGCATTTGACATTCAAAGATGTCTCAAAACACCAGTCAGATAATATTTTAGTTTTAGACGTTTTTCATGTTTGAACTGAAACTTCTGGACCTGAATCCTGTCCACATCCTAATGTTGTGGTATAATTTGCTTTTTAAGTTTATTTTTTGTTTCTCTTTCCTATTGAATGTAAGCTCCATGAAGGCGGGTCATTTTCTCTGTCTCTTTGTATCCCTAACATCTAGAACAGAGCCTGCCCTACCACACAGGGTGCCCTATAAATGTTTGTTGACTGAAGAAATGAATGCAAAGGAAATGTATTTTGTTAACAGGAGAGAGTGGAGGAAGACTGATAGAACTGTTGAATCCTAAAAAGTGAACTTCACCATTATGTGTGATTCGACTTAATTACAATTGTTAATATAGAAATTTTCCACATTTAAATCATAGTATACATTTAAAAAATACATGGCACACATGTATTTTATACACTTAAAATATTTTAAAGCCTGCATATCACACACACACACAAACACTCCTCTTAAAAGGTTTCCTTTTTGAAAGGATCAGATGCAAGGCAGAAGCAAATATGCCTGGGTATGGGAGGAAGAGCCCTATGTTCTTCTGCTGCCACGTGCCAGTAAAGGATTTTCTTTCAGAATTCTCAGACTGACAGGCCCAAAGACCAGGTTTGCTTTTATTTCATTTGATTTCACCACCAGCATTAAACAATAAGAGGATTTTTTGAAAACCTTGGTTTTCTAGTTTCTCTTGAAAATTGACTGAATTTATACTGGATTTACAGTTTCACATAGTAATTGGCTGTTGCTGAGTAGCTGCTGCACTTTTATCTACAGCATAACTCTGTGATTTGCTACAGTCCACACCATTCCTTAATGTGTCTCTGATCATCTTGTGCCTAGATTACTTCACTCATTCCCATCACCTGCCTAGCCCTGTAGGTTTTTGAGTGTGTTATCCATGCTTTATTTGCCCCTGTGCCTCAAAAGACTTATTGCTTCCCTAGAGCTCTGCCTTTCTGCGTTTTCTATTTTGAATGAAATATTTTCCTTCCTTAAGTATTATTTCATTACAGATATAATTTTTAAAATCTCCTTAAGGATTTTGTAAAAAATTGATTTGTGTGTCTCTTTTCCATTTAACCTAGCTCATTACATATATACATATGCTATTTTAACGTGGATTTGAGATGGGACAAGAAGACACTGAACTGCTTCCACAAATTTAACTGCATGACTTACTTTTTTTTCTCCCTCCATAATCCTCTGTGGTAAACTTGGGGAGGAAAAGTAAAAGGAGAAGGGGGAAAGGAGGCAGGAAGCAGGTAGAAACAACCTGGAGGAATTTGTCATGACTCAGCAATGGGAAAATTGGATTAAAGTCTTTTGCAGAAGAACCACTTCACCATTCCCTTCTCTCCTTATCTTAACATATGCACTTCAATTTAGGAAAAAATTATGAAAATATTTTATAATAATTTAAAAAGTACTTTAAAAGAAAATTAAAATATTAAAATTTTTTTGAATAGAGATATGCTTTCCAGCTTTGTTGGAGGAAAATATTGATAGAAATTTGCTTGCTTATATCTTTGTATCACTAGCACCTGGCTCAATATCTGACCTAATCAGTGTAAATTAAATGATCTCCCATCCAGTCTTTATTTTGTTATAAAACTGATGGATCTGAAGGATGCAGTGTCATTTTATTCCTGGCTAGTCTCTCGTGGAATACTATCTAATAAGAGATAAAATGCTCTACTAAAGGCAGGTGGCAGGAAGAAGAAGAAAAGGGGAATGATATTGTTTTGATAATACTAAAATTATCAATAGAGTGACCATATGTCTGGGACAGTCCCAATTTATTCTTATTGACCTGGCATAATTATTAATAGCACAACTTCTCACTCTCAAAGTGTCCTTGTTTGGATGATAAATTATATAGGCACTCTATTAATCAGATCCTAAATAAAAGCTATTTGCTATCTAATTGTAGGGACTTGGGATTTAAAATATTGTTGTGGTGCAAGAAGGGGATCTTGTTACTCAAGTTGGGACTTATAAAATATATAAACACTTTTTTTAGAGATTATACACACACATATATGTAAGGTACTTTTATGTACTGCCTTGCATTTGAATTATTTGTACAGTTGTTTCTGTTGACTTCTTGAGGAACGCTATTCCACAGTTGGGAATGTACACCTTTATTTTCTCTCAATGCCTCAAAAAGTGTTTTGCACTTAGTAGAATACAATGACTATTTGTTGAATGGAACAGAATAAAATGAAATCAAATTGTTAAGCTTTCCCATTAAAGATAATCTTTGTTAGTCTACCTTCCAGTCCACAAACTGGGAACACCAGTATGCCATTATACATTTTATGTATGTGGCAGGCTAAATTAATTTTTATGTCTCCTTGTCCTTGCTTTGCTGTTTCCTTAAAGGCTCCAGTTGTGTATTATTGCAAAACACTTCTTCCTTGAAATAGTTAAATCTATTCATTGAAGAAAATGTTTATAAATGGCCTTGATTTGTTGTATGTATTGAACAGAAAGGGTATCTTTTTTTTTTTTTTTTCGATTTATTGGCCAGGGTTTTGACCAGAAGGACAACAGGGAACCACCAATAGGATGTTAGCCATAACTTGCAATTTTCATTAGTCAAAAATTCAATGAATAATTTTTTGGCCCTATTGAGATTTCAAGAGACTCAAATAAGAACCACATAGAGGACTAATCTTTGAGAATCTGTGTATTTTGTATTTGAGTGCTGAAACTCTTGGCTAACTGGCAAGACACTGAGCTCTTCTAACAAGTTATAGGGTGGAAATTATTTCTTTTCTCACCCATCTGCTCTAGGAGCCGTAGCTCATATTTAGAAGTAGCACTACTTACGGGGAGAAAAAAAAAAGGCCATCAGTAGAAATAAAAAAAAAAAAAGAAGAAGAAAAGACTATTATTGAAATAACAGCAAATATAACAACAAGGACATATTGCTTTGCACAGTCATGCAAAAATCCTAATTTAATATTATTGCCACCTGGAATAATCAATCTACAGAAGTTCCTGTACTACCTTTTGTAAAAATGAGAGGCCTTTACTTTTAATGATATGTGAGACTACTTCTCTGTGATGGAAAAGCAACAGCCCTTTACTAAGCACTTTAACAGAGCCAAAGGAAAGACGGTTGGGCTAAAGAAGGACATTCACAATAAGTAGAGTTAAATACTCAAAAAAGAAAAGAGCATAGATGGGTGGGGGAAAAAAGAACAGTATTGAAAACATTTTTCTCTGTCTTAAATTTTCTTCCATTAGCCTTAAGCGTTTAAGAAAATCAACACATGTTTTCTTAGCTGGCTACATTCCTTAAAAAGGTGAAGCCCTCTGAAACTGACAGAGAAGACTGTCCTTTTTAAACTTTTCTGCTATGACATTTACAGATGATAGACCTCTTTGGTGGCTCAGCCTAGTTTAATTGAGCAAGTGAGCACTAAGTCAAGAAACTTACAATTCAGCAACTACAAAGAGTTTATTATTTAAAAGAATGGACACATCCATAGTAAGGCTTGTGTATTTTTTTAAATGGAAACAAGACCAATATAAGGTAATTTTCAGGAATGGTCTCATATTAAGAAACACAAAAATTCCTCTTACTGAACTATTGCCTTAAAATATTAATGTTTTGGGAAACCAATTGTACTCAATAGTGTAATGAGTGGCATGACTTAAAAAATATTCTGTGTTTTTACTTAAAATTTTTTTCTTCATCCAATTGGTGAATCCTTCCTCTTTTGTGGTCTCCTTTCATACACAGAATCTATTGATTTTAACTCTGCCAGGAAAGAATACCTATTCATTTTTAAACCCCTGGCCTAGGAGAAGATGAGAAAAAATTCAATCCAGGTAAAATATCTTGTTTTAAAAAGATTCTTTATTGTGTATATAGTTGATATTTCATGGTATTTTCTCATATATTTGGCTTCTATTCTTACATCATTTATTTTGCAAGGAGTGTTGCATTTTTTTTCACTAGTTGAGGACATATCTCTTAATTGAGATGTTCCAAAATGTTGTCTACTTTGCATAAGCCAGTCACTCTTGAAGGCCCAGTTGACATATCACCTCGTCTGTAGTCTCCCCTGACTGTCTCACAGAATGAATTGCTCTCTCCTGGGCTCCAGCTGCATTGATCTGCAGTAGTAGACTTTACTAGAAATGTGTGAGGGAAAGCCCAGATGTGAGCCAGCTTTGCCTGGGGGAGTCAGGGAAGTCTTCAGAAGTCATGTGTAAGCCTGGAAGGAAGTGTGATTTGCCAGGTGAAAAAGAGCCTACTCTTTGAGATGAGTGTTTACAAGACTTTTTCCTCTTGTGTAGAAAAGAATCACACAAAAATATCTCTGGCAATTATCTGGCACCTGTAAGTACTTGGTATTTGTTGATGAATATTTGATTGAAGGCGTGCTAAGCTGAGATGGACGTGTTCCTCTATCATTCAGTCCCTTACATGGGCTGACTTCCTTCTATTTAGGTTCTTCATAAATATTGGAAAACCTCCAGGAATCTGGAAGTGTCAAATGGCTTTAAAGATATTTAATATCTATGTTCTCTCTATTCTATCCAGATGTTTTCTGTGAGAGATTTTATTTCCATAGAGAGGGAATACTCCAAACCTTCTGAAAGGTGTTGGGAATGATTTTTTTTTTGGTATTCAATATGTGGTGACTATTCATATAACTTTGCATTTTTAATGTAATAATTAGCATGTTTTAAAATGTCATGTTAAATAGGGGGTGCCTTGAATTTACATGATTTTTACGTTTGGTTTTCAACTTGAAGAGTTTCTGAGTTTCAGATAAAAAGAGCAAGACCACTTGCTTTTACATGATTTCACCATCATATAAATGACAGCGGAATGATTTTAGTATTTCTGACTCTGACTAGATATCATGGAATAGCCAGTTGGTCACGCTCATATGCCACAGATATTTTATAGGAGACATTTAAATATGTTATCTTGTGGGTCCTGACCCCTAATAAAGCATGCTGCCTTCAACCAAAGAGATAACTAGAAATGGCATGATACACATTTTGAGTGGGTTCTGTTGTTGTCTTTTGCAATGCGCCATTCACAGATTTTCTGAATACTTAATAAAATCATTAAAATATGTATTTTTTATATTCTCTTGATCTCCTATCTATTGCCGAGAAAACACTCTTATTTTCTGAAACATAAAAAACAAGCGGAGAAAGTGAGAAATCTTCCTTAGGTAACCTCAGAACAGAGGAACTTTGTGCATTATGCAGCCGAGGCCATGCCAAAATGCAATTTGGAGGGTGTCCAGCCCTTCATTGGAAAGTAATGGTTTTCACTGAACTGAGTTATGACCAGCTGTTTACAGACAGTCTGTGACATACTGATAGAGCAGAACACCGTATGTTGCTTTCCAAATCAAATGATACAAGAAGTGTGACAGAGTGGAGAAACATCTGTCATTAGCAATTTTCAGCACGCTTCACTAATTCTGGACAAAATACGAGTAATGAACTTACCGCAGGAAACTTCAAATACTACCACTGCTGAAACAAGGATATAAACAGCAAGTCCTCCTAATGGCTTCTAATTTAATTCATTTGCAGTAAGAAACAAACAAAGTGGGTTATTTGTTTTTGATCATAGGGTAGTAAATACTAATGCTGATCACAAACACTTTTTTAAAATCAAAGAAAAGAGATTGCAAAATGCAACCTTCTACACGTTCAGATAAAAGCCTTATTCCTTCTTCAATTGTTGAAGAGGGTGGATTTTTTTTGTTTTTGTTTTCGTAAGCAGCGGAGTTGGAGAATGTGCCCTAACAGGGATGCAATCTTTCCAGAGTCCTATCTGGGACTGTCTCTTTGTAGCTTCTCAGGTTCTTGCAGTTTGTTGGACCTGCAGTGATATTTACATAATATTAAGTGTTCCTAGTCTTTTGACTGAGAGGCCTATATAGAAGAATGTGTTAGGTCTTTCTTAAGCTGCTTTCCCCCTACCATTTCTCATCTTTCCTTTTTTTTTTCCTGTCTGATAATTTTTATTTTGCCGTCCCACAAATTTTCACAGTTCTGTAATGAGCGCATGGTCCTCATACAGCATCCACATGGTTCTCTACTGGTTGACGTCACACTGTTTATGAGATCTCAGAGCCAAACCATGTGAAGGCTGCAATCTGTGAGCATTTTTCTTCTGTATCTTTGCAATCAATTGAGCTATTAAGCCATTAACATTCAAGGCCTACTCAGCTCAGCTTCTTCCCGGTTAGCGCCAATACAGCAACATTCCTAAATGGACAGGCTTGAGTTTGACTCCAGAAGAAGAAAATGAAGAAAAGTTGTTATTCTTAATCTGAAGTTTCAACTGATGTTCAGAAAAATGAGAATGTAAAAATCAGACATGAGATCTTGCCTGATCTGTTGGTGTTCTACCGATGGGACCTACGTTGGATTGTGTCCCAGAACAAAAAGACTGAATGCCATTCGGAACTGATGACTGTAAAATGAGTGTAGGAGGTCTTTGAGGAGCTTCTTAATTACAAAATTATTCATGATAAAATGGCACTAATCTCAAATTCCCAGTTTCTTGTAAATTTTAGTATGATACACATAAAAACGGCTTATCGCTTTTTAACACCTCAGATAAACCAGATTCAGCCTAGGCATGTTGTGGAAGGAAATCATCTCTAAATATGTTTAAATCTTTCTCTGTTTCTCTTCTCCTCCTTCTTCATCATCTTCTTTTTTTGTAAGAGAATGCTTCTTCTACTACTGATCTGTCTTTTTTTAAGTGATCTCTGAATTATTTTATGGTTCAGCAGAAATATTCCAAGACATGTAAATGCTAAATTCTTCTGGTTTTTATAGACATCTGCATTGAAAAACAAAACAAAGCGAAAATATAGATGCCATTGAAACCCATCATTACGTTTGTGATCTAGATAATAAAGTAAGCAGACCCGAGCAATTCGCTAACACTAACGCTATTCTTTACATAAACAGTAAATGTTTAGATTTTCCTGTTCACTGACTAACAGCACACATATCATAAACACTAAGCTGTTATAGTACGTTTCGTGTGTTGATTCACTTTAACAGTTGTTAGTGTGAAGACAGGAAAAGAAAAGTGGGTGTAATGAGACCATGTGCAGTATGCTGTGAAAACAGAGGCCCTTATTTGGCATAATGGGTTGCACCATAAGGGCCATAAAATTGTGCATGTGTTAGTATCATTTTAATTATTACGGGTGCCACATGTTAAGCAGAATAGCGGAACTACTAAAACAGCTTCAAAATCCTTACTGCTGATCGCTGCATTTAATTACAAATAGGAACATTTGGAGATAGGTCACCATAAAACCCTTCTGTTGTCAAATGAGCTCAAATCTGATTTTTGTAATTATGTTTTTATACCACAGATCCTGTTGAATAACTATAGTGAATAAAATTTTAATAAGTGCTGATTAAATGTAGGTACATCTTGCTTCCTAAGAATATTTATGAACGCTCATCACTCTTAAATTAAGGTACCATTACTATTTTTCTGTGGACAGTGCCTTGATCATTCAGCCTTAATGCAAATAAGCCGAATAAATTTATGTGCCATGAAATATTTTTTTTTTCCATTGGAGCATAAGAGCTCTGGATTTCAATTATTCATTCTGTTTGTGAGCACTGTGTACTATACTGTAATTCTCTAGAACCAAAGTGTTTTCATTACCTCACTACATGTCCGACTCAGTAGGATCTTGTAATTAACTTTCCTAAGGCAGGATTTTATCAGGGAGCAGAAGGTTAGTTATGTCCATCTTTTGTTTCTTACTAGAATAAATGTGGCTAGAGGTGGTAAGTTCACTTTAAAAAATTTCTCTTCTTTGGAATTATTTATCTACCTATCTACTTACTTATTTATTGGTTACTTGGGCTATAAAAATCATGAACCCATTGCATCTACCAAGAGGAATGGTGCCTTAGGATCCTTCATATGCATCATTTCCCTGTTTCGTGAAAAATGTTTTTGAAATTTTGCATAATGGTTAGGCCTCCCGGCTCTCTTGAACGTGAAATTATCACTGAGTTTCCAGTAGAGATGAGAAATGTAAGATGAACCGAAGAAGAGGTTATTAATGGGTAATGGCACATGAAAGTCATGAGTCAATACAAGGAAATAGGCCAAACAGAGCTGGCATATTCTGAAATTGATATATGTTAATGTTGGTATGTGATCTCATAGATATTAAAACAGGTACGCTTATAAGCTATCCATGTGGATATGTAAATTTGTGGTTTATTTGCTCCAGAATGCATAAAATTTGCTCCAGAGTGTATAAAATACTTCTTATTCTATAAAATAGAGAATTTCGACTCTCTCAATCAATAATATTCATTTACAACATTCACAACTTTCTGTATACTCCAGAAGACCACATTGTTGGAGAAGATACTCACTGAGTTTGGAGAATGACATCTATTTTTCTAGCAAAAGACATTTCTCAAGATCATAAGAGAGTTCCCTTTGCAAAACTCCTCAGATTATCTGTTGTGGTTAAACACTTATTCCACCCTGTAGATAGCTGTTTCTATTTCCAAGTAT
Organism: Pongo abelii; assembly: GCF_028885655.2. Lineage (NCBI taxonomy): Eukaryota > Metazoa > Chordata > Mammalia > Primates > Hominidae > Pongo > Pongo abelii. The sequence goes on along the minus strand of NC_071992.2, from coordinate 80,289,666 downwards.
CTCTGCAATATAGTCATTCAAAGAACAACACACATGCTCCAATCTACACCTCCACATCCACTGTTTCAGATAAATGATAAAGCAGCACTCAGTGAAGACCTTGAAGATTCATGCACCGCTAAGAGACAGATGCCATCCTATTGGCAGCTGTATATGGCTCCCTGAATACGTTGTTCTGATCCAATACCCAAAAACAGGCTTTGGGGCTGTAAAACACAGACAGTAATTGTCATCTGTAAGGGGTGAGGAGGGGGCTTCAGCCCTTGCTAAAGGCAGAAATTGCAAAGTTTGCTTCTATCATTTGAAAGTTTACTTGCATCATTTGACAGTGCTAACTTATTTTTTTCAGCTCAGTGCTGATAAATACATTAGATGTCTCTAACACTCAGGTCATCACTCGGCAACTGTTTGAAACCCTGGCAGTGATACACTGTAGGAGGTGCTCAGTGTTAGCTGCAATAATGTCTTTGATGGGCTAATTAATTAATTAATTGTGGAAAATCTGAAAATCATTGAAATCATTCATGAGAACAGACAAGGAGAAAAAACCTACAGATACAAGGACCATTTACCAGGGGTAATGTTTAGCACAGTAATTCCGTTAATTTATGCCCCTATAAGATAGGAGCAGGTTTTATAATCAATCCGAACAAAAGGAAAGGCAGGTGGGGAAGAATGACAGACTGCAGAGAGAGAAGAAATTTCTCATTTTCCAAATTATTTGTGCCTTATTTTCTAACTGCATAATATTCAGCTTTAAACAAAGATGGATCACAAGGTTTCTTTTAAATAATTTTGCAAAATAATCCAGAAATTGTAGCCAACAGAGATTTATTGAGAATCTTCTCTTGCTCGGCACTGTGTGGGGTGATGAGGGTGACACAGAGCAGTCAGGCTAGGACACTGCTTTCCATGAGCATCCACAGGACTGCTGGGCCCTCCTGGCCCCCATTAAGTCTGTACCATATTAGTATTTAGAAAGGGTTTCCTGCTTATAAAGGAAGGATTTGGACTAACCTCTTGGCCCCTTTCCAGCTCTAAATTTCCTTCATTCCTTCGAAACCTGGGATGTGCGTGGTACTGGAGATAAAGATGCTGAGCTCCTCAGAAGATGAGTCTGCCCTCAGGGAGCCTGTATCTCCCTGAACAGACAGGACATAGACCAGAAAACATATGTGAATCCCAGAAAGTATCTGTTAAATCAAAATGATGTGGCCATGAAAGTAAATTCTAAAATGTGATCATGCTTACTTCCTTCTCTGATGGACGAGCTTTATCGTGACCATCAGTTGTGAATCAGCAATTCAGAAGCCCAAACCAGCTGACACTACCCTGTAATTCCACCTGACCCACTTGGAGTCCTAAGGACTTTTCACTGGAAATCCAGTGTCTTTTTTGTCTCCTTTGAGAAAAATTGTTCACTCCTAAACAGAAGAACTAATGATAACTTTAAGAGGATTTGATAATTACTTTCTTCGTGTCCTCGGGGTTAATAGATTAAGTATTGGAGGAGAATGTTTAGTAGAGTTACTTGCATTCTGAAATACTGTATGTCTCCTGCTATTTCTAAATATAGAATGTGTTTGTATTTTATTGTTTTACTGGGGAACACAGAGCTACTGGTGAACTTTGTCAAAGAGTTTATTATTAGCCAATTGATAGGTATGTCTTAGACATTTGCCACTTCCTGACTAGCTGACTGTGCCGGAGATTACCCAGGCTGCTAAGAAGTACCAACTAAATAGCATCATGGTTTCTGGATTACTTTCCATCCTGGTGTTCAGAATTCTTTTGGAAATCTTTTACAGTTAAAACAGTTCCCATGATGAGTTTTTGCAAGGATTTTAAACATTGTCAACTAGATTAAGACTACTTCACGCAATATCTCAAAGTTTTTACTGTCATGAAATGTGTTTTCCTTTTTGATGAGAAATTTGGTTCCCTTTGTCTTAAATGGCTTTGTTAAATTCATAAATGATGGTAACTGCAGTTTCATTTTCCTAAGACGTGTCTATGCATATATCATAAAGCACCCCAAGACATTTTCTCAAGCTGAGCTGGAAAGAAAACTCTGCCATTCTTTTTTTTTTTTGAGAAATGCGAAAGAAAAATTTGCCAAAATCAAGTGGTTTTCTTAATAGTGGCTGTGCTTTGAAGCATATTGTATTATTCTATTCATTGGTTGACTACAAATTACTCAAAGCACATATGTTTCCATATATCATTTTTTGAACTTTCTGTATAAATGCTAAATTAAAAGTGAAAGTGTTCTCCTTAATAGTTGGTATTAATAGTTATTTAAAATTTTTGTATTAATAGTTATTTAATATTTGGTATTAATAGTTATTTAAATTATATAGTCAGGAATATTCCTATTATCTATGTATATATATGTAATGTATATTTATATATCCTTAATGTAAATATACAGTAAGTCCTCAACATTGTTGGCAGTTTCTTGGAAACTCTATCTTTGAGCAAAATGATGTATAATGTGGAACCAATTTTACCATAGGCTAATTGATATAAATAAGAGTTAAGTTCCTATGGTATATTCTGGTCACAAAAAACATCAACAAACTTCTAAATAAAGATCAGAACACTTTAATATTAAACATTGAAATAAATGTGAGATATATGTACATTTAAGAAAGATGAATAGAAACAAGTAAGATCATTGCTTACCAAATTATTCCAGTTCAGGGTTGTGGGTGGCTAAAGCCTATTCTCCCAGCTCAGGGCCCAAGGCAGGAACCTACCATGGACAGGATGCCCTCCCATGGACAGGCCACCTTCCCATCACTGGGTGCATTCACGCACACCCGCAGTCACTCCAACTGGGACCACTCAGACATGCCAGGACAGGCCACCTTCCCATCACTGGGTGCACTCACACACACCCGCAGTCACTCCAACTGTGACCACTCAGACATGCCAGTGAACCTAATATGCACATCTATTGAATGTGGGAGAAAGCCCACATAGACTTGGGGAGAACGTGCAAATTCCATACAGACAGTGGCCCTGGGTGGGAATTAATTTTTTTCTCATCAATGTTACAACAAAATGATTTTGAACAAAATGTTAATATTCAAGAACCTTCTGTCTATACTTATTATTTGTGTTCTGTATGTACATACAAATGTATATATTATACATTATATACACATAAGATATATAATGTGCATTATACAAATATAAAGCATATATTATTATGCTTATATGTACACACTTTTTAAATTTCACATTCAAACAATAATTTACATAAAAAATATCTTGTAAGTCTAAAGAAGAAATCTAAAATTATGTATTCAGGACAATTCTTATTAAACAGAATTAAACTACTCCGAGCTTTAATTTATCAGATTTTCTCTCTAATGACTCTTTAGGAGAGGGGTGAATCAAAAGGGAACTAACTGATGCTGGTCACTTTTGAAATAACTTCTAGGAGGTGTCTTGGGTCAGGACCCATTCAGGCCTCCTGATTGTGCATCTACAGACGGGAAGGAGGCTGCTCAATTAATTCTTTGTTGCCCTGCTTTTTCCTTGAACCTCTATAATCAGTGCCCATATCTTGTATTCTGCTGTTGTTACTCTTATTGCTCTGAATGACAAGTACTGTGTACTAGCCCACTCTTCTGTCCAGGTTGGCAGATTGTCATTAACCAGTCATCCTCTCTCCTACCAGTGTCTTCTTTGTATGAAGCACCTTGCATGCTGCACTCTATGGGAATCAACTCAATAACATTTGTTGAGTTGAACTGAGTTGCAGATGTTGAGCTAGTTGGACATTAACTGAAAGAATTAAACACTAAGAGTGAGTTGATTTCCACTTAATTGAACTTTCTACTTAACTAAAAATTAACATAAGAAGTTTGATGTGTGTAATTCAGTCCTTGCTGAGAAGTGTTCTTGTTGAATTGGGGAGACTGTAATTGACATGTCAGCTCTTCCGCTGAGCTTGAGTGAGTTTCCTTGAGGCCCAGATCCACATCAGACTCACCTTGCTGAGCAGACTCACAGTCTGGCACATTTCAGGGGTTGAATTATTTGTTGAATGAAAGAGTTGGTTATTCTATTTCTTCCTACAGAGCTATTCATCGAATGCCTAACTTTTGCTTGATTTTCAACAAAGAGGACTAAAATTATTTCTGGATGATTCTCAAAGAGAAAATTCAGACCCCCACCAAGCTCTTAATTGCTTCAGTGTTATAATAATTGTGTCTTAAAGAAAAGACTGAGATTTTTGATCAGAAATACTTAAAAAAGATGGAATTAGGAAGTGTCTTGAGGACAGAGACCACAGATGCAGAATTCATACACTATCCTTCAACAAAAAGAATGACAATAAGGATCAGAAATCTAGATACACTTCAGAGATATGGAGAAGAAGTTTTAAATAGACACCAAATATGAATATACTTGCATATATGGTGGATTTTTTTAATTATTAAAAATTCTACTGAGCTAAAAAGATGTTCTGGCTCCAATTTAATTTTGCACTCCTCCACATCTCCCCAGACCTTCATATTGTTTGACAGTATGTTGCACGACTGTTGCCTGTAAGTGTGAAAAGTCAGGATGAGAGTTCACAGCAGGTTGATGGCCTGGAGATGAGAAGTCTGTCTGAGGACATTTCAAAGTTGTAAAGGTATTATTCTCACATGAAGTTATTTCTCAGTGAGTGTGAACAACAGCTACTCATCAAGCTGGTGTAGTGTGAAATAGAGTTTCCTGAAAAATGATGTGCAGACATATGCAGAAAGCCACATGCCTAGTACATGCACAGACTGTGTGCCTAACTTCCAAGTGTTGGAATATTTGCCATGAGATGAGCTAGAAATGCAAAAGTCCCCGTCATAAGTAGCCCAGGGAGAAGCACAGCTTGGAATTATCACCGATCCATTGGTTCAAGGTGTGCACATGTTGAAGGACAAAAAGTGAATGGTGCAGCTGCACTGGAGAAGGGAGATTTGCTGAAATAGGAGAGATTTGGTTTTACACAAATTATCAGAAGTTCTTCCATATAATGCTGGAAAATCTACCTCTGCTCTGAGAACAATTTTGTTTATCCTGCAGTGTATCATGTCACAATTTTTGGGTCACAATCAGGCTTTATTAATCTTTACTGCAGAATGAAGAGATTCACATTCAGGTGTACCCCATTCCTGCTGTGGCGAGTGTCTGCTGAGGGCATATCTGCCCAAGTTCATACACAGCTCCCTGGACCTAGTGTATTACTTACGTATTAGATTTGTTTGGACTGTTTCTCCTAATAGCATAGTGTGGCATGCAGACCTTTATCTGAATATTTTTCTCAGCTGCATGGTTCTCCTCATGACTTCTGTTAATTGCACAGTAGAGGAAAGAAGTTAGGAGAATGAATAGTGTGATGGTGAGCAAGACACAAATCAGGCAGGTAAATGTGGAATCAAAGGAGGGGGATGTGGAGAAAAAAAAAAACCAACCAGCTATTTATGTATGTATTTATTTCACTCCATATATTTAATAAAAGGATTTGAGGTGGTTTACCAAAATAAAAGGTATGCATGCTATAGGCCTATGAAAATGTAAACAGAAAATAAAAATTTTAAAAAAGAGGAAGACTCAAATATGCTAACTAAGAGGGTTAATGAGAATAAGAATTAGTCATTTCACTACACAGATGGAGGTTTACTTATGTGGTTTGGTTGGCAGGTGTGCTGACTCCGTGGTGTTAATCTTCAGGTTCATCGTGTGGGAGGCCTTAGCGAATTCCTTCTTTCAGTTAGAAAAGACCCAGATAGAGAGATGCAACCTGCTATGAATCCTAAAACTGGGCAGGCTGGGGGTCAGATATTGCTTCACATTCCAGAGTTGTTGCTTGCTATTCTATGAGGCTTGGTTGTCATGCAACAAAAGGTGGCTGACCAAAAAAATATATGCTAGGCAAACTGTTTCTTATTCTTAATGTCATTAGTTTATCTAAAAAAAAAAAAAAGCTTTTAAATTTTGAAGTAACACATGCTCCTTGCATAATCCCAAACAAAAGTAGAAAGATGAAAATAAAGATCTTCTGTTATCTAATTATTCAGCAACCACCCTGTTATTTTGGGGGTGCGTTCTTTTGTGCTTTACTCACGCATGCACACACACACACACACACACACTTATTTAATCAAAGCCTGGGGGTCCTTCTTGACTCTTCGCTTTCTCTCACACCTTATACCCAATATATTAAAAAATCATGTTTTCTTGACCTTCACCGTTTATAGACTTTAAGCACTTTCCCCACCTCCGCTGCTGATAGCACCTGCTCTGAGCCATCACCAGCCCCCCTGGCGTATCACCATTGCTTCCTCCCACAGTCCTGCCGTAGTTTCTTCTCAACATAGTGCCAAAGGGATCCTTTGAAGATGTAAGTCAAATCCTGTCACTTCTATGTTCAAAAATTTCCAATGGCTCTCTAATTCACACTGAGAAAAAGTCCAACTCTTGCGTTATCATAGCCTATTAGGTTCTTTAATACCTAGCCTAATCTACCCATCCCCACGTGGTATAACGTTGTATTTTTATTATTGGGTACATAGTATTCCAGTTAATCATTTTGCCATATTTTGTTTAACTAACTACCTATAGGTTGATAAATACCCTCCCTTCTATTTTTTCCTACTATAAATAAAGCTGAAATAAATATATTGGTATGTATGTTTTTGTACAATTATGCAATTTTGCTTTCATTGTAAATATGTTGCTGAACTTCCTCTGCAGAAAGGGTATGCCATTTACACTGCCACCAACCTCCTCCTTTTAGAAGCTGACTCTGCTTACAATTCAGCCTCTTTGGAGGCCATAGCAGACTATGCAAGCTCTGGAATTTTGCATCCAAATTCCTATTTTGATGGTGGTGAGATTTTGAACTACTGTTGGCACCGAATTTAGTGCCAGTCTTCTTGCTTTGCCTTGTCAAATTGGACAGGGAGACGGCTGTCTTGCAAAAGTGGAATTGTCACTAATTGGCCACAGAGGAAAGATTCAAAATCTTGCCAAAAGTCTCCTGCCTTCTAAGGGAATAAAATCCTTCATATAACTTTCCCTCTCATTAAAAAGAAACAAACCCAATATGAAAAGCACTTTGTAAACCAGAAAGCATTATATGAGCGCAAGGCATTGTTGTTATTCATGTTGAGGTACCGCTCTTACGGCCACTGGATGAGGAGAGCTGGTGGGGTTTGCTGAATACACGGATAAGGAGGCCTGTCTGTGCAGGCTTCCCTTTTTACCAGGTTGTTATGTCCTGTTAAGAAATGTCAAGGAAGAAGCAACAGTAAATAATTTTTGACTTCACTTTGGCTTTTTCATTTAGATTAAAGCAGAGTACTTCAGGGGCAGTCTACATACAAAATGAATGCTCTATAAAATGTTTTGTCACTTGTAATGTTTGGAATTCAGTGGGTTTTCTTTATTATGACAAAATGAATTTAGCAAGAGTTAAACATTGCTTCATACTGAGAATGACAACTCCTTATTTTTCCCACTGAATGGACACTGGAAAAACTAATGCTTCATAAAAAGTAGAGTTAAAGCATTAATTCTTTTTCTGAAGTAGCATATATCCCAAAGTATTTTTATTAAAAACATTACAGATAATTTATAAAAATCAAGCCAGATGATACTTTCCTGAGCCTTTCAGAGAACTGGATTTTAACAAATCTATTTCTATTTAAATTTAAAAGAATGCAAATATGTTTACAAGTCTAGAAATATGTATGTTGGAGTTTAAAATGTGATTGAATAAATTTTCAGGAGTTAAACCACTTATTTTTAGAATGTAAAGTAGGTTTTAATTTTAGATTTTCCTAAAATGAAACAAAAAAAGACAAATGCTGTGTTCTATAAGATGTCAGAATTTAAGGGAATAATCTTTGAATTATTCACTGAGATAAATAATTTCTATTAGTATATAAATTTCTTGCTTTTGTGTTATTTTAAAAGATTTTGATGGCATTTCTTACTTTGACATTGAATATCCCTTGGGCACATCCAACAGGGCATCAAGATTTTCATAATCTATTCTTTTATACTTCCCAAGGATCAAACCTGGAAAAAGAAGGGAAGCAAAGTGTAAGTGAAAAATATTGGAAGAATAAACCATGACATTTGTTCTGGATTAATACATATTCCTAGTCCAATATTTGTGATTTAAATAACATGCAAGATTGCTAAAGATCCCTCTCCCATTGCTTCATTGTCAAGTTTTTTCATGCAACCATAAATAATCTTAATTTGAAGAATTTTAAAAGTTAGTTTAAAGAATTAGTTTGAAATTTTAGATTCAAGGAAAACAGATTTTGCTTTATTTCATGAACCTTTAGAGACTGGAAGAAATTTAGAATAAGCCATTTTGACATTTTGCCAACCAAACCCACATCCTGGTTAAACTCAATTTTTCACCCCTCCCTACCTTGACCAGGGGAGCTGAAAGTTGATGGAGAAAATTACACCATCAGGATAGCTGAAATTGACTCAACTTTATGAGTAGTAATATCAAGGAGGCACTCGGAACTGTCAGACATGACACTTCCCATCAGCAACAACAAAACGATGACCTACCTTACGCCAAAGACAGTGGTTCAGTTCTCTCTTACTCACTCAGCAACAGATGTTCACTCTCTTCTTGAAACTGTTCTCATCTGGTGCTGGGACACCATACCTGTCTGCTCTTCTTTTCTACCTAACTCTCTCTCTACTTTCTCTACATTCTCTGCTGGTCCTTTCTCTTGGATCTACCTGTTGGCATGCTCTAGTATTGAACCCTCTGCTCTTTTATTTTCTCTACATTCCCTCTTTATCTAGACAAACTGATTTAATTCATGGCTTTTCTTATTGACCTTCCGATGGTTCTCAAATTTGTGAAACTCCCAGACTATCCTCCCTCCTGAGTGCTAGACGATAAATTTTACTGGCCACTTTGTATCTTCATCCAGATGCCCAGTGATATCTCAATCTCAACAAGGTTGAGACTTCCACAGTCAAAAGTGCTCCCTTCACCCAAGCCTTCACTACCTGAGTGTTCTCAATTGCTCAGGCCAAACATTAGCAATCAATCTTGATTAACTTCCCTTTGCTTTCTATGTCTAATATATTGATTCATTTTCACTCTACTACAAAATATATCTTGACTTTCATAATTTTCACGGCTACAACACTTCCCAAACCATTGCACCACATTGCCTGTACTCTAAAAACACCTTCCTAAATGGCTTTTCTGCTCCTACCCACCTCCAACAAAACCTCCCTCCATGCAGCAACCAGAATGATCTTTCCAAAGTACAAAGCAAATTATGTCAACTGCTTAAAATCCTCTGATGTTTTTCTGTTGCAGCATAATAAAACTCAAACTCCTACAAGGCCCTGCGTGATCTGATATTCGCTCATATTCCCCATCTCAACTTTCCCCACCTGCCTGTTCTGTCTGTCAAGGTCACTGCTGTCTTCTTCATCCTTTTTGAACACACCAAGACCATTCCCAATTCAGAACCTTTGACATTTCTTCTACTTGGAATATGGTCACAAAAGCTGCCTCTCTTTCCTGGTTTTGTTCTAAACTGAAATTTCTCTTCCGCCTTGTCTAAAGAGTCTCTCTGTGTCTCCACCACTGTCTACAGCATCACCTGATTTTATTTTTGTCATGGAAATTCCCAGAAGTATTTGATTACTTTTGTTCATACACTTATTGCCTGTCTTCCTCTCCCTTCTATTAAGATATAAAAGGAGGGCAAAACCCTGTTCTTGCTTCCCACCATATTCTCAATACAAAATAAAAACAGGAGAGAGAACAGTGCATTTGAAGTATTAATATAACTGTGATTATTTCATCTTCAGCATTACAGATGAGAACACTGAGACCAACGGAGTAAAATAACTTGCCCACGGTTATAGCAAGTTAGTAAACAGAGCTATTATGTAAACACATAAGTAAATTATTGAATTCTAATAGAATAGAAATAGGTGCAAAGTTTTGTGGAAACTGAGGATGAGGAGGCACTGCTGAGCATAGGCAAGGTAGGAAGTGTATGTCAGTGACCACTTCAGGCAGAGAGGTCATTTCAGCTGTCACAAGCTTGAGAAGGGTGTTCCAGGCAGAAGATAGAGCATGAGCAAAAGCTTGAGTGTATGAAGGCATATTCTAGAAGAATGCCAAGCACTCTCTCCTGGTATTAACCTAAGGGAGTGACATAATCAGAGCTATATTGTAGACAGATACCTTTAGTGCCTAAGAGCTTTTTAAGATGCCAAATAAGACAAAGTCCTATGAAATTTATTCCTATGTATGATGATGAGAAGTTTAGAGCCTTTCTGGGAAGCACTGGTGACCTTACGGGTGTGGAGAAGACACATTCTGTGCTTCTTTGTTAGCTGGATAGTATGAGGACAGATACAGCCTTCCTCAGGGAGGTGTACTTTCAGCTGGTGTGAATATACATCCCCCCCATTTTGGAATCTTTCTGGATAGTGACAAACTGGACCTCATCTTCAACTGAATACTGCCTTTCAAACGAAGGGCTGCTAAAGAGTAGACACGAGGCAAGTCCTGCTGAATTTATAACCTGGGCAGTTTTGGTCTGGGTTAATGCAAGCTGACAATAGTGGAAACTCCCAGCCCATGTTGAACACTCTTTGCACATTCCTAATCTGCCTTCTGTAAGCAACCATGTAGCAACTGCCTTCTAGGCCAACATAGCGAATGTATATTTCTTCCTTTCCTTATAATTTAGTGCTCATCTGCTTGCCCAGAAAAAAATGTAAGAGGAACCCACAAGGAGAGATCCTCAGGAGGGTTGAGGGATTTGTCTAAGTGCTGTGACTGCAGTCAAGAGATTTACCTTTCTTTTCTGATGCAGAGGGCAAGTCATGTTTTAGAATCTGGAAGGGGTCTAGGGAGGGAACCTCCGCCAGTTTTTTCTTTCCAAGAACCTATCATCACTTAACCTCCCTTAATGAGAGTCTGTGTGTAAATTTCCCAGATTTTCACTTTTGTCAATTCCAACCACAATGCAAATTATTATATCATATGCATTCCTGTCTTGGTATAGTATTATCATATTTATTTTTATTTAAGATAATTTATCATATGTTTTTTGTTATCTTAATTGTCAAATGTTTTTAAAAATCTTCTGTGAAAATCCTACACAAAATATCTTTGTGTCCTACAACATATTTAATTTACTGGAGAACTTGGGGTCTGTGTAGTCAAGAAAGACTTAACTATCCCATAAATTTATACTTTGATTTTGAATATATTTTGGCACAAAAGGAGAATATGAGATTGGAAGTACTTCTGGCTTCCACACTTGATTTATATTTATTTGTGAACTATGGTTCCATTGGCTGAAATGCTTTGAAAACTGATGCTAATGAGATTTAAGTCCTTATGAAATCTGATTCTCAGATGTCATTATGTTCTAGAGTTTGATTTTTCTCCCATTTTTTTCAATTTTTATTTCTAAAATAATTATTTTGTTACTCTATTTCCAACAATCCAAAATACACTACCAGCTTTGACTCAATAATGCTTTATGAGAAAGGCAAGAAGCAAGCATAATTAACCCTTAATTAGTATCTTAGAGAAATGGAGACTTTTTCCAAGTAAAGTATAATATATGTATATATTATACTATCAAACAGACATTACTAGGTGATTATTCCAATGGATAATGTTCCCTGTCACCTATAATATAGAAAAAGACTAGGAGGCTGTGGGGTATTCATGTGCCCATGCTTGTGGATTTTCAGTGGACAAACATTTAAGAGAGTTGTTGATTCTTTACCTTTTGAGTCCGCATTAAAAATAATAACTTAGATGAACAGCTTGTCCCATCAATGAGACAAAATTTGATATGCTGTTTTTATTTCTTTACTCAAGAATATTTATTAAATATTTATTATATGCTTATCTTGTTCTAGCCAATGGGAGTAAAGTAGTAAACTAGAAAGTTTTTGACCACTAGAGGTTATCTGTATATATAACCTACTTTCCGTCTCTTGTCCTTCTCTTTCTTCCTTCCACAATTATTTGTTTGCTCAGCTATGTTTTGTGCTGGGCATGTAAAATAAAATAAACTTGAGGTACACCTACAACAAATCTCAGCATTTTTTGCGAATCCTTACTTTTATAGGTTATGCCTTCCAGAATTACTTGTGAATTGAAGTACACTTTTAAAATAATGTCTTCTGAGCCTAATATAAGGCCATAACATGCTTTCTTATTCCCTTTCAAGATGACATCTTTAGAACGAATATGGGCCGAGTGCGACGGCTTACGCCTGTAATCCCAGCACTTTGGGAGGCCGAGGCGGGCAGATCACTTAAGGTCAGGAGTTTGAGACCAGTCTGGCCAACGTAGCGAAAACTCGTCTTTACTAAAAATACAAAAATTAGCTGGGTGTGGTGGTGGGCACCTGTGGTCCCAGCTACTCAGGAGGCTGAGGCAGGAGAATCCATTGAACCCGGAAGGCAGAGATTGCAGCAGTGAGCCGAGGTTGCGTCACTGCACTCCAGCCTGTGTGATGGAGACAGACTTTGACTGAAAAAAAAAAAAAAAAAAAGGCTAGGTGCGGTAGCTCACGCCTGTAATCCCAGCACTTTGGGAGGCCGAGGCGGGTGGATCACCTGAGGTCAGGAGTTTGAGATCAGCCTGGCCAACATAGTGAAACCCCGTCTCTACTAAAAATACAAAAAATTAGCTGCGCATGGTGGCAGGTACCTGTAATCCCAGCTACTTGGGAGGCTGAGGCAGGAGAATTGCTTGAACTCGGGTGGCAGAGGTTGCAGTGAGCCGAGATCGTGCCATTGCTCTCTAGCCTGGGCAACAGAGCAAGACTCTGTCTCAAAGGAAAAAAAAATCTTTAACCTAGAACCTACATGACTTACATGACTGTATTCATCTTTTGTTTATAATTGCTTAAAATGTAAAGTTCTGAGCCATGTTTTAGGCAGCCCTGATTCTACATACCCCCAGGTTCAGATTCATGTGTTGGGGGTTTTATTTTTATGCCCATTTGTGGCCGTGTTTGACTTGAAATGCTTTGTGGGGCTATGATATTTGACTCAAGGGTATTTGACTCAGGGTAATTGACTACTGTTCTCATGATCACTTGTAAAAATAGTCGGAATCTGCCCCTGGAACCACAGAAATAAAAGACAAACGTATAAACCCAATGAAACAATTAGCTTCCCATTACAACATTTTATCATCTAGTCCTGTGTAGGTCTGTGTCAACACAGATTGACAAAGTCATAGAATTTTATTAGACAATGTGAAAACTCATTTGCAAATTTTATTGCCGTCCATCAAAGCTCTCATTCACAGTCCAGAGGCTCTCCATTGTTGTGAATAACAATTGGGATCGATGGCTGGCTATGGCCAATGGAGAGGTGCAGTTTCTCACTGACAGGTGTTCTCTCCTAATTACCTCCATTAGTTCCTCTTTATTGCAAGCCTCCATGTCCTGATTCGTATTCTCTTTACTGAACACCAAACCAGAACTAACAGCTCCGATGAACAGAGGCAGTCACCCACCACGTACTATTTCAGTTCAGAGGCTGTCGTCGACAGGACTGTACTTACCCTACAGTCTGATGGCTGGCATTCTAACCTGTGCAGGACTCCAGGCTTCAGGGACAAACACAACCAGTGGAAAGTCAAACATAGAAATCTCTAATCTGTGGAAGGTGCTAATGAAAAAAGACACATTCTTGGGGGAGGAGAGATTGCTGAACTAAATGCCTAGGAAATCCAGACCTACACTGTCACTCAACAAGAGCAAACTGCAGTTGTCCTGGGGTGAAGATTCTGCAGCTTATTTCAAGGTGATGCTTTTATTAAATATTGTAGCAGGCACAGCTTGTTTCCAGGATATTTTTTTCAATGTGAAAGGAGTTAGTGTTTAAAGCACCATTTCTACAAATAATACTCTGTTTCTCTACTACAACATTTTATTGTGTATATGGCTTTCATACATATTATTTCACTCTCACTCAGCCCTATGAGGTAGTTATTATTATTACTTCCTACCTACTTTTTTCCCTTCCACCCTCCCTTCCTTGCCTCATTCTCTCCTCCTTTTCTTTCTCTTCTTTCTTCTCTTCTCCTCTTTTTGGTAACAGATAAGGAAAGCTGAAGCCCTTATCTGTCAATTTATTTGCCTGAGGCTACACAGCTTTTAACTGGAGAAGCTGGGACTAAAGTTCAGGCCTCCACATTCCAAAGGTTACACTTTTTCTACTTTCTCATGAGTCCTATTCCATAGAACATCCATTAATGAAATGATGACAGGAAACACGCAGCCTGCAACCTTCATGAATCTAAATATTCAGTTGTCTGTTGCCATACCAGTGAAGCATATAGGTGAGTGACTATATTTTTTATTTTTCTGTGAACAAAGTCTGAATTTGATCACTCTTAAAGTTCCAACTTTTGTTAAAGTTCTACATTTTTTCCTTTTCTTAATCAAGGACACCATTTCTTTAGCCAGGTCCCTGATCTACTCAGGAAATAAGTCCATGAGAATAACAAGATGAAATCCAGGAGACTAAAAAGTGAAAATCAGGTATCAACAAGGGATTAGACATCACAACAAATTGGGATCAGAAATTTACAGTGCTAATGTTTGGAAATGTTTTAATTTCACCATTGAAAAGGTAAATGCCATTTCTTCAAAGCAGTTGCAGGGGTCAGAGGAATAAAAGTTGTGTGTATGAGTTGTTGGCACTGGTTTCCAAAGGCCATGCCAAAAATCATGCTCACTTTTGAATCTAGAGTTTTAAACTTTGAAATGTAAATCTCACATTAAGTTACCATTCTGCTGTATTTTGTTAACTGTTTCTGTTCTCTTGGTATTAAAAAAAAAAAGTCTGTTGCTTTATGCCTACCTGGGCTTCCACAGTACAATTCTCCCTCTTTAAATCAGTGACATGACTTAAAATTAGATGTGAAGGTGAGGCTTGTAGGAAAAGAGTTATAGGAGGAAAGAGCAGGGTGTTTTAGTCCATTCGTGCTGCTATAACAGAATACATGAGATTGAGTAATTTATAATAAACAGAAATTTATTTCTCACACTCTGGAGACTGGGAGGTCCAAGATCAAGGTTTCAGCATCTGGGATTGGCCTTCTTGCTGTGTCCTCATATGGCAGAAGCTGGAAGGGGAAGACAGAGATGAAGGTTGTGTCTTCTGCTCTGCAGAAGAGAGAGAAGCCACTCTTGTAAGCCATTTTTATAATGGAATTAATCCACTCAGAAGGCCAGAGCCCTTATGACCTAAACACTCTCCACTAGGCCCCACTTCCCAGCACTGCTGTATTGGAGATTATGTTTTCAACACTGGAATTTTGAGAGATGGATTCAAACCATAGCAAAGGGTATGAATGTGAGAATGTCTATTTCTTTATCTTTGACTTATTTAACAAACTCATCAGTAGTCTTTGTTGTTCTAGCGGTGGTATTTTTTTCAGCTCCAGTATCATTCCTTACAACTATGACTCATTTTTGGTTTTGTGGGGAAATTTAGATGAATATGGATAGCACACCTGGCAGAGTGTATAGCATGCAGGATGTCCTCTCTGAACTCAGGTTTTCTTCCCTGTGTCCTGCCCCCTTTGCTGATGCTACCTTTCTCCCCGATTTCCTCCCACTGTCTAACATTATCCTAGCTTCTCCAATGTTGCTCTGGTTCCCTCTACAATCAGCCTACATCATAGGAAATTTCCCACAAAGATGTCTTCTTGTTAGTTTAACCACCTGTGGAAAAACTCTACTGCTTTATCTATTTGTAAGCTTGTTATGCTCTGGTTTGCATCTTCAAAAATATTTAGAATTGTTTAAAGGAGGCTTGGCCCCTTTAAAAAGCAGCTTCAGCACACAGGATGACACAGGCAGTGATGAAAACCAAAGCTGTTGAGAGCTACAGCTGTCTGGTCCTTTCGTATGCAGATTTATGGAACAAGGAGGGGGAGTTTGAGAATGAGCTGAGGCAAGACTCACAAGAGAGTTGGCAAACACGCGGTGAAGAAGTCATGCTTCAGTCTCCCAGGAAATGTAGGCTGACACAAAGAATCAATAGCATTTAGAGTTGGACAGGACATTTATAACCCCAATAATGTAATCTAGTCCAATCTCTTTATCTCACAGAAAAGGCACATGATTTGCTGAAGGTCACAGAGCTAGCAAATAGAGCTTCAGAAAAGTTCTGAGGCCAAGGTTGCTGTTCTTTTCACTATCTGTTGCCCAGAGCTGGACACATAGTGGTTTGCTACTATATACGTGTCTAATGAATGAATGATTGGAAAAAAGCATTTGTGGTAACAAATGGATGTGTTATATGCATCTAAAATCTTCCTGAATAACATTAAAAAGTTAAGCATCAAGGAGAGAGAAGGTAGACAAGTAAGTCCTGTTGTATTGATAGTTTTCTCTGGATGAAGTCATATTTGTTGGATGACTTAGTTCTTAGAAAACCTGAAGTGCCTGCAAGGTCTTCAATGGGCACTGACTGTTGTGAGCCACGAAAATGACTGTGAATGAAGGTGAGCAACTAATCCCAGGTTAAAGTTAAATGTTTTAATAAAGAAAGATGGTTTTTCAAAACTTCACAGTTCTTTTGCTTTCAGATAGCATACAAATCATACCCCATTTTCTGCAATTTTTTTGGTGGCATATAATGTCTTACTCTTAGGAGTCATTTTATACCTATTTCTTCCTTGAGTTTTGCAATCCAATTCTGATGCTAACTACCTGGAGTTACTGCAAACTTCACAGGTTGCGGCACGATCTGCCACAAGACTCTCCTCTCTTCAGATACCAGCTGCAAGTTCGAGCGTTCTGAGGTCTTTAGCAAAACATTTTTCTTTTTTTACACAGTCATACAACATTGTATAGAACATTTCACTTCAGGCCAACAAAATGTATGTGTTGAGGGGGATGGATTTCTCCCTACCAACAATTAATTCTCCAGTGGACACCAATGGAATGTCCTACAATTTATCTCAGTTTGACACTATCTACCTAGAGATTGTGTCAGATCCCACAGGTTCAGCTCTCAGTTCCATAAGACTTCCTCCCACTTCAGATGCCAGTCACAGGTTCCCAGTTGTGACCTGTGCTTCTGACCAACCCACTATAAATTGGGTGTCTCTATGGCTCCCTCTTCAAGTTTGATTAATCTGCTAGGACAACTCACAGAACTCAGGGAAATGCTTACTTACATTTACTGGTTTATTATAAAGAATACCAATGAATGGGTGTGGTGGATTATGCCTAACATCCAGTGCTTCGGGGAGCTGAGGCAGATCACTTGAGTCCAGGAGTTCAAGGCTGCAGTGAGCTATGATTGTGCAACTGAATTCCAGCCTAGGTGACAGAGTGAGGTTCTGTCTCTTAAAAAAATATGACAAAGATATAGACGAATTGAATGATGATTGATGAATATGGGAAGAAGCACAGATCCTCCATGCCCTCTCTGGGGATGCCACCATCCCACCACCTCCATGTATTCAGCAATCTGGAAGCTCTTTGGACCCTGTCCTGTTTTTTATTTTATTTTATTATTATTTTTTTTAATGGAGACTTCATTATGTAGGCATGCTTGATTCCATCATTGGCCACTGGCGATCAACTTAACCATCAGCCCCTTTCCTCTCCTCAGAAATCAATTTGTCGGGGCTGGGGGGGTGGTCCTGAAAGTTTCAATGCTCTAATCACATGGTTGGTTCCCTGGGCAACCAGCTCCCATCCTAAGGCTATCCAGGACCCACCAGGAGTCACCTTATTAGCACACAAGATGCTTCTGTTACCAATTCCAAGGGATTTAGGAGTTCTGTGTTAGATGTTACTACCACTCAGAAATTGCAAAGATGTTAGGAATTCTATGTCATGAACCAGGGTCAAAGACCACATATTAGAACAAAAGATTCTTCTAGCACTTCTATCTCCAAGGGGCCTAGGAACCCTATCTCCTGACCTTCAGGCAGAGGCCAAATATATATTTCACAATATCACCCAGTCCACTCACACCTCAGACTAGCTGGTTACAAATTTGGGTATTTCCCCTACCCCCTAAGGTTTCATAATTCAGTATAATGAACAGAACTCAAGAATTTGGAATTACAGTTTCATTAGAAAGGATACATATCAGGACAAGCTGAAAGAAGCCCCTAATGCAAAGTCTGGGAGTGTCCCAAGAAGCTTCTGTGTCCTCAGGAAATGTGTCACCTTTTGTCTCAGCCAGCTTGGGCTGCTATAACAAAATTTCATAAACTGGGTGAATTAACATTTATTTCTCAGAGTTCTAGAGATGGAAAATTTGAGATCAGGGTGCCAGCAGGGTCAGGTTCTTGGCAAGGGCCCTCCTTTAGGTTTACAGGCAGCTGTCTCCTAGCAATGTCCTCACATGGTGTAAAGCAAGCAAGCTAGCTCTCTGACACTAATCCCATTCATGATAGCACATTCTCCCAAAGGCCCACTTCCAAACACTATGGCACTAGGAATTAGATTTCAAAGTGTAAATTTCGGAGGGTTACAAACATTCCATCCATAACACATTCCAATGTATATTCCCACCAAGAAGTTCACCTGTGCTTCAGTGTCTAGAGTTTTTATTGGATTTTTATTATGTAGGCCAGATTGATTGAATCATGGTCATGTGGCTGAACTCAATTTCCATGTCCCCTCCTTTTCCTAGAGATTAGGCTGATGTCATGTGGCTGAAAGCCCCAACCCTTGAATCACAGGATTGGACTTTCTGATGTGGCCAGTCCCCATCCTGAGTCACTTTAACATAAACTATCAGGACCCACCAGGAATAACAAAGACACTCCTATCACTTGAGAAATTCTGAGGATTTAGAGGGAATCTCCCAGGAACAGAGTACTTATTCTACAGTAATCATGTTACTCTAACCATCAATATTTTATTAAATAATATACTTTGTTCAGAAAGAGAAAGAGATGAATCTATATAAATAATTATTCTAACTGACAGCTCTTCCAGAGAGATTTCCCCACTCTCTGTGCTGCCTGCCAAAGTGATTTTGCTCTCTGGTCCTGATTACTGAGATTTATAGACACCAGATCCCTTGACTATTAATAAGTACTGAGGCATGTGCCCTGCTGACTCACCACTGCCAAGGACAAACTGCCATGGTACCACTTGCACGACTTGGTGCTGCTTCTCTGGGGAAGAGGGTGGTTTTAAATCTCCAACCACAGCGTTCTTTCACTTCTCTGCCATTCTCCTACTCTGGGTTAACTCTTGCACAGCCTGTTTAATTAGCTTTGTAAAACAAACAATATAGTTACAGCATTCAATTTTGCTACTAATATAAATTGCTAACATTTATTGAGCACTTACTAAGTGCAAGAAATGGTGTTAAGCTCAGCACATACATTATCACATCTAATTCTCGAAACATCCCTATGCGATGAGGACTGCTCTCATCCTTATTTGCAAGATAAAGAAGTGGTTGTCCCCAGAAGCTAAGAAATGGGACTTTGGTCCCTGAGGCAGTCTGTGGCAGAGCTACTGGGGACCCATGTCCTCATTTGGCTAATACTAGAACTCTAACTATTAATCATATACTGTGCTTACTGTTTTCACTGCACTGTGAGCTCATATTAGGGTATAAAGCATAGGCGAGTGAGAAGTTTTACGTAACAATGCCACTCAGTTTGGTTATTACCTGTTTCAAGTTTCCATAGTTATTTCTGTTAGTCCTACTTTAACTTTACTTCTACTAATTAAGAGTCCAGACTTGAATGCCAGATTATTTGGCTTTCATTAACAGCTGTGTGACTTTGAACAATTTTCTTGACCTCTCTATACCTTAATTTCTCCATCTGTAATGGCATAATAGTAATATTTATTTTGGGTCTTTGTGAGAAAGTTCAATGAGTTCCTACATGTAAAACACATAGAACAGTGCCCAGCAAAGAACGAACACTATGAAATTGTTAGCTCTTGTTACTTTCCCCTCAATGTTCTGAGGTACGAATGTTATAACTTTGACATTTTATAACTTTGTTTCTGTAAGCATCTGCCTTTTAAGGGGGATGATTTTTCCCATCTAGAACCAAAATGCTGGATTAAAATCTCTTTGCTCAAAACTAACTACACTATTTTTTTTCTTTTCTTTTTTAAATTTTGCTTTAAGTTCTGGGATACATGTGCAGAATGTGCAGGTTTGTTACATAGGTATATCTGTGCCATAGTGGTTTGCTGCAACTATCAACCTATCATCTAGGTTTTAAATCCTGTATGCATTAGGTATTTGTCCTAATGCTCTCCCTCCCGTTGCCTCCCACCCTGTGACAGGCCCCAATGTGTGATGTTCCCCTCCCTGTGTCCATGTGTTCTCATAGTTCAACTCCCATTTATAAGTGAGAACATGTGGTGTTTGGTTTTCTGTTCCTGTGTTAGTTTGCTGTGAATGATGGTTTCCAGCATCATCCATGTCCCTGCAAAGGACATGAACTCATTCTTTTTAATGGCTGCATAGTATTCCATGGTGTGTATGTGCCACATTTTCTTTATCCAGTCTATCATTGATGGGCATTTGGGTTGGTTCCAAGTCTTTGCTATTGCAAATAATGCTGCAATAAGCATACGTGTGCATGTGTCTTTAGAGTAGAATGATTTTTAAACCTTTGGGGATATACCCAGTAATGGGATTGCTGCGTCAAATGGTATTTCTTAACAACACTATTTCATCTTTTACTGCTAAGTTCCTTTTCAAGTCTTTCAAAATCCAGCTCAACTGTCACCTTCTGTGAAGCCTCCCAAACCATTCCACTCCCGCTAAAACCCCACACAGAATGCATTCCACTCTCTGTCAGTCACACAGCTCTTTGAACGCCTCACATCTCAGGGTGCATCATTGATTGGTTTTTAATCTGCCTCTGTTGCTGGAACGTGGACTATAAGAACCAAAGCCTGTGTGGTGCCCACTGCCGAGTCTTCAAGACTGAACACAATACAGAGCGCAAAGTCAGGGCACAGTTGAATTCATGGAGTGGCTGACTAGAGATTGAGCCTGCACTAGACTTTTCTTTGCCTGGACAAAGTGTTCTCACTGTCTGCTCCCTGAGGCTACTATAGTTCCAGTAACTTTACCCTCCCCTCAAATCACCTTTCTCTGACAAATCTCAGCTTCTACTTTACATTCAACTCTAACAAATATTTGCTGAGTTCCTATTCCAGAAGTCCTAATGGGGATGCCTAACTATTCTCTAGCTTATTCTCCAAAGGGAAAGACTAACGAGTATATTAAACACCCGTTTTCTTCATTAATAGCATAATGTCAGATTCTGGGCATTTCTTTCTTCTCTGAATCTCCATACTTCCAGTGTGGAAGAATGAGAATATCATAAGGACTTACAATCAGATCTTGTGTGTGAGTTACTTTTTTTTTTTTTTTTTTTTTTTTGACAGGGTCTTGCTCTGTCGCCCAGGCTGGAGTGTAGTAGCACCATCATGGCTAACTGCAGCTTCAGCCTCCCAGGCTCAAGCTATCCTCCCACTTCAGCCTCCAAAGTAGCTGGGACTACAGGAGCATGCCATCATGCTTGGCTAATTTTTTAATTTTTTTGTAGAGATGTGGTCTCACTATGTTGCCCAGGTTGTTCTCAAACTCCTAGGCTCGAGGGATCTTCCTGCCTTGGCCTCCTGAAGTGCTGGGCTTATAGGCATGAGCCACTGCCCAAGCAATTGTGTGTCAATTACTTCTGAAGCAGACCCTGAGAGAAGGAGGTAGTTTTCCAGTTGATCTCAGGAAATTTTGGTGGGGAAGTGAGGGTGTGAGTCAGGGGTAGGAAAGGTAGCCAATGAAGACAGTGTGTTATCAAGGAAGTTATCACTATGGAAAGCTACAGCTTGATCCCTTAGGTAAACTTGGGAGCTAGTGTTATCGCCCACAAGGATTGAGAGAACTAGGGTATCTGGGGTATTTGTACACCAGTTCCTGCCAGCCACTGGCCCAGAGCTGCTCCAGAGGAGGATTAATTCCCGGCATTTTGGGCCTGCCTTAAGAGCTAGCAAAGCAGGCAATGGAGGTAAAAGAAAGCATCAGGCAAGGAAATGTAGGTGCTGGCAGTTGGAAGTCAATGATCAGGTTAAGAGGATATCAGCAAGGATATCGGTATGTTAAGCAGGATTCCTAGCTCTGTTTCTCATGACTTTGGGCAAGTTAATGAATATCTCCGTGTCTCAGTTCCCCATTTGCAAAATGGGGATAAAGAATGCCTGATTTACATGTTGTTAGGATTACCTGAGATCCTGCATGCAAATTACCAGGAATGTAGTAATGTCTCAGAAGTCCTATGATCCTACTACATCAGAGTTGAATGTGTGTATTTCATTAATTGCCTGAGTAGTTAATTCACTTATCAATTACCTGCTTTTCCAGGAGGACTATCAAAGAGTGGGTAGCATAAATATCCTGCAGTTTCAGGGTTTGGGTCTCAGATCCTAGAGCTCTGGGATGTTCAGTTAAGAGTGACTGATGGTGGCAGCAGCTTCCTGTACCTGTGGGGCAGGTGGCAGTGTCATCTCAGAAGTTTGGGATCTGATATCAGGATGTTGCTGTAGGCTTATATAGAAATAGGTTTTCCAAACTTCTCAGGCTAAAGTCCCTTATTGATCTTCTTTTTGCCACTGATCTCTATGCCCACATTATTACAATTTTGCCACCTCAAGTGGCATCCCAATTTAAAAGAAGAATTACTCCAGCTTTCTTCATTTCATGGCCAAAAAGAATGCCAAAAACGAGCAATTTACCAGGAATCTCTGTGGAGAAACACTTTTCCATGGCCAAGTTATAATTACATACAGAATTTAGTAACATAGTCTCAAATGGCTTTTTGAAGATTGGAGGGTCAATGATGATCTTGAAATGCTAAAATGTGGAAACTTCATATCGACATTATCATGTACATTAATCTGACTGACTATAACTTTATAAACATTAAACACTGAATATTGAAAATATTAAGAAAAAATGATCCACATGACAAATTGTCTTTGCTAGTCATCCCAATTAGCAAGTCCCTGAAAGTAATTAGCAAAAGCTGAACAGAAATCAGGCAACAGGGGAGTGCAAAATTTAATCAGACTTGAAATTCTGACCTATTAAACTAGAACAGGTTTAAAACCTCTCATGTTTGTACTTTGGAACCTATTTACCTAAGCAAAACTGGTAAATTTTACAGTGAGCAGGCTTTAAAAAGCATGGTTTTTCCATTCCACACAATTGGTTTCAGTGTTAATGCATATTCCTGTATCATAATCTGTCATATAACTGTAAATAGTGAAATCTTGACAAGTTCTTGGAGCTCTACATGAAATGACTCCCAGCAATTCCTATAGCCCACGGCTAGTCACTCATGGAAACTTTTCTTTTCTTTCTTCTAAGTTTTTTATCTGTTTTATTTTCATTTCCAAAGGGATTTCATTGTTACTGAGCTGTATAGTCTATTAGTACTTGTATTTGTAAAAATAGGGACATTTCTGAAGTATGAAACTTAATATAAATGGAGTTATAAATATGGTAAATGAATGAGAAATCCTTGTTAATCTTAGCCTTGACTACTTATTTAGATATGCTTTTTTTATTTTTGTAATTTTCATGTGGGAATTTTCAAGCCTATACGAAATTAGAGAGCATAATATAATGAATTCTCTTTTACCCATCACCAAGTTTCAGCAAGATATATTTTAGACGTGACAAAAAAACCTCTGTATATTTTCATCTGCATCTCCCAAAAGTAAAACCTGGAAATCATATTTTTCATCCTTAAATATAAATTTCTTAGTTCTTGGTGATATTACACTTTTCATTTGTTAGTTGTCTAGGGATTTGTTAGGATCTTAGTTCATTTTTTTTTTTTTCCTGGTCAAATACTGTCTTTGTCTCTGCTTCTCTGTATCTTCCTCTCTTTTTTGGCTGGTTCAATCTTATACACCTGGGCTTTCCATGGATTAGAAATGACCCAGAACACATTACGTTCTTCTGACCCATGGAATGCTCCAAATCCCCCTTGATATGAAGACAGCAGCTGGTCTAGAAAAGATGACCAGAATGGCCAACAGCCTGGGACAGATTTCCAAGGTCAATGAGGAGAAAATCATATCTGTTCAAACTTTGCTTAACTTGAGGGGGAAAGGTTTCCAGATCAGTGAGAGTTTCCATTAGAAGTTGGAGATGAGTCTTCATTTCTTTGGGGTAGTTTAGCCATTTGCCCATTAGAATATGTATTTATTGTGAGTCATGAATGAGAGAAAATGAGTCGGGGACGCCAGAATATTATTCTTGTATTTCACTGGAACTATTTATGCTGAGCTGCTTTCACTTACTACCTCCTGTGCTACCACCTGCCAGAAGCAGCCCGCCTCATCGGAGCGCCGTCTGGTATTGCTGGAGCATGAGGGCCTTGGCCTCCCTGCGAAGGTGCTGTATGTTGGCACTGCGGGCCAGCAACCCCTCATGCTTGAACATAGTTGGCACCTACAGGATGAGCAGGAGTCATTTATTTTCTGGTCCAAGTAATCTAGCTAAACCATATCCACTTACTATGAAATCACAAAATGATCGAAAAAAATATGTAGGCTTCTCTGAAATGAAAGTGTTTTTCTTTATTGAGAAAGCAACTTGGGTAATTTATTGGTGAGCTAATATAGGGCTGTAGTGTGTGTAACTGTGTTGTGTGTTTGTGTAATAATGTCAATTTTTACTTCTATCAAAATGTATTTAATTTTATTTTGGATTTGGAGTGAAGAAGAGTTTAAAAGATATCTTCCCAGTCTTCTGAAATTGGTAGAAGACGAAGAGATGAACTCTAAGTTAAAAGGGGAAGTAAAATAGGTTTGTTGACAAGTTTTAACATCCTGGTTAGATATAGACAAATTCCAACCTCAACAGTGAGTCTATAATGGTTAGGGAAGATTAAACATATCCATTTTTTTCCCTCTGACTTTGAATTCCTGATTGAAGAGGAAAAATACTTCATATCAGTAATCATTCATGTTTGCTATCATTTACTTGGCTATAAAACATCTGAGAGTGAAATCTGTGATTTCTTGATTGTTGGTGTTTTCTAGTAAAAGCAGTTAACTGTGAACTGCAGAAAGTGGTGGTTTATGACACAAAAAAGACGAGCTCTCCTTTTTCTAACATTTAATTCTATCAATTAACATCCTTAAATTTTCTATATATTAGGTGCAAAGACATTTATTAATTTGGATAAATTTGTTACTGTAATAAATAGACTACAAGTAACTAATGACATACACACAATAGAAGTTTATTCCTCATAATGAACAATCCAAGACCATTTCAGATGAGAAAGGGGGCTTTGCTCCACACAGTACTTCCATAACTTTATCTGGCAGGGGCTCTGCTGGCTTCTGATGGCCATGTGGATGTCCACATCTAACAGCAGGGAGGAGCTCTTATGAGAAGATTTCATACGTAGGCTTGGAAATAACACATTTTGAGTGGAGTCACTTCCACTCACATGCTGTTGGTTAGAACTCAGCCATGTGGTCACACCTGCAGGGGAGGCTGGGAAATGTAGTCTAGCTGTGTGTCCCAGCAGAAGAGTAGATCTCTGCTACACTCTCTCTCCTCAGCCACTAATTTAGGAGGAATACTAGGACACAATCAACTATAATATAAGGTGGAAAATAAAATGGAAACTTCCTCTTGGTAAATACTTAAAAAGCACTTACATTCAAGGCCTTATGCTCAGCACCAGTATGCAGAAGGTGAAAAAGAGATGCAGGAGCTTTTGATTTAGAAGGAGGAAAACTGTTAGTGCTGCAATAAAAATTCTACACGAGGGCAAGGGCCTTGTTTGGATTGTTTTCAGTGGAATTCCTGATACCCAACACACTGCACACATATATTAGGATTTAGTAAATATGTGATAAATAATGAATCAATTCTAAGTCAAGGTATGGATTATATTAAATTAGCTTTTGAAGCTGATGTTACAGCTACACAAAAGAAGAGAGTTAAAATCATGTAATGATTCCAAATTAAAAGAAATTATCAGGATGTGATTCTTTTTCCTTCACAATAAAAGCAGACTTTCTGGAACCTTAGTACTACCTTTCATGCAACCTGAGAAGCCTCTGGTGGATGTGCTTTAATGCAGGTAAGTTATTCAGTGTTTTCAGGCAATAACAGTCACCTTTTATCACTCACTATATCAATAATATTTAAAGAATCCTCCAAAGGCACACTTATTAGTAGACAAATGAGGTAATAAGAATTTCTTTTACTTAAGCACGGCTACATACTGGATTTATCTCCCCAGTATGGGTCATTATCAATATCGTAAGTGTTTCCAGAAAAGACTTCTGCCATCATTACCAAGTTTTTATTAGCAATTGAATTGTGGAAAATGTGACAACAGATTTTTTGCTCAAGTCTGCACGTCTCCTGTCATCCAATATCCTCCCCAACCCCAGCTCTGAGGTGCTATTTGGATTTCTCAGATTCTGAGAGCTGTTCACACTCCATTTTCTAAACAAGATCTGTGGTACCATGATCCAGTGCATTTGGAGAACCCATTGTTTGAAATTGTGGGTGTTATTTAAATGAAGGATTAAGGATCAGCATTTGGTAACTTTAACGTAAATATTTCCCCATTTGTTCCTATAATACACCCCAGACTGAATTTGCATGATTCCATTTCAGGATGGAGTTGAGAAGCATATTCAATTTGGAGCTCAGGATAGAATTTATTTCAAAATGACTAAATTAAACCTTCTTCAATGGCTGTTTTGGGATTTTGATGTATAATAATTTTGGTGATTAAATTCGATGAATAAAAAGAATAATTACATTAACTTTCCAAGCTGATTCAAACTTTCCTGATTCTGTGTCATTGCTCAGAGGTCTGTCTCTGAGAAAACGTACCCTTACACATCTTTGCCCTAATCTTATCTACTGGGCAAGGCCCATAGCAAATGCCTGTGCCATTCCTAAAGCCTCTGCAGATCTCCAGATATAAGCTCTTCCTTTTTGAAGTATTATTCAAACATGCCTGATAGTCATTTGCCTAATTTCTCTTCTTCCTTTTATATTATAAAGTCTTTGTGGACAGGCATTGTTTTTTCATCTCTTCATTCCTCCCAGAATCCAGTCACTAAGCCTGTCGTATAGTAGTGTTGCAAGCATATGTTCAATTGAACTGAAGCAAAAGGAATAAATTTGAAAAGAAGAACAGTAACAAAAATTCAGGAACACAGACCTATAGATTCCTACAAGGTTGTAGTTACCAAAAGAGCATGATACTGGCATAAAAACAGTCATGTAGACCAATGGAACAGGATAGAGAACCAGAAATAAAGCCAAATGTTTACAGCCAACTGGTCTTCGACAAAGCAAACAAAAACACAAAGTGGGGAAAGGACACACTATTCAACAAATAGTGCTGGGATAATTGGCAAGCCACATGTAGAAGACTGAAACTTGATTCTCATCCCTCACCTTATACAAAAATCAACCAAAGATGGATCAAAGACTTTAATCTAAGACCTGAAGTCATAATAATTATAGAAGAAACATCAGAAAAACTCTTCTACGTATTGGCTTAGGCAAAGAGTTCATGACTAAGAACCCAAAAGCAAATGCAACAAAAACAAAAATGAATAGATGGGACTTAATTTAACTAAAAAACTTCTGTACAACAAAATAAATAATCAGCAGAGTAAACAGACAACCCACAGAGTGGGAAAAAATATTTGCAAGCCATGCATCTGACAAAGGACTAATAGCCAGAATCTACAAGGAACTCAAACAAGTCAGCAAGCAGAAACAAACAATCCCATCAAAAAGTGGGCTAAGGACATGAGTAAACAACTCTCAAAATAAGATATACAGATGGCCAACAGACATATTAAAAAATGCTTAACATCACTAATTATCAGGGATATGCAAATCAAAATCACAATGCAATACCACCTTACTACTGCAAGAATGGCCATAATTTAAAATAAAATAATAATAGATGTTGGCATGGATGTGGTGAAAAGGGAATACTTTCACACTGCTGGTAGTAATGTAAACTAGTACAAGCACTATGGAAAACACTATGGAGATTCCTTAAATAACTAGAAGTAGATCTACCATTTGATCCAGCAATTCCACTACTGGGTATCTACCCAGAGGAAAAGCAGTCATTATATGAAAAAGACACTACTAGCACATGCATGTTTATAGCAGTGCAATTCACAATTGCAAAAATATGGAATCAGCCCAAATGCCCATCAACAAACAAGTGGATAAAGATATAATATCTATGTATCTCTATATATATGTATAGGGTATATAGATATATAGATATACCCTATATATAGATATATAGATATATGATGGAATACTACTCAGCCATAAAAAGGAACAAAATAATGACATTTGCAGCAACCCTAATGGAGTTGGAGGCCATTATTCTAAGTGAAGTAACTCAGAAATGGAAAACCAAACACCCATCATATGTTCTCACTCATAGGTGGGGGCTAAGCTATAAGGATGCAAAGTCAAACGAATGATACAATGGACTTTGGGGACTCAGGGGGAAGGGTGGGAAGGGGGTGAGGGATAAACAATTACACATTGGGTACAGTGTACACTGCGAGTTGACTAATATATTTTCATTTCTTTCAAATTTTTTCTTTTGTCCTCCTGGCTTTATTAAGGTATAATTGACAAAGAAAAATTGTAAATATTTACAGTGCACAAAATTGTGTTTTGATACATATATGCATTGTCAAATGATTACATCAAGCTTGTTAACATATCTGCAACTAACATACATATCTTTTTTTGTGCTGAGAACAATTTAAAGTCCACTCTCATAGCAGTTTTTAAGTATACAAACAACACATTATTTTGTTAAATGAGAATTATCTCTTTCTTTACAGTTAAAACAAATTTAATAGTATATACATTAGAGACACGAGCCATTTTGTTAAGGCCACTTTTCAGTAACTTTCACAAATCTTTATACTAATTTTTTGTATGTTCCGTTTCAACTTAAGTTTTTATTTTGGAAAATTGTATATATTCTTTATTTCTTTTATTTATTTATTTATTTATTTATTTTGAGACAGTGTCTTGCTCTGTCACAGGCTGGAGTGCAATGGCGCAATCTTGGCTCATTGCAGCCTCTGCCTCCTGAGCTAAATTGAACCTCCCACTCCAGCCTCCCAAGTAGCTGGGACTACAGGTGTGTGCTACCATGCCCAGCTAATTTTTGTATTTTTAATAGAGATGGTGTTTTGCCATGTTGGCCAGGCTGGTCTTGAACTCTTGGGCTCAAGTAATCTGCCCACCTTGGCCTCCCAAATTGCTGGGATTATAGGCGTGAGCCACTGCGTCCAGCCGGAAAACTGTGTTTTCTAAGAGTTTTCCATGTTGCTAGTATACAGTTGTGTATTCACAACTGAATATTCACAATATTGTTGATATTCGGTGTAATTTTTTATCTATAGGTTTTACAATTTATGTTTATTTCATGTTTAGAGTTAGTAGAGGCTTATATAGTTTATTAGTTCTGAATTTTAAGCAAATTTAATAATAAAAGTAAATTTTATTATTTAATTGGTTTTCTAATTATTTTTGTCATTTTTACTTAGATATTTTATTGTTGCCCTTTGCTTAAATCATCAGCTGGATTTAAATTTACTCCCCAATTTGTGGCCAATAAAAAGATTTAAAAGTATAAATTCAGCTCTCTTAGTAGCTTTGATTACACCCTATCAGCTTTAATTTTTAGCTTTCTTATTTTGTGATTTAGTGGGTTCTTTATTTTCTTTTCAATGTGATTTTATTTAAAAGATGGCTAAACATTGTAAAGATACTGAAAATTTTTAGTGTTTATTTTGTTATTTCAAAAAGTATTGCATACCAGCTCTGCATTTTAGAATGTTTATTTTTTGCGGTTTAAGACATAAGTCAATATTTATAAATATTTTATGCACAATTGAATAGAGGGAAGTCGCTCTTCTCTAGGTTGTAAAATTTGGTATTTTAATGTTAATTTTGTCTCATTATATAGAATGTTCATGTTTTCTATATTCTCATTTTCCCTTGATGACACAGGTTTATTTCCTTTTCCTTTAATTGACAAGTAAAAGTTATATATATTTATTATGTAAAACATGTTGTTTTGAAATGTGTATGTATTGTGGAATGGCTAAATTGAGTTAATTAACATATGCATTTGCCTCACATATTTATCATTTTTTAGTGATGAGAACACTTAAAATCTACTTTCTTAGCAATTTTTAAGAATATAGCACATTGTTATTAATTATAGTCACCATGTGTATAATAGATCTCTTGACCTTACTCCTTTCATCTAACTGAAATTTTGTATCTTTCGGCTTTGGCCGACATCTTGCCAACCTCTCTATTCCCCCAGCCCCTGGTAACCACGTTCCACTGTCTGCTTCTCTGAGTTCAATATTTTTAGATTCCACAAATAAGTGAGTTCATGCAGTATTTGTCTTTCTGTGCCTGGCTTATTTCATTTAACATAGTGTCTTCCAGGTGCATCTATGTCGTCATGATAGGAGTTCTTTAAAAAAAACAAAACAAAACAGAGTAGTATTCCATTGTGAATACATATGACATTTTTTAATCCATTAATTTGTTGATGGAGACTTGAGTTGATTCCATATCTTGATTGTTGTGAATAATTCTGCAATGAATGCAGGAGTCCAGGTATCT
Source organism: Pongo abelii (assembly GCF_028885655.2). NCBI lineage: Eukaryota > Metazoa > Chordata > Mammalia > Primates > Hominidae > Pongo > Pongo abelii. The sequence continues at coordinate 80,258,901 of NC_071992.2, read as the reverse complement.
TTTCAACATACTAATTTCATGCTAATTTTCGTGTCTCAGCCTCCCAAGTAGCTGGGATTACAGGTGTGCACCACCACAACTGGCTAAATTTCCTGCTTTTAGGAGAGACAGGGTTTCACCATGTTGGCCAGGCTGGTCTCAAACTCCTGGCCTCAAGTGATCTGCCTCCCCTAACCTCCCAAAGTGCTGGGATTACAGGCATGGGCCACCATGCCCAGCTAAGCTAGGTCTATTTTTAATGTTTTAAGGAAACTCCATACTGCTTTCCATAATGGCTGTATTAATTTACATTCCTACCAATAGTGTACAAGGTTTCCCTTTTCTCCGCATCCTCACCAACACTAATTATCTTTCCCTTTTTTGATAATAGTCATTCTTATAGGTGTTCAGTGATATCTCATTGTGGTTTTAATTTGCATTTCTCTGATGATTAGTGATTTTGAGCATTTAAAAATGTATTTTTGGCCATTTTAATGTATTTTTTTGATAGGTGTTTATTCAGATCTTCAGCCCCCTTTAAAAAAATAATTTCAACTTTTATTTTAGATTTAGGGGCTACATGTGCAGGTTTGTTACCTGGATATATTGCCTGATGCTGAGGTTTGGGGTACGATTGATCCTGTCATCCAGGTACTGAGCATGGTAACCAATAGTTACTTTTTCAGCCTTTCCCCCTCTCTGTCCCCTCTTAGTAGTCCTCAGTTTTTATTGTTATTATCTTTAGGTCCCTTGAGTACACAATGCTTAGCTCCCACTTATAAGTGAGAACCTGCAATATATGGTTTTCTCTTCCTGTATTAATTGGTTTAGGATAGCGACATCCAGCTGCATCCATATTGCTGAAAATGAAATGACTTTATTTTTTTTTATGGCTGTATAGCATTCTATGGCATATATGCCCCACATTTTCTTTATCCAATTCACTGTTGATGGGCACCTAAGTAGATTCCATGTCTTTGCTATTGTGACTAGTGCTGCAACGAACATGTGAGTGCATGTGTCTTTTTAGCATAATGATTTTTCTTTTGGATATATACCCAGTAATGGGATTGCTGGGTTGAATGGTTGTTCTGTTTTAAGTTCTTTGAGAAATCTCCAAACTGCTTTCCACAGTGGCTGAACTAATTTACATTTCTACCAACAGTGTATATGCAATCCCTTGTCTCTGTAACCTCACCAGCATCTGTTGTTTTTCGACTTTTTAATAATAGCTATTCTGACTGGTGTGTTACGGTATCTCATTGTGATTTTGATTTGCATTTCTCTGATGATTAATGATGTGGAGCATTTTTCATATGTTTGTTGGCACACTTGTATGTCTTCTTTTGAGAAGTGTCCACTCATGTCTTTTGCCCATTTTTTAATGGAGTTATTTGTATTTTTGCTTGTTCGATTGTTTAAGTTCTTTATAGATGCTGGATATTAGACTTTTGTCAGGTGCAAAGTTAGCAAATATTTTCTTCAGTTCTGTAAGTTGTCTGTTTACTCTGTTGATAGTTTGTTTGCTTGTTTTTGAGACAGGGTCTCACTCCGATGATGCCCAGGCTGGAGTGCAGTGGCATGATCATGGCTCACTGCAATTTCAACTTTCTGGGCTCAAGTGAGTCTCCTATCTCAGCCTCCTGAGTAGATGGGACTACAGGCGTGTGCCACCAAATGTTTTGTGGAGACAGGGTTTTGTCATGCTGTCCAGGCTGGGATAGTTTCTTTATCTATGCAGAAGCTAGTTTAATTAGGTCCCCTTTTGTTTTTATTGCAATTGCTGTTGAGTACTTAGTCAAAAATTCTTCCCAAAGGCCAGGGTCCAGAATGATGTTTCCTAGATATTCTTCTAGAATTCTTATAGTTTGAGGTCTTACATTAAACCTTTAATTCACCTCAAGTTAATTTTTGTATATGGTAAAAGGTAGGGATCCAGTTTCATTCTTCTGCGTATGGCTAGCCAGCTATTCCAGCATTATGTATTGAATAAAGAGCCCCTTTTCCCATTATTTAGCCCATTTTAGAATCAGGTTGTTTGTTTTCTTACTATTGAGTTGTTTGAGTTTCTAATATGTTTTGGATATCAATTCCTTATCAGATGTACATAAAGTAATATTTATATGCTAAAATTTATCAATAGAATTAGATTTCTGTAAATGTATCTGTGCAGTTTTAACCTTTTAAAAGATGCATTAGTTGCTGTAGAATCTGGTCAAAATTCTACAACATTCAACATTGATATGTCTTTTTTAACTTTTAGAATATTTTCAATGGACTGCTTATCTCATGTAATACTTTTGCTTTAATTGTACTTGACTTATACAAAAACTAACTCAAAATTCATCAAATACCTGAATATAAGAGCTAAAAGTATCAAACTCTTAGAAGGAAACATAGGGGTAAAACTCTATGACCTTGGAATTGTCAGAGGATTCTTGTGACATCAAAAGCATGAGCAACAACAAAAAATAAATAAATTGAACTTTATCCAAATTTCAAAATTTTTTTTACTTAAAGGGACATCATCAAGAAAGTGAAAAGATAACTCATAAAATGGGAGAAAATATTTGCAAATCATATATATTGATAATGAACCTGTGTCCCTTACATGTATATAAAGAACTCTTACAAGAGTATAAAGACAAATAGCCCAATTCAAAAAAAAGACAAAGGATCTGAATAGATATTTTTCCAAGGAAATGACCAAGAAGCACAAACATTAAAGTAACTAAGAAGCACATACAAAGATACTCAAATCATTAGTCATCAGGGAAAGGCAAATCAAAACCACTTCACATGCACTAGGATTGCTGTAATCGAAAAGTCAGATAACAACAAGCGTTAGCAAGGATTTGGGAAATCAGAACCCTCCTACAGTGCTGGTAGGAATTTTAAATTTTGCAGCTGCTTTGGAAAACACTGACAGTTCCGCAAATGAAACCTAGAGTTACCATAAGGCCTAGCAATTCCACTCCTAGATATACATGCTACAGCCTGGATAAACCTTGAAAACATGATGCTAAGTAAAAGAAGTCAGTCATAGAGGACCACATGTTACATGATTTTCTTCATATTAAATTTATAAAACATAGAAATCTATAGAGGCAGAAAGTAGATTAATGTTGCTTAAGGATGGTGGGGGGTTAGAGGTTTAGTGGGGTTATAGCTAAAGGATATGGAATTTCTTTTTGAGGAGATAAAAGCTGTCTAAAATTGATTGTGGTGATGGTTGTATATATCTGTGGATACAGAAAAAAACTAAATTGAACACTTTAAATGGGTGAATTGTAGGGTATATGAATTATATATCAATAAAGCTGCTAAAAATAAATTTTACTTTGCTAACATTAGCATTACTGCTCCTGATTAGTTGTTATTGCTCATCTGTTATTGAATTTCTTTCTATAACCATTTATCTTTAGAGAAATTTTAATTTCCATTGGTTTTCATAGTTTTCCACTTGATCTAAGTTCAGTCATTTTATATTATGTTTTTCATACATTTTTAAAAATTCATCTTTTGCTGTACCAATTATGTCTTTGTTGCTGTTCTGTAATGATTTAATTAGGTAACAACTCTTTCCTGAATTCTGTTAGTATTACTTACAAAGTTTTCAAAATGTTCTTCGTTCTGGTTTCACTATGGTGGTGTAAACCACCCCCAACCCACTCCTTTAGCTGATTATAACTAAAACCCAGAAGAAAATACAAAAACCAACCAATGTGTGGACTCTGAAAAGTAAACACAAGTAGGAGGATTGTGAATAGAAATCAAACATAGAGAAGCAAACTGCAAAGGAGTGATTTTCCTCTTTAGCAGAAGAGGACATGTCCTAGACATGGATTAGTGCAGTGCACAAGCTGCTAAAACTTTAGGAGATACCCATTCTTCTGGCCAGTGAAACCAGGAAGGAGAGTGGAGGAGTATGTGGGAGAGAAGAAAGCTAAAGAATGGGCTTACCAAATTCTACATATAAAACCACATAAAACATAAATGTTTACCCTAAATCCTGAGTGATGCAAGCAGGATACAGGACCAAAGCAATACAGCTAAGGCTTAATGAGTGAAACTGACATTTGAGCCATTCACATGAGTCTCAGATTAGGCCCTGAGTAATGC